>NC_082595.1:105976833-106285895 GCF_030936135.1 Gavia stellata | reverse complement strand
ATAAATGAGAATCTTTTGTTATATATCCTATGTGCATATTCAGACTGAGCTGCCAAGAAGCAAAATATTATCTGAATTCACTGTCAGTGGCTTGAAGGAAAAAATTGACACAGGTTAGGACTCCATTTAGATAATGAGCTGACCCAGACCGCAAGATTGTCCCTGTGAGATTAAGCCACTACTCCGTATTTCAAGGCTATAGACAGTGAAATTATGCGAAACATGTGGATATGGAGACTTTTAATTTGGTCGTTTTCAGCCATAGATGAAGAATGCCTATAAACCTTCTTCTACAGACTTTGAAGTCTGATGGCAAAGTAGAACTCTCAAGATTTACAATGCTTGAAGAGACACTGGAAATATGGTATTTAAGCAAACATTTATGATAGAAGTTG
Organism: Gavia stellata; assembly: GCF_030936135.1. NCBI lineage: Eukaryota > Metazoa > Chordata > Aves > Gaviiformes > Gaviidae > Gavia > Gavia stellata. The sequence continues at coordinate 106,285,500 of NC_082595.1, read as the reverse complement.
AAAAAAGTAAAGCACTGAAATTGAAAGTTATGGTTGTGAGCTTTTGGAAGACAGTAGAGAATGTTTGTTCATGCAGGTGAATGCAGCTGTAGCAAAATTTATTTCTACACCTGTAATAATAATGAAAAGAACCCAACCCAACAAGTGGTTTGTTAAAAATATTTATGGCCTACAGTGCAAGGTCCAAGCCAGCAGAAGATTTTTGGCTTTGTGGCATCCAAAGGGAAAGAGAAAACTGATGTGTCTTCATATGAAGAGAGTATGATTAATGAATTGACAGGCTCAATGCTAGTGAATTGGATTCTTTGGTGGAACTTTTCTCTTGGATGACTGTGTATGGACAATGTCTTTTGGAGGATGTCCCACCTCCAGTGTGCAGGGTGAACTTGGTTATGAGAATAAATCCGAATTGCTCTTAACTGACCAGGCACTTAGTTCTTCTATAATTCTACATCATTCTTTTTATGATTTTGTTTCTACCTCTTCTTCCCACCAGGGAACTTTCAGACATGCCAATCTACATCCCTTAGGAGAGCTGCTTTGACGTCTTTTTAGTTACATTTCCCAGCTCAGGATGTTCCCAGATGAGTCTTGCCCCGGGTAAGAAGCTCTCAACAAATAACGCACACCACAACACATATTTCTCTCCCTCCCCTCTTCCAAGACAGATGGATGATTGCCTGGTTTCCTCCACATCTGCATCTTTCCAAGTTTCACAAGTCTTTGTAGTTCTCCAGCCCCAAGGAAGCACATTTAGCCACCTGAAACTAGAATTTCAGGAGAGCTGTTGCTAGGCTTAGAAGTGTCGCAATGAAGGGAAGAGGCCTTTATTATCATCACCATGTTTACATATGTTCCTGAGCCGTTGTGCACCCCATACTGACCTTTCTCTTATTTACATGCTTTGCTTTTCAGGATGACTTGTATTCCCCTTTACTTGGCACACGGCACACGCAGTGATAGGGCTGTTTTTGTAATTGCCCAGCATGATCCTCACTTCCCCAGTTATGCCTCTGTTTCACTTTGTAGCTGGTGGAACAGGTCTTGGACCTAGAGGTCAGAACAAAATCTTTTGAAGTACAAGCCTTACTTACAGGGTTTCATGCTTTCATTACTTCTGAACTTAAAGGATTTTTCACTAATCATTTATAATGAGCCTTTATCAGTCACTGACTGTAGTTTTGTGTTTCAAGTGGGTAGAGAAGAAAACCCTAGAAGATGATTGCCACCTAGTTTGTTAGAGATCTATTCTGAGAGACATTCAGTATCATATCAGATAACTGTGCAACATCTGGATGAAAGATGCTGATAAATAGCAAAAGTTTAGTAGGTTCCCTGAGCCAGTAAGATAGACAGTTGGTCTGTGTTTTGGACTTAGCACCTAAAGGGAATTTTGGGAATAGATCTCTTAATCATTGTGTAAAATGACAAAGAAATTTGTGAAATATCAAGTAAACATTGCACTGACCAAAACCTGACTGTTGCACAGAACATATTTCAGTCATAGATGGTGGGTACAGCATGTGGTATAGTATACATTTTAAATGATGAATAATGTTTATATTGCATCAAGCATAATCCTACATTAGTGAAAATATTAAACATTTAGAAAATAGATATGAAAATAGAGATGTGAAGGTCTTTTTGGTTTGTAAAAGGGGCTACACAGAGGCTTAGCATCTTAAAATCAGAGGCTGGTGTGAAAGTCTTGCTCTTTCTGCACCAATCTTATGTAACGTATCAAGAAAGGGATCTTACTTTCGGGTTTTGCATTCATGGAGGCAATTTCCAACACCTAAAAGTGTTCCTCTGAAGCATCTGAACATCCTTGATCCTGAATTACAAGCCATTATCTTAGATTCATCAGTGTGTAGAGAACCTGCCTGTCTGCCTGCAGTTCTGGTCCCCAAAGCTAAGGAAAGCTTTAGAGAAAGTGTAACAGGGAAGAAAAAAAATGATCGTGTATAAGTAATGGAAGTTAAGAAGAGACGATGACAGGGTTAAGTTCAGTAGCCTAGAAGAGGAAAGGTCTGAGAGTAAATTATATCAGTCTATAAATAGCTTTAAGGCAATAATAATGTAAATGAAGGAAGGGAATTATTCACAGTCTCAGAAGGTGATAGAATGAGAAATCAAAGCTGGAAGCTAAGGCAGGAAAAGCTGAAATGGGACTTTCTGAATTAGAGGAACAATCAGGCTTTGGAAGAGATCTCAAGGGGAGAAGTTAGGGCATGATTTACCAGATATTCAAGAACAGATTAGCTAATCCACTAGCAGAAACTATTTACAACTGGAAATAGTGCTAAATGCCTATTTTTAGTCCTGATATCTGATTTTCTGAAAAATTTCCTATTTTAAACGTTGTAACAGTAGTACCTCACCTTACGACCCATCTGCTGGGGAAATGAGTGCTGACCTCACTGTGCGGACAGCTAGATTGTATACACTGAAACCAGCTTCAAAAGACCTGTCATATAGAGAAACTCCACTTCTAATGAAGTTGTTTCAAAATCCAAAGTTGGTGCAATGCAGTGGTGTGTACAGATGCCAAGTTAAACTTTGTTATGAAAGAAGTAGCTTTGCTTTCTCAGTTATTAGATGAGCTTTTCAGGGAGGTATCATTTTGCAACACTTGGAGTTCAAGCCAAAATAAAGTTCTGTAATTTCTGCCACAGACAATTTCTTGGAATAAAATATTTTCAGTTATGCTATTGAGCTTTTGAGAATATGATAATAAATCTGGAATCTCAAAGTGATTAAATTAAAATATACCAAATAACCACAGGGAAATTACATGAGAGAATTACCTTTAGAAAAACATTTGCTAGTGGTTTGTGATCTACATTTTCACTCTTAGGAATTATACTTCTAACAGAGTTAAATTTACAAAGATATCAATAGACTTTTAGTGGCACTGACCCAAAATAACTGAAATTCGATTGTCATCACAAAGCTTAGGTGTACTCATTGTACAGAAAGGTATTCCTACTGCTGAAGGTGTGTCCTATTAAGAAATTATTTCAAGCGTAGCTTTTAGCGTATGTGTTGTATTTATTGTTTCAGTTTGTTGGCAGTAGACTTGCATTCATATTTTATGTCCTGATACTGATCTATGCTTAGTATTGTAGAGCAAGAAATCACAGGCACGTATTAGCTATTTTTCTCCTCTCTTTAGGGGATCAGATCCCTTCCTGCTGAAAATAGGTAAACACCTCCTCAGAAGTCCATGGTCTACATCTGTTTCCAGTTTCTAATGTAAAAAAGGGTCTTACATTTTCTGTTTGTCTTGCATGTTTTCTGATACAACAGACTTACCAGCCTCACTGGAGTTGCACCTGGTTTACAATGCCTGCAACAGAGGGTCTGGTCCATAGGGAAAGGGAAAGTAGGCAGGGGCTGGGCTGCTCCCTCTCTTAGAGATGAGACAAACCAGGAGCAACCCCACTGAAATCAGGGGACTGGCCATGCTCTGAAGCTGTGATAGAAATAAAAGGAGAAAGTGTCTTTTCAGCTTTATGGAAGCATGCTGGACCCTAGAAATACCAGATGTACTGACCACTTTCTAGGGGCAGGTTCTCCAGCTCTGCCTTAGATAACCAAACCTTGAGCTAAGGGGATCCCTCCTGCTGAGTGGAAGCACCGACTGCAGTAAGGATTTAACTTGGCCAGTAGCATCAAGGCGAGGAAGGCTGAAGGCCACTTTGTTCCTGTTGCTGAATGATTTCAGCTTCCTCCATGTTCTGCTTCATTATATTCTTTTTAAAATGCACTTAACCTTCCCAGTGGCCTACTGGACTACACAGCTGAAGTGTCAGTAATAGCATGTTGGTGTTGCAAGCAACATTCGAAGCTGTATACTGCTGTAAGAAATTAATACAGAACTTTCTAGAATACTTATTACTGCATTTTTTTGGTATACTGGAGCTCAAAGTGTCATGGAAGATCTGAGTATATGATTATTAATGAACCTCAGAGGTCAGAGTGGTGGGAGAGTTCATAAACTGCTGCAGTCTTATAACTCACAGTACGGAATTCAATTGTTAGTGTCCATAAATGTTTCCAATGCATTGTGTGTCGGTGCAATGTCCTGGAACCACAATCAACAATGTAAGAGAAAATTTATGGAGTGAACCTGTAAATAGCTGTGTAAGTTCTCAAGTGCTGTTACTGAGTTAATATGTTGTTAATATATAACACTGTGTTATGAAGCAGTGAAGAACCTAACGTACTGGCTGCACTTAACACTAGAGGACACTTTGCTGTCACTGTATTGGAACAACCGATCGGTTTTTTTCATTTTTCTCTGCCCTTCTTTATTCCTCTAAACACACAACCAGATGGATGGCATCGCGGTCTGACTTTATTTTCTGCACTTTGTTGTCTGAATGTGCTTTCAAATAAAGCAAGAGAATGGATCAGTGCTGTTATCTTTTGTTTTGTCTCTGGGTTTTGATTACAAGGTTGTATGTTTTCACATCAGGGCTGTTTTTGGTACCATTACGTACAAACCATAGCCTGCACATGTCCGTAGTCAAATGTTTTGCCATGACTTGAGTGGCTGTAGAAAGACAGTGAGGCCCATTTCAGTGTAATAGGAAGCACCCAAAGCCTAAGTTTAAGAAGTTATTTGTCTGCCACCCTGATTAAAAGGATTCTTTAAATAAAGAACAAAACACTATCTTCACTTCTTTTCCTCTCTGCCCCCATGACCCCAAAAGATAGCCAGCAGCCCTGGCCAAGGGATCCTGTGAAGCTTCAGGAGGTACCATGGTTTGGGCATCCTGGCCAAGCGGAGTGCTACCTGACAGGTTTTTAATTTGCTGTTCCCTCAGGGGACATGAAAGTGGCATGTTCTCCTTCTTACTAGTAGCTTTGCCTCATTCTTCTTTGCGACAACCGAGGGGAGTTGAAAACTGGGAAGAGGGGAGGCAGTTTCTGCTCTTACGGGCTGGTAGCTACTGTCCAGGATGGGTTTGTTTATTCAACCGAATAGTAGCATCACATGGAAAAGGCAAAACTGTGGGGGTTTATCAGGTGGGATGAGCAGGGATTGTGTGAGGCCAGGGAGCAGTGGGCAGGCAGGCAGGGCTGCCTGGCTTCCCTGAACCACAGCAGTGCTCCTGCTGCCACCTCCACCCATGCAGCACATCGCTCCCGGGTGCTGCTCAGGGGCTGACGGCTGCAAGGGAGAGCCCAGAAACTCTGCCTGGAGTCGGTCCTCCTGCTCTGTGCTCTGCGGTTGGGCTGCCCTGGCTCAAGTACAATGTCACAACAGCCTGCAGGGTTTTCGGGGGGGGGGCTCAGACGCCGCATGAAAGGACAGTATGAGGAGGGGTAGAGGAGGGTCTGTGCTACAGAAGGTGGACCAAAGGGTGTTATGCTGCTGCTTCATACGCTGCTCTGATTAGCAGTCATGCTGCTGCCTTGGCCAGGGGATGGGAAATGAGCTGGAGCCTCTCTGGAGCAACAGCAGTGCTGAGGTTGGATTCCCATGGCCTGGAGGGGTTGGGGGGCTGCACATGTGGGCAGTCCAGCTGTGGAGAGCAAGGGAAGGAAGTCAGCACTCTTCATCTTCCTTTTTCTGTTCATCTGACAAAAGGTGTACAGTGGAAAACCTTGCCAGGGAGTGCTGGCAGCAGGTAAGGTGATACGGGCAGGCAGAGGCTGCATAGCCCTCGGGAGCTTTTCCTCCTAGACTCATCCTCTCACCTTCAGCTGTAATCTGTCTGTAAATCTGGCCAGCCAAGGCTCAGAAACTGCAGGAGATTGCACTAGTGCAAAGCTGAATGCTGGGTGGTATTCACTGGATATGGCAGTGTTTCCATCTCATTTTGCTCTGCCTCCACAGTGAGCTCAGCTACAGTCAAAAACATGACGGGAGGAACTGTAAGCGAAGGGACTGAGCTGGAAAATAGTGCCAAGCTGGTGCTTGCACTCCTGACATGCCACGTCTGCACTGTACATGCACAGCTCTAAGTGCTCTGTCTCAGAGGAAATAGTGGAAGAGGGAAAGATCTGGTGAAGGGCAGCAAACCTCTTTTGCAAGACATGAAACAACTTCTGTACAACGACAGGTTAAATGGACTCGCCATGGAAGAGGGAGAAGTCTGATGGGATATGGTATGGATCACAGATGGCATGGAAAGGGTGAAAGGAACAGATTTACAATTTTTTCATGGCACAGAAGTTGGAAGGCACCAAATGAAACATCCCAGTGTAAAAGAGCAGGCTTTAGGCAGAGGAAAGGACGTGCATTTTCCTGGCAGCACATCATTAAGTGGCAGGGGGGCACTCATCCTGCAGCAGAATTTGGGTTGTCCGATTGCGCAGAGGCACTCTGTGATCGTACAAAGGCGAAGGTACAAAGTGACTTTTCTGTAGGAGCCACAGGAGCTCTTCCTGGCAGGATCTGGTCCCACAGAGGTGACATAAAGCATGTTACCTGACAAAGCATTCAATAACAGACTTGCTTCAGTGGCCCTGGGGAGGGGTGCTCCTCCCTACATCGCACAGGTCCACCAAAACCGAGAATACTGCACTTTGATTTCATTGATGCAGGTTTAGATCCAACGACAGGTATTTCAAGGCACTGAAGAAGGTGTTTTGTCTTTCTTTGAAGGTCACGCTTATAAATGGCATTAAAAATAGTTCTCTGAGTGAATCAGATGTTATTTCTATTAGCTTTCTTCAAAGCCAGAATAAAAGATTTTTTTTGCCTTTATTTCATAGCTGTTACTCTGATATACTGCAAAAGCAACAACAGGTTTTGTAAAATAAATTAAGAGCAAAAAAATTATTTTTAGATCAGTAGAAAAACTGTAAGATCAGAGGGAGCACCATAACAGATGCACTCTCCATGGAGATTTGGAGATTAGTGAGGAGCTTTCTGCTTATGGTAAGCTTTTTCTGTAGTGGAAGCTGACAATAAAAGAAGAATTTAATCAGGATTTTAAAAAAAGAAGAGGTTCTGGTGCATGTAAAACTTAGGTGTGGATGTTAAAACAACCAGGGTTTGCAGCTAGCAGTCAAAAAGGGGTTTGAATCTCAATATAAAATATTGGTTTCACTGTTGTATTAAAGACTAAGGCTCACTCTTTTTTTTCTGAGTTCGATTTTTCAGGAGTAAAATATTGTGAACGGCAAGTACTTGTATGACATGGTGCGTAGCAACCCTAGATCTCACCGAGTCGGTGTTCTGGGCCAACCCTGAATTTTTAAAACCCTCCCCACATGAAAGCTCTCCCTGCTTGGCAGTAGCTGCAGTCCCTGAGGATGCAGGGCTGCTTTATGTGGGAACCTGGTCAGGCCAGAAATGTGCTCATAAAATTGTTGTGCAACAGGAAAACAAGTTTGTATGACCCATCTTTAGTTTTAGTGATATTTCCCCGAGGGTTCAGTACGTAGAAAGGATGGTGGAATGGTGAAGGCACTTTTAGGGACCTAACATTCAAAAAAGATGGGTATTCACCTTGTTGAAGGCAGTCCCAGGGTGGTCACCACAATTTAAGCTTTGGTTTAGATTTTTTCCCCCAATTCCTTCTCTTTACTTTTAACTGTTAAATAGAACACCAACAAAATCAGAAAGGGAGATGACTCAATTGGACAAAGTTTGAAGTGGGTTGCTCACTGATCTCATTCCTCTGGAGTATTATTTTTTATAATTTGACTCTTTCCTGATTTTGGTTTTGTGCTGATAGATCAAGAGATCTTTTGATTCCAGCTATGTTGGCTATAAATAACTTTTCAGAATTTCTTTATTCTTAAAATATTTGGAAGTATGCTGCTGCATTTCCACTTATCTTGATATTTTGTGGAAAATTGTGTGTATAATTTTTCCGCTTGGAATGGTGCATGCTTGCTCTTAAAAGAATATTTTAAAACCATGTAAAGCAAATGACACATATTTGCCTATCATCTGCTCTGGCATCCCCAGAGCAAGTGCAGCCTGGGGAGCACGAGCAACCAGGAGGGCTGCCAACAGGGCAGGCGAGCAGAGCATGGTGCGGCAGTTTGCGCGGAAGGGCGCGCAGGAAGGGCGTAGTCACCCTAAGAGCTCAAGAGGTGAGTTCAATTGGTGGTCATCACCCTCTCAGAAGGAGCTTAGCTCTGGTGTCTGCCCGGCAGAAAGCCACGTCCTCTGCACTCACCAGAATGGATGTGGCAACCCAGGCAGAGGTCCCACAAAACCATGCAGCCGCCCAGGTCTCGGGCTGGAGGGAGTGCCGGAGCCTTTCACCGGATGGCAGCAGTGGGAACAGCTGTGTGAGGTGTGACCAGGTGGACGATCTGCTCAGCCTGGTGGCAGAGCTATGAGAGGAAGTATCACAGACTCACAGAATCACTAAGGTTGGAAAAGACCTGTAAGATCATCAAGTCCAACCATCAACTAGTAGAAAGGTTAAGGAGCATGAGGGAGCCTGAGAAAGAGATAGATTGGTGGAACCATGCTCTGCCCTCCCTTAGACAGAAACAGGAACAGCCACCAGGAAAAACCCAAGGTCAAGGGGATCCTGTATCCTCTCCCCACCAGGCTGAAGGCAGTAGCTTAAAGGACAGGAGTGAATGGAGGCAAGTCCACATTCGGGGCAGCAGGCGAAGTAGGTTCAGACTAGATATAAAGAAGAAATTTTTTTACGATGAGGGTGGTGAAACACTGGAACAGGTTTCTCAGAGAGGTGGTAGATTCCCCATCCCTGGAAACAAAGCTTTTCTTGAGATCCAGAATAGCAAGCAGTGTAGGGTGCACAGAGAGCAAGTGGACAACGAAGGTTCAAGTGTCTCTTCCCTCCCATTGGGAAAAGGGATTTTAATCAGCATCTGCTGTATTTCAAAGACTCTTGACCACATGCCTGTACAGTAAGTTTCTCTATTTTTCTCTGGCCCAATTACTATTTAATTGTTTAGTCAAAGTGAGTTGTCCTGAAGAGACTGAGAAGTAGAAATTGAGACTCATATCCATATCTTTCCAAGAAATACTCTTACTTTCTCCTCATCAATCTAAAAATGACCTCAATGCGACAAGGATTCTTGTCCAAAGAATTAGACTGTAACCTTGAAAGAACTACCCCAAAACCATGTGCAAACTTTTTTGATATGGATGTGAGTCTCAATTTCTACATCTCTGAATGTCTTCTTCACTGAATTCACTCTCGGTGACCAGTATCTTAAACTATTGAATCAGTCTTTGCTAAAATTATTTCCTAGGACAATGTGGTCATTACCATGGTGAAAGAAAAGTCTTTTAGCAAGGGTTTCATTCATTTAAACAGAGATGAATCTTGCAATACCTTTAGAATTTTTCCTGGAATAATTCTGCGGGTTTTGAAATCCCTTAGTGGAGTGCCTGGAAAGGTGTTTAGGATTTTCCATGGATCAATAGCCACAGGATGTAGTTTTGTGCCTACCTCAGGAACCATCATGAATTCCTGCTATATGAAGAAGAAAATGAGAAGAAAAAAAAAGAAGAACAGAGAGGAAAAAAAGAAGAAAATTATACTCTAGCTGAAAGAAGTTTGCTGCTCTGTACCACACTTGCACTAAGGTAGATCTGGGGATAACGGAAAAAATGAAAGTTTTGTTTTGAAGACTTATTGATGTTTATGCAAAGAAAATGGAATAAAGGATAAAGGCATCATGAATGATGCAGAGATAAAACTGCCAGTGTTAAATAAGATAGGGTTTGAAGTTAAGGCTTTGAAGTTTTCTATTCCTGTTCCATTCTCATCCGATGCGTAATCTTCCAGAAGGTGCAAAATATGCACTGGATTATAATCATATGGAGTTTTGCATAGAAATTGGTTAGCATTAATGCTCTAATGCATCACAGTCATCTTTGAGCAGACAGAGAGCCATGTAGCATTTTGGAAGGAGAGTGAGAAAATTACTATGTCAACTTCTGTGGTGCATTGAACTGGACTTGAGACTTAAAAGAGTGAAATGCAGTTGCTTAGCTGCTGGTCACTCCAAGCTCTCCCTCTTCATGGTCTACCATTGGGGCACTGGTGCCTGTGCAGGACCTGCATACTCACCACCCACCTCCTTTCTACCCAGAGACCACTCCTGTGGCACTACATCAACAGAGAAAGCTCAGACTACAGAACATGTGATTCCAAGCATAATATTGGATATATTTTGACTGAACTCTGCTGAGCAGAAACAGAAGTATACCAAGCTGGCTTTACATCTGTTTTGCGCTTTCCTTGTGCACAGCTTGAAGGGTGGGACAACTTCATGGCCATGCTAACTCTTCCAAGGTCACAATGACTCTCAAAGACAGCCCAGGCAAGCAAAAATACCCGCAGCACACTAATATTCTGGCTGCACTGCAACACTCCTCTTTTTTTGTTGGCTTCCAATGTCTCCATCTCATGAGGGAACCACCTTTATTCCAAAGGTTTCTCTCAGTTTCAGTGTCAGTTTGACTCGTTTACATTGCTAGATGGGGCAACAGTCCGTTGGCTATGCCATTGGGTAACTCTGCAGTTTCTTGTCACTCATTCCTTTTCCATCTGTACAAAGAGGAAATAGTCTTTCAAAATAGTCTTGAAATAGTCTTTCAAAACATTGGAAAAGTTAGACACTCGCAATACCACGTGGTCTAATTTCCTGAACCTGTGAGAAAGGTCATGAATTATTATATAGCTTACTGCTGAACATATCCTTGCTTCCTCATGTATGTAGAAGGCAAGGGTGGAATACGTGCATGAGTCAGGTCCAGCATTTCTCATTCTGTCTCTTACAAGTTCAAAACCAAAGCAGATATTGTGAATGACAAAAAGGCATGCCAAGAAGTGAGCCAGAGCAACTTAGAGTAGTCTAGAGGGGAGGTTTAGGCTAGATATTAAGAAAAATTTCTTTACTGAGAGAGTGGTGAGACACTGGAATAAGCTGCCCAGGAAGGTGGTGGAGTCACTGTCACTGGAGGTGTTCAAGGAATGTGTGGACGTGGCATTGTGGGACATGGTTTATTGGGCATGGTGGTGTTGGGTTGATGGTTGGACTTGATGATCTTACAGGTCTTTTCCAACCATAGTGATTCTGTGATTCTGTGAAAGAGATTGGGTGGAGACAAACAACCCTCCAGGGATGCTGCTGGGATTAATACCAGAAAGGGCCGTATGGCACTAAGGCAAGGTATAGAATAATAAAAGTCATGTTGAGTATCGTAAACCTCATGCACATTTGGTGCCATAGCCTGTTGCTCCCAGAACTTCTGCTACAAGATCTGAAGGAACAGAAGCAAGAAATCAGCCTGCAGTGCTATTTACAGAAAAGCTGTATCTCACTGAGGAACGACAGTAAGAGAAAGGCTTTCACCTGAATGGCTGAACAGAAAGAGACATCGTCAAGTAACAAATTTGTTTCCATATAGATAGGCATATAGGGACTTACATTAAGCACTGTCAAAGCCCTGCTGGGAATATTTCCTCAGCCTGCCGTGTTTATTACTTCTAACATCAGTGACAGGGATGCTTTCAGGGATGCATTAAGCTCTGCTATTTGAAACAGGGATACACCATTCTGTGGAAATACAATGGGCATGTAACTGGGGTTAAGCCTTTGGAAGAAAAAGAGTTTAGTGGACAGCTGACAAATCACTCAGGTTTGGCATGGGGAGTGCCTTCACAGAGGGTCCATTGAGATAAGAAGGGGAGCCATAAATTCCTGTGGTCAAACATGGCCTTTTCAGAAGGGTTTGCTTTGTTTTTCTCTAGCTCCACTTTCATTTTTCCCTTCTCTGGAAAATTCTCCCAGTCCTCATTTGTCACAAGGTTTCATTAATTTTCTTATTCTCTGTGCAGACACAAGCCAGGATAATGCTTTTATTACATTAGAGTCTCATTTTGGAAATGTTACTGTCAACCTGTTTTTTTTAGAATAGCTTATATGTTTTGCTTAAATATTGCAAGCCTGTTTATATCAGTGAGTAGCATTTTTTTGGCTTTGGGTAAACGCTGAAAGATATACCAATGGGAAAAAAAATGCTTCAGACAAATAAAAAGTGACAGCGGATATCTTATGAAGAACTGTTTATTAGGATTTCTGTCTTGAAGGCGTCCAAAAAAAAAAAAAAAGTGTAATTCATCTTGTAATTCATCTTCAGAGGGATCAGTTTATTCTATTTGCTTACCTCCATGTAAAGCTCCTTTGCTTGTTAAAGGATGACAACTGGCTGAGAAGGAAGTACTGGGGAAGCTAGGGAAGGACAGGGTGTTTTTCTGTCTGCATATACCAAACAAGGCTAGTGCTTCTCCAAGGTCAAATTCAGCAGAAGACAGGAGAGTGTGACACCGCCAATAGATTTGTATTAATAAAAGGGGCATACTCTGCAAAGCAGTGTTGCCGGAAGAGAAAAATATAGACTTTCAATCCTATCAAAGTGCTTAAGAATGGAGAGCTTTTGTCCAGAGGAAAATCTCTTTGCTAATCACAAATAGAATTCTTTCTTCCTCTGCTGTTAATAGGGACCATGAGTATGCCAGAAGCAAAGGAAGCATCAATAAACTTAGAGGCATACCACAGTGAAGACTGTGTTCATTCAAACAGATTGATATTCAAGGTATTGCCATCTAGATGGCATCAAAAGGGGAATTGAAATACCCACATTTAATATGCGTGCAATTATTAACATCAGCCCCTTTAGGATGCCTGCCCTACTGTCCCTAGAAATCTGGAGTAAAATCCAAATGAAGGGAAGTCAGTTCCCAGCAGGTATTTTCAAGGTTTCCCTGAACATGCCATTTCTGCTCTCGGAGCTTTTGCTGCAATGCCCACAAAGCCAGAGTAAGTCTCTAACATTTTTTTTTGGGCTGTGCATCAGCTCCTGCCAGAGCTGGATCCACTATTGGTAGAGGAGACTTCTGCCACATGTCCTGGGGACAGCCAACCTTCATCGGCAAATCTGAGCTGCCTCCTCACTGTGGTGGGGGGAGGCATCAAGACACAACAGCAGTTTAAGCAAACGAGCAGCTTTTTCAGCAGCAGCTGAGTGTGAGCACTCCTCTTCCATCCCAGCGCAAAGTCACTGTAATTACTGTGTCCAATTACTGCATCTGGCAGATGTTTCAGAGGAGACTCAGTTTCCAGTGTATAAATACAGAACATAAATAACAAATAAATAAATAAATCAATCAGAGAAACCAAGATAACGTCTTTTAAGCACTGGTCTTGATTAAAAATTGAAACAGATTATGGAGGGAAGGGGTGGATTCCCCATTCCTTGATGTCTTTAGTTCAAACCTGAGTGCCTTTAAGGAAAATGGTTTAGTTTTAGGTAGTCCTGCGAGGAGCAGGGAGTTGGATTCGGTGATCCTTATGGGTCCCTTCCAACTCAAGATAGTCTCTCATTCTATGAAAATACTGTTTAGCCATATATGCAAATTACAGGCTGTTATATAGGAGTGACTGGGTGATGCACAATGGTGGTGATATGGAAGAGACCAAAGGCAGATGGCCTGACTGTGGTCCTCACCTTAACCTAATGAGCTTCAATGTGGTGTTGAAGGATAGATGGAGATAGGTGACGATCTCCTGGAGGGCAACTGACTGCAGTTTACACAAAGGGACATGAATTTGACATTTGAGTTTTATCAAAAAACAGTTTCTCATTTTGAGCTCAGTCTTTCTAAGCCACTCAGTCTTTTTCATTTTATTTTGATCCATTAGTGGTGTCAGAACAACAGAAGGACAAATCAAACAGTCCATTCGGTTCTTTGAGTCTTTTCCTTGCACAGCACTTGGGCAAGAAAAACCCTGGGTTTGTTCTGTAAGCAGTAAGAGCAAGTGAGAATACGGCTCTGTTGTGTAGTAGCTGATGTGATCTGAGAAGGTGACAGAGGGACATACTGCTCCTGTCTGAAAGCATGTCCACATGGTATTGCACCTGGGGGAACAAGATTCCGCATGGCATCAACTCTTCTCTGCTTTCTATTCAGCATTTAAAATTCCAGGGGTAACTTGCAAATGCCCTGTGTGTGAGAATTTTTATACGTGGAAAACCAGTTTTTGCTAGAGGGCATCAAGAAGGGAAGTACAGCTTTTAAATGCTTTTTGCTAGAAGTAGTAATGAGAAAGCCTAAAGGTTTCAGAAACTGGGGATTATGATTAGGAACACAAGAGGTTTGCGGCCTTCTCCTGTAACTCAGTATTTCAGGAAAACAAAACAATCTGGAAATTACTTAGGCAGGAAAAGCCTCTTAAAACCAACAGCAATGAAACTAATGATACAAACAGAGCAAAGTGATTAGCTGGAAAATCCAAATGCATACAGATCAGCCCAGCTGAATGGACTGTAACCTAGCATGCAGCAGGAATTAGATAAAGACATTCCTGAGGCCACGCACATTATTTTAGAGAGACAGGGAGGCAGAGAATTTACCACAAAGCTTAAAAGACGACAAGGGAATAGCATTTTTCAAAGAGTAGGTGTATGATTTCCATGGGGTAACCTCGCTTCTGCCTGTAGCGATGTAACAAACAAAAAGGAAAATAACCAAGATCAAGCACTTGGATCCCATTTTCATGACGTGTAATACCTGGTTCCTCAAACAGAAGTATTGATGGATGGAGACTGTTCAAAACATTTTTTTTTCAATTGTTTTCTGCCATTGAGTTTAATAAATCATCATTGTTCATCACCACTTCTTTTGTGCAAATGACAAGTTCTTGAAATTAAATTCTTAGTGTGACTATCCAACAACTAGCGTCTTCATACAGCCTTCAGCTCCAGTTTTAATGACACAGCAATTGCAAATGTGCAGTTTATCTAGAATGTCAGATCCCTGTAAATATTTATTTTCAGTAATTCCCATTCTCACAAAGGATCTGAACTTTCCATCTAAAGCTACTGGATCCTGAAAAGCAACAACTGATCACAATGTCCAAGCCTACCTGACCTAGGACCTTCTTCCATTTATCTTGGAGGAAACCTGGGTGTGTAAGACATGAGGAAGAGGAATTATCTGTTGGTTTCTTGAATTTATATCCAGTAATAGTCAAGATGACTTCTAGGTGGCAGTTTGTATATGAACACTTTACCTAATAACAATTAAGAATTTTACTGAGATATTTATCCTACCAGTATAACTGTGTGATGTTGCAGCTGGCATGTTTGTTTGACTGCCTTGCATGATAGGATAGACAGGGAATTTGGGGGAAAGAGGTTTGTTAGGTTTGAGATAAAAGTAGGTAATATCTGGAATATGGCAAAGCTGGCTTGGATGGAATGGTAATTTCGGACTGAATAAAAAACCCTTTGGTTTTGGTGGGCTTTGCATGGGCAATTTGTAAAACCTTCTGAAATCAGCACAATTTCTAATGCCAGACACTGATTGCATTGTCAGAGGAAGGTGAATGGTTTTCATCTGTAACCCTGAATTCCAGACAATATGTACTTCTCAACTTATCTATTTAGCATTAAAAAGGAAGACGGCCTCTGACTGAATTATGCTTTTAGTAAGAACCCGGAAAGGCCAACTAAAAAGAAAAAAGAAAGAAAATAAAAGAACTAATTCTTTTAAGTCACTGAACATACTTTACTTTGCTTCCTTTTCCTTTGCTTTGGTAGTATTCCCTTTTAGAAATTCCCAAAGGGCGTGTGATTTGAAGACACACACACTCTGCCTTTTTGTTGCAAGCTAATACATGGGATACATCCAGACTGACCCAGCGATGGGATAAAAGAAAATTTTCCATTCCATTACCCTTAATCCTGGCTCTTTAAAAGGTAATACTGTTGACAATGTGCCAAATGTAGCACATAATGAACCTTATGAATCACAGTCATTGTTCCTCTGGGGTAAAGGCACAGTACAAAGGTTATTGTATATATTAACTACTTCAGTGATTCAGGTCTTAATTATGAAGAAAAAGACTTGAATGGTCACTAGGATGATTTTCTTTTCATGTCTATATGAAAGAGCTTACTGATCCTTCAAACATCAAAGATGCTATACACAGGGTAGATCCAGCTCTCTTCCTGTCTTGCTAGTAAAGCCAACGAGAATTTAGCACTGATCTCAATAAAAGTAAAAAGGAACGTAGGAGAAGAACTTTACCATGGCTTCTCCAAAGCTGATTCAGTCAAAAACAAAGAAATAGCTGCATATGGCTTGTGCATTAACCTGCACTGATGCTTTATTAGATTTCTCTCCTTAGTTGATTGTGCCACTGTTACAGGACATCTTGAAAAACAAGGGTTAAAAGCAAGTAAGAAGAATGTAAAGAAGATACTTCATAACAACTGCACCTGGCACTTAGACATATTAGAGACAAAGACTGTCTTCACTAACTCTCTGCTAACTAGCAATAACGATTAGCACAAGGATGAATCGTAGAAAAATAGAATGGCCTGCCAAAATAGTGCCCTGGAGTTAACTTGTCTCATTATAATCTCATAATACTAAGGAACACACCTCCTAGCTAGAAAAGCCCCAACCCAATTAAGCCCCCTAATCTCTGAGCATGCATGGTGAATTAAAAGAGAACTGTAACTTTAAGATGAAGCAAGAAAAGTATTAACGAATAGTTAATTAAGGGGTAGAACCAGTAGGCGTAACTAACTTTGTTAACTGTTTTAAATGCCTGTCATGATTTTAACCCTGTGTGCAAGCTTTGAGGAGAAATCCCCTTGTACCCAGTGCTGCAATAAACATGCCTGCTTTATAACTCTGTGTGAGTTGTGAGGTTTGTTTCCGCGTGTCACCATGAAGGAGATGACTTTTCTGGAATGGTCTTTGGACCTCTGTTTTCCTTACCACGTGGCCTGTATGCCAATGGATCATCTGCAAGAGATCTCAGAACACTCTAGTCCCGAAAAGCACTTTGTGTACAGCATCAGAGGGGAGTATAGAAAAGGTTTGTAATAACTTGGAATTAAAATCTATACTTGTTATCATTTAGATATTACTTGTTGGATATATCACAGTTTGTTGTTACGAAGTAGCTGACCTTGACACAATTAAAACTGGAACCTCAGAAACATGGCAGAGTTTTGATGACTTTTTCTAGATGAAGAGTTGGTCACATACATTGAATATTCAAGAAAACTATAGTGTGGGACTCTGCTTCTGCTCTTTTCCTTCTTTTTTGTCTTTCCTACAATACAAACCAACACTTACGACTGCCTTTGGGTTTTTTCCATTCCTTTTAATAGCTATTAAAATTTTTCCATGGGAAATAAAAATAGAAAAAGCCTTGCCTTATAATGTAAAAATCTCTTCCTGTTCCCCACAAAGGCTTGTTGATGCAGATATCTACTTTATATATGTATATAATGCCATATATATGGCATTGTGAATAATTACAGAAGACAAGGAAGAAAAATGACTGACTGGCACATGATGCCCAATTTCTGGAGCAGAAAAGCTCCATCTGTGTCAGGGTCCATTTTCTGGTGCAGAAGTCAACTGGCACAATCTGGAGAGATCTATAGTATTAAAATAAGGTATTAAACCACAAAATCATAGGATTGTAGACTAATTTAGCTTGGAAGAGGAAGGTGACTTTTGGAGGTCAGGTAATCCCAACCCCTTCTCAAATAGGGCTATCTTCAAGGTCACTTGGGTTTCAGAGGGCCATTCAATGTCCAGCTGAGTTTGAGTGTCTCCAAGGATGGCAATTCCATGACGTCTCTGAGCAACCCGTTTCAATATTTGACTACCCTTATGCTGAAACTTTTTTTCCTTGTATCTATCTCATCAAAATTTCTCTTATAGTTCTTTGTGCTCATTGTCACTTGTCCTTTCATTGTGCACCTCTGAGAAAACTCTGGCTTTATCTTTATTCCTTAACCCCAATTAGACTGTGGAAGTCTGCTCTGAGATTTGCCATGTAGTTTTCTTTTCAGTAGTCTGAATAAACCCCGCTTCCACAGCCTATCTGTGTATGTCATATGTGTCTTCGGCCCCTGACCATCTTAGTGACCCTCAACTGGAATCTCCCCAGTTTGACCATGTCCTCATTGTACTAGGAGGGGGAGGGATGTAACTGTACACTACGCTGCAAAATTTGGGCCAAAACCATGCCAAAGACTGCTCTAACAGGTTGTTAGTATAGTTAACCAAGTTCTGGTGGCTAGGCCTGGCCCTGGCACTAGGATGACGATATAGGACAAATGAAACCAAAAAGGCAATGGATATGGTGGGACTGTTGATGGAATAAACACTCTCTCTCTCAAGGAGAAGTGTTTTGGTCATAGTGGCCGTTTGTCAGAGAGCTAATATAGCACAGCTTTTGTACTGTATTATTTACAGCTTTATCCACAGTTTTTCAGACTGTGTTCACTACAGAAAGGCAAGGAGCTCAGAACCAGAGCTGAACCAGCATCCACACCTCTGCTCCATGAAAGTACTTCGTACGGAAACTTAAACTTTGTAATGAAATGACAACGTTCTGAGCTATTTTAAGAACGGACAGTTCAGAGAAGAATACATTTTGGAAATTTTGTCCTGAAATGATAGTTGAGAGGCATCACATTATTATCCTTCACTGTGGATAGAAGCCTGAGCCCATCTTATCTATCCCAGAGTCCACAGCCATGTAACTCTCATGCTGCAAATGGCTCAGGCAGTGGGCTCTCCTACTACAGAGAGAAAAAATGTAAATAATTTTCAATCAGAGTTTGGGTCACTGCAGAATGTCAGCAAGTTTGATCCCAGGTTATGAAAAGCATGTGCAGATTTTTCAGGTGAACAGAAAACTTGTGAAATTTATCTTGGGGATGGTTTATATGAAAAACAATGGGTAAATAATAACCAGATTTCTCTGGTTTATCATCTGTGCAGCTCTGTATATTGGGCCACAAGGAAAATGTGTTAGCAAATAAAAAACCCAACAATTTAGAAAGACAGTTTGTCTTCGGAGGAAAAAAAAAAAGCTGGAACAAAAAGAAAACTGGGCACATAAATAAACGATAAAAACAAAGAAATGAAGGTACAAAGTTAGATTTCTAGTTTTTCTTCTTTATCTGGAGCCATTTTCAATGTGGAATCATGGGTAAGTATATCCCCAGGAGACAAGTGGTGTTTTCTGTCCTAAA
Source organism: Gavia stellata (assembly GCF_030936135.1). Taxonomy (NCBI): domain Eukaryota; kingdom Metazoa; phylum Chordata; class Aves; order Gaviiformes; family Gaviidae; genus Gavia; species Gavia stellata. The sequence goes on along the minus strand of NC_082595.1, from coordinate 106,266,464 downwards.
TCCTTCTTTTTGTAAACAACGTAAAATATTGTTGGCTGATTTATCAGTCACCTTCACACTTCGCTACAGAGGATGCTTTGTGCTTAACAAATGCAAAGAGCTCTCTGCTGTTTGGGCTGCCTGTTTTCAATGTAAATGTGAAGACATATGTTTGCTTTTGTTTTTGACCTTTCTTGGTAGCTTCTGCAGCTGATGAATCTAAAATGACAAGAGTCTTTCTTCCCAGTTGATATTTCTGCTAAAACTTTGGCTAATTGTAAAACATGAAGGAAAACAGAAGAGCTCTGTAAAATTGTTGCATTTAGTAACCTCAGTATTAGCCATTGATGTCAAAACAGGATGATCAATTCCTGAAACAAAGATTTAAAAACCTGCTAGAGAAGAATCTGAATTTTTAAGAGTAGAAAGCTATTTCTTTCTAACTCAGGACTATTCTACTACATATACCAGGAGAGGAGTGCATATCTTGATTAGGAATTCATATTTATACATAATGTATAGAAGGAAAGCATGGATTTTAGCATCATTTGGAGATTCCAGAGAGTTTAGTCATCACACAGAAACTGTGCTGAGCAATCTCATTGAAGCAGTTTTTCATTTGCAGCCATTACTACTGAAGACAGTATGATCTGGTATACTAAACCCAAATGCTTTGTATCAATTTTTCTCTGCATTTACTAATACTGACACTAATAAATGCAGAATGCAGAACACTATATGAGGAGAGTATCCCAACCCATTTCAATAGGTGTCTCAGCTGGCAGGGGAGTCTGAGCAATGGCTGCGTACCTCTAGTTAGCCCCTTGGCCTTATGTCAGTCCCAGGTATCTAAAGACAAAGCAGGATTGTAACCACCTCAAAATCCTTCCTCACTTACCGTGATGCAAAGTGACTGACTTAAAAAACTGCAAATGATTAAAATATGACCCTGTTTGGATACTTTTCCCCCCAGTTAAATAAACTAGATGGGAACCAGGTCACTTGACTTAGGGACCAACATAGGGGATTCATCGCACTTAACTTTGCAGGGGGGGCTCATCTCCATATTCAGACCCTTGCCTGGGTGTCTACATGTGAGGAGCTACACCAGAGGCTAACTTCACCCTAGAGTAAGCACATCAGTCATGGCCACAGTTGCCTAAGAAGAGAATTCATCCTCCCCTTTGAGAACTTCTGTTCCCCACAGACAGAAGTCTTCTGGTTACAGTCGCTATAGAGATCCCAGTAAAAATTCTTACTTTTATTCCCAATTTCCAGACAAAAAATAATAAAAGAAAATTGATGACCTTTTTGCAAAACACTGATCCTTTTGAGGTGAAAGCAAAGGCAAGAACACGAAACAGAAAAAATAGGAAGCACTGAAGCTTAAATAATATAAAAATGGTTTAAATAATGCTGATTTTCTAACATTATTTCAAATTTTAGGGCTGCTGTAATTATCTTGTAGGTGTCAATTTGGAGAGGATGTCAGAAAACTGATTTTCAACATTGCAGTGTTATAAACTGTGGCTCAGAAACTATGTCATGACCACTCCTCAGTTATGCTTTTACAGAGATGAGAGATAGTAGGCTTTCCAAAGTGGGGTTAATGGACTATTTGTGTCTGCAAAGAGCTACCTGTCACATGGGGGTGATCCTACATGCTTCAAAAGCAAAGCAAACAACAGAGTATAGAGGAAAGGAAAGTGAAACAAAAAATAGTCAATGTGATAAACCTTTCTTTAAAAGGACAAAAATGCAACTGTACCCAAGACACTTAAAATATATAGGTACTTTCTGAAAATTACTTCTCAGTGTCAGGAGTCACAGTGGCATGAGAATTTTCTATACCTGTGAAAGGGAAGAAAGCAATAGGATTTTTTTTTTTTTTTTAATTAACATGATCCCAGCAAGAGAGGCTGAATTTCTGATATGGGTTGTTAATGCCAGAGCATTAGATCTCTATAAGGGAGAGCATGATAAGAGCGTGCATAGTAATGAATGATTTAGGGGTAGCAAAGAGAAATCTAAAGCACAAGGCTAACGAGATTGCCAACGAAATCAAGTAGTGGCAAATTTTACACTCTGGAATAGGATTTTTTTTTTAGATGATTTATGGTCAGTAGAATTCATGCTCTCAGCAGTACTATGTGGACCATAGTGACCTTCAAAGACGGACTGAGTGATTGCAAGGATAACAGGAATAGCAAGAGAAATTCTAGTAAATAAGAACAAAAAAGGCTTTTGTTAGAGGTTTTGAATCTTGTCTTCCAGAGATTTAATTTTTCTTTAAATAATAAGAGATCAGAAGAGATTTAATCATGGAGATAGTTTACTGCACTTTTGTCTGCTCTGGTGTTGGTGTTCTTTATTTTTGGTGGGGTTTTTTTGCCACCTGCTTCTCAGCAGTCTCATGCCTTGGATGGACAGACAGCTCTGGAGCCTGCCTTAATGCATTTAGCTCCACTCTGGTACTAAAGTGCTCCAAAGTGTTCCTTTGCCTGCGGGTGAATTGCAGAGGGTGTTCAGACCCTCAGCTGGGATCAGATGTATTTTCTCATCCTTTTTGTCCCCTCCATATAGTTTCCAAATTTCTAAAAATCTTTCTAAAAGAATAATTGCCCTTGAGATCTAATCTTAAGTTGTATATCCAGGAGCAATGGTCAGCCTATGGCGCTTGTTAGAACATAATAGCAGATGCTGCAATATTATGTTATGGACTATTGACATCATAAATTGCAGTGGTGAATTCAAAACTATTATTGTCCATTGTATCAACATAGCTAAGGCACTTTATATATTCTTACTTAGTGGGGATTCACATTTTAAAATGGATATAATATTGGGTAGGCATATTAGTGGTCTGATGGTAATGCAGAAATTGAAGGCATTACTGTTGATAAAGAAATACTGGGGACAGGCTTTGCTTGAGCTTAAAAAGATATCAGATGGATTTACAATGTAGTACTTTTTGGCCTGTGTAGTCAAAGGGTCAACTTGTGATCGGTACTGCACCATTTATGAAATGGCATTAATCCATAAACCCATTGTGCTAAATGCTGTACTTATCCAGCACAAAGCCTGCTCAAAGTGCTTATGATCTCAACATGAGGACGAGGGACAAGGGATGAATACAGGCAGGCTGGGAGCAGATGGATGAGGACAAGTGGGCACTAGAAAGTAGTACATAGCTGTTCAGCATGAGAGGCCTGTGTTTCCACACAGTAGCACTCCAGTTACTGCTAAATCTTTTTCATGGGCACTACACCAGGAATGGTTTCCAAAGTAGAGGCAGTGAGGTAGTTTTCAGATTTCTGGGATGTTCTGCAGTTATTTCAAGAGCCCAGAAGAAAACTGCAGCAGGTCAAGACTGTCTCTCAAAGCCAGAAAGAAGGTTGTTGCAGCTAGGAAGAGCCTGGGTCTGGTTTTGGTTGAGTGGAGAAGGAAATAGTATTGCATCATGGAGATAGATGCAAACAAGTCTAAGCAAGTTTGGAGCCTAAAGAAGTATCTATCAGATCCCATGTAAAAGTGGCGGCTGAATTTGTGTTCATAAGTTAAGGGGATCAGGAGAGTGGAGACTATCTTCTCCGTAGAAACCGTACACTTGTAGAAACTGTGTGGGTGTACACAGGAAAAACTTGCCATGTATGGATTCACTTTCTTTTATTCTTTCCATAAATATCTGCCCTGGCCGCTTTTTTAGACGGGGCATGTGGTTAGATGCAACTTTGTTGTAGGCCAGTGCAGCAACCTCATGTTCTTCTGGTGCCGGCAAGAACATACACAAACATAAGGAAGTAACTTTTGCCTTAGACAAGATGTTTTTGTGTTGTAGGCTGAACTATTTTGGTTTCCATGGCATTTGAGAGAAGATAATGTGTTGATTTAGGCCTGGTTTAATACAATTCACAGTAAGGAGTTGAATTCACTTAGTACATGGACACACAGATACTATCCGGTTCATGAGTGAAGAAGCAGTCCCTAGAGAAGAGCCAGGAACAGAACTCTAGTTTTTTTTTGGTTGATCATTTACATCTTAGCAAGGTACTGCACAGTGAATGACCTTAATTCCATTCAGCGAAGGCAGATGACATTTTCGTACAGATTTTGATCAATGTGATGGAAAAAGTTTAATGTTTCTTACCTTCTGCGTGTAATGTCTTGAGGAGGAATGGCAGGATGATTAAAAAAAGATTTTTCATGTTCAAATGAATGGAAAATCTGAGGCCAGAATTTTTGAGAGTTGGGGGAAAAAGGAGAGACTGAGAGTTAAAAATACCATTATCATTCTGTGCATGTTTCTTGTCTCAGCAAGTTCAAAATCTGCTATTTAATTCCATTTACCTTATCACATGCAGCTAATATTCCTCGCTAAAGTGGCCAAGAAGATGTGGAAAGAAAACCATCAGACGTTAATTCTGTATTTCTAACTGATTATATCTGCTGAAATCAAGGCCCATAGAAGCTTTTACTTTGGATGTTAACAGAAGAACAAAATTAGTATTCATATTTCTTTTCTTCATTTTGGTGAGATCCACCCTTGCACTATATCTTTTCCATTTTCCTGCAGGTCTGACAAAGACCTTCTGTTGATTAGGACTGACAGCCTCAAGACTCCAAAGTCCTAAGGCTACAATTTATTCAGCAAATCCCTTTGCCACAACATCTAAGAGGATCTTAGATGCTTAAATCCAAGAGGATCTGATTATACCAGACACCTTATTCCCATCTAGTAACTGCTGGGCATTCACTCTGTCTTGCTGGACTTAACAAGTCCCTCCCATATGAGTTAAGCTTATGTGGCATGTATGTGTTTTGGGTAGGACTTGATAAGGAATTTCCCCTCACTCATGGAAATCCAGAGCCTGGATTCATCTCACCTCATGTAGAGCAAAAATTCAAGCACTTAAGTTAGAAGCCTTGTCTCTCTACTTTCTCTGGGTACTCAGTGGAGAGAGATAAGCATAGGATAATCCCCCTGGCACAGCTATGCTGCTTTCAGAACCTTGGGCACATGCATCTAAAAATGGCTAAATTTGAAATTAATGCCAGGTTAAGCATTCAGAGAGATGACCCTGTTCTCTGTTTTTTACACATGCATCAACAACCATTTTCAGTCCCCAGCTGTTTGAATGGATCTACATAGAGCAATGAAATGCATTGACACGGGACTTTGCAAATGCAGCTTGATCATTTTATTTCACATGACTGTCCCCAAAGAGAGAAAATACATGCACAATTATTTTCTTTATTTGACAAATCTTTAATTAGAAAATCAGTCTTTATTATAAAATTTCACAGGCTGATAAATCTTGGTCGGTTATAGAGAGAATATTTTTTCTATGAACCTAATATAAAAGTTAAAATAAATAACAGCATTCATCAGATTATCTCTCCCTCCCTACTATGTTGCTTATTACAAAAAAAGCCTATAGTCATCAACTTTTATTTAAAAATTATAGATGTATATTGCAGCCTTTTATGACTTGAAGGGATGATATTAATATTTGATGATTTATTAATCATTTTCTGTGACTCTGACTGGCAGGAGTGGAAATGCAGCAGGCTTGGATCTAAACCCATACATGGAATTTTAATGTTCTGAACTCAGCAAAACAACTATCTGCAGGGGAGCACATAGTCAAATTTAATGATTATAACACTGTCTTTTTAAAAAGAAAAATCCAAGTATTGATTAGCATTAAAACATTAAAATTGATTACACAGTAAAGCTTGCAATTTTACATACAGTTTTTGCACCAGAATGCTGCTGACGTTGTGCTGGTGTGTTGTGCTATCTATGAGGTGTGGGCATGCTTATGAACCAGGACTCTCCAGTTGAACACCGTAGGGCTTCCATTCACGTGAGACTGGCATGAAGAGACTTTGACTAAAGGTGCAAGACTGTAACCTCGACATTTTTATAGAACTGCATTAAATGACAAGATCACTACTTAACTCAACCATGCACCAACATGCGAGGGTACTTGAAAAAAGCCCAAAGTTTTTTTACTGTATGTTTACAAAGCAGCTGCTTCCCTGGAAGGAAGTGTCCAAGTGATGAAATGGAATCTCATGTGAAAAATGAATATACAGTATCTACACTAACTTATGCTCCTCAATAAAATTATGAACAGGTTATCATTCATATCTAATTAATAGAACAGAGTCTAAAGTCTGGGATTTTGTATCTATTTTGCATAGTCCATTTAATACCCAGTATTTTCTTGCTTGCATGATCAGTGTCTAAAAGAAACAGTTAAATAAATACACAGTCATTTACATAATGTCATAGTTTATTTAAAGCATTTTGAAGCTGAAATGATTAAAAGAGGACTGGGTAAATTACTTGGCAAACTGCACATAATTTATTATTACACTGAGTAAGTATATTGCACTGGCTAAAATATTCACTGTTAAATTACCAACTTTTAGACACTGTCTAGATAGTTTGCTGTGATTTTGCCTTCCCCGCCCCCCAAAGCTGCAAATAATTATACAGTTTTAAGTCTGGATTTTGATGGAAGCCCTACTGAAAATAAATAATTGTTGTCACCCCAAGGACAGGATCAGCAATGAACATAGCAATAATGCAGCTCTTCTTGTTAGACACTTCATTGCTGATTCCTCTGCACGTATCCATACCTCTTCTGAGGTGCATTTGTCAACACATTCTCAGATTTCTCTCTCAGCAGGCTTGTTCCAAAGCCCACTGATGGTCATAAAAATATTCTTCTTGTTGCTAGGCTTCAGGCAGGTCTTGTATGTGCCTCATCTTGATCGTTGTAGTTTTTCTGCTACTCCCTGGGAATAAGTTATGTTAGGTATTTGGCTGTACCCATTGTTCTGTCTGTTGGCTGCTGTCCTCAGAGGAGACATACTCCAGAGAAATCCCTTCAGAATCCCAGAGGACTGATTCACCTCACTTCACCTCACCTCTGCAATGTCAACATCTATGCCTGAACTAGACCTCCCAAGCTTTCTTCCTCATCAACAGAAAGTAGGTACTTTTAGGGCACACTTCATTTGTCCTGGCTTTTTTTCACCTTTGTTACAATACAATGGATTGTGCCCAATGATTGTGCCAAACATGGACTTTACAAATGTCCTTACTTTGGTCAGAAGAATCCCAGGCTCTCATGTTGGAGTCTTGGTTTGTATTTATATTCTTGTGTTGGAAGTTTTAAAAGCAGTCATCGTTTATTTGTCAACTGATCAAGGTCAGACAAAGTTTACCTGCAGAAGCCAGTGAGGTTGTTTAGCTCAAACATACGGAAAAGTCTGATTTTAACACTTCAGGAAACTGCCACCTTAAAATTGCACATAGGTTCCTAACCACATAATTTGCTGGGGGATGAATTTGTCTTAGCTAAGAAAATACAGGTGGGTAGGAGATTCCGTCAAGAAAATAGACTGAAATTGGGATCACTTTTTTTGCTAACTAATCATCATCAAAAGAATCAACATTATGGTGTGCAGGTGGTTTGGCTAAACATGTGGATGCATTTCAAGCTCTTCCACATGTTTCAAAATGCTGAATGAGAAGTACTGTATACTTAAAAAAAGTAAGACAAATCTTACATATTGGAACTTTTGATGTTAATGAGACTGAAGTTTGGGCTTCATTGTGCTGGTGTTCAATTTCAAACATGAAATTGAAGAGTTTTGCGTTCAGAAGGTAACTTCATGTAATAAATGCAACATAGTCTCCCTTCTTAATTTATGTCCTGAAATTCAAAAAGAACAAGGAAAGGTCAAAATAAAACAGATCAGAAAGCATGGCATTATCTCCTCTTTGTCCTGAAAATATCATTAATAACTGAATGGATATTGGAAAGATTTGGACTCAAAATAGAAGATTGATGGAAGGGACGTTACCCTGGGGATTATGCTAGCATTTGTCCTTGTATTGCTATTCAATCTATCTGCCTCTGTATAACAGGCTATGGTTACTTATATTTCAGTCAAGTAATATCAATAATTTTGGAACTAGCCCACTCTTGTTCCCCCTGTAGCTGATGCAAAAACCTGCTGAAGTCAGAGGGAGTATTTCCAACAGTTTCCGGAGGCTGTGGAGCAGTCCTCAGTGCAAGCAAATGAAATGCAAATTGTGACAGAATGAGCAGAAGTGGGAGCCTGTATCCAAAAGGACTCAAGTCTTAAAAGCTATCAAGTAACTAATCCTCTTATAAGCCTTTGCAGGAGTCAAACTGTTTAATGTATATATATTTTAGCGATGGTCATGTGGTGAAAGTATGCACAGAGCCTCACAAGAGGCTGTTCAGCAAGCACTAGACACACTACCCTTATAAGAGTATAATCTAAACAATTTTACTAAAACACTGGACATTTTAATGCTGAGCGGTAACTAATGTTGGGAAATTTTGGAGCACCAAAACAGAAAACTAAGAGTTCCTCCTTTATGGTGTGCATTACATTCTGTCTGACCGATGCATGAGACGTCACACTTTGCAATGCATGTGCTGAGAAAGCAGAACTGTTTGCTGATTCATACTGTAAATTTTTATCCCCATGGAGCATGAACTAAACTCTGGGTCATGAGCTAGTAGAATCTATAATTTGATTACAAACAGCTGTTTAAATATATATACACACATATAAAATAATCTTTTATTTACACTTGGCAATAAAACATGAGGTTGCTCATCCATTATTTATCCCTGCAGTGGAAAACAGGAATAGGGATGCAAAATGCCACTGGATCTTTTCTTGCTTGTGCTGTTCAACACTATGTTCTGAAATAAAATCCCTGGTGTCCCTCCTCCCTTAAATTTTGATTCAGAGCAATCAGCAAATCTGCTGCCTAGATGGGAAAACACATGGTGCTCCTTGCCCAGGCTTTCAGGCACAGAAGAAATGGTATCTTGCTCCTTTATTTTTGCTATCACCTTTTTTCAGTCTTTCTGTTGAGCATAGTCTAATTCCACTTGTCACAAGAGAAAACCTAAAAAAATTATGAAAGTAAGAGGGAGATCTGAGGGCTGAATTTCTGCTCATTTTTTTTGCCACAAAAAATCCATTGTAAATGTTTTAACTTACATTTTAACAATATTGGAGAGATATCATACAAATAATACAGTGTGGGAGGTTTCATGGGCAGCTATTACCAGCACCATCTCCTTATTTCTTCTGCCCAATTCTGTCTGTCTTCATCCATTTGTCCTCCCCAGGGTTGTAGCTGCCTCGGTGCAATCTTTAGTTTTTTTGTTTCAAGACAGCCCAGAGAGTGGAGTCCTACGAGCTCTGCTCTACAGCTAACGGTTCAGCACAAACCAATTTCTAGTCTTTGGAAATTGTTGTTTTATCAGCACTTGCTTTTCTTGCAAATTGGGGTTAAAGGTTGGATTTTACTGTTACTATTGTTATTTAATATATAGTAATTCTTACTCTTAATTTTATTCTTAAATCCTGGAAGGGATGGATTTAGAAATATTTCATTTTGATGTGTTTGAAATGGGATGGAGCATTTTAATATTTCAGCCTCACAATACTTTGTTTCAGTTTGTTGAACTTAGATTCTTTCAGTTCTTGTCCTTGGGACATTAATCTATAACTCCCTGTCATGGCACACTGCTTCCTCTTAGGTGTTACAGTTTCAGCATCCTGACTGGCTTGGAGCTGGGCTACCTCTCCTGCAATGCCAACGCAAGTCCCCTGGGTTCCAATGCTCCTGTGACCCCTTAAGGGGGACTTATAGATACACCACCTTGGCACTGTTTGACATGTGCCATTTGGCTGTAGGGCCTGACCAATACATGGTGGAGAAATAGACCTTTGTACAATAACTCTTACAAGATACGGAGTATCATGAGCAAATGGGGTTTAACGCTGAGCTGGTGTTGAGGAGGCAGGTACTGCATGTGATTTGGGAAATCTTACCAGCTCTGCTCATGGTTAAAAGCCTTGATGGGAGCAGAAACTCCACTGCTACCTTGAGAGCTTGACAACAGCTCAACCAAGGAGTTTGGTTGAGCTTCCCACCTGTGGCCACTGTATTTAGTATTTGATCTTTGTTCAAACTTTACACAGAGAACACTTCACAGGTTATGTTGCTGAGTGCAGTGTGATGCAAGACTTACCTATAAGAAATGAAAAACTTATCTCTTAGCACCACTTTACACAAAGAACAGGCCTTGGCTGTGTGCAAATACACATGCAGACATTTACACAATCCTCTCAGGGCAAGAGACATTTGCACTGCCAGCACATAAATAATTGTATCCTTTGCAGAAAAAAGTTTTCAAAAGCTACCGGAGCAAACCTGCCTTGTCCAGGAGAACCTTGTTTCAGAATTAGGCAGAGTATTTATACTTTACTTACAGCCATGCAAAAGTGTTCACATGAATATAACTCTATGGGCAATGTGCAAAAGCAGAGATATGCACATTGAGGAGCACGTGAATATCTTTCAAGAAGGCATGATGTCTCACAGGACAAAATAATTCGGTGTACTCACTCAGCACAACTCCTTATAATTCCTCCAAGAAGCTGCTCATGCAGATTAAGAGTCTAACAATGTCCTCTTATTCTGTTGCTATCTACCCTCCTACTCAGTTGCTATCTACTGTATCTTCCTTCACCTCCACAATACACACTTCACTGCGTTATCTGGCATTTCACATTTTATCTCTGATCTGGCTACATCAAGGCATTATGTTTCTAGGACTGTCAGTCCATCAGTTTTCGCAGCTACTAAGATCACATAAAAAGAAAAAAACTTCTGTTACGCTCTTACCCAAGGTCTCAGATCTGGCTCTTCACACACTCTAGAAATTTTGAATTCTTTTGTTCCTATTGATCTTAGAGGAAATAATGGTATCTGGACATAATAACCCAAGAGCAATATGTCATGTTGTAAGTTTTCTCTCTGCCATTCTTGATGACCCTGTGGATGTATTTATTGTGTCGTCAAGTTTCTCAGATCCCTGTGGTCTGCACAGTCCCCTCGTTTTTCGAAGGGTTTAATTTATGATGCTGATTATACCAGAGATGCCCGTAAAAATATATTCTTGATAGTGACTGTTGGTGTAGAACTAATTTTTCTCTTCTGTCTGCTTTACCTAATTAAAAAGTAGGCTCCTGATTTGCTTTGCTCTGCTTAAACTTTATTGAGTTTCAGGGCACAGTGAAAAATTTACTCTTTTTCTTGGCTTATTCGGCTAAAAGGTATTCAGTGACTTGACATTCTTTGTTCTGCTCTTATTGATGTGCTTTTCAGCTTCTGATATCAAGCATTCAGATCCAGTTGTTCCTGAACTACAGAAGTCAGAAGCACAAATCATATGAGGGCACAGTTTTGCACCTAATTTCAAACTCTGTGGTGAGTGAAACCAAATCCCCGGGTCCAGATTGTCTCCATTTGGGAATGACCTAAATGACAGTGTGGATGTGATTTATTTCTCAGATAAGCAACTCTGTAATTTTGAGGTGTAATCCAAAGATTATGGCTGCATGCTGAGTCCTCTTTAGTCATCAGTGAGATCTCTGAAACAATTCCTGATGACCTGAGACGTGTCTGGGCAGTGCAGGGCACCTGCAGAACAGAGGGGAGGAGGGCACTGTGCTACCTGAATATTAGAAAGCTCTCATTTGTACGGGTTGTCTGCCTTAGCTCACATGGGAGGGGCTTTTGTAAAGAGAATTTAATTCTTTCTCAACTATGTCTGCTCCTTGCCTCCACTCCACTTACATGCAATTTCCAGAGACATGTCCTGTCCATTTCCCAAATAATTTTCATTTTGAGCACTTAAACTGTGATGTAATCAGGATTAAATTTTTGCTTGGACTAATCTTCCAGAGTACAGACTTACTGTTTTTCAGTAGCTGATCATGCAAGTGGGTCAGCTTGGGTAGAGCTCTCTGTAATGTGACTGATTTCAGTGAGCCTCTGTCTGGATGTAGGTTTGGGTCTTTGTTTTCTGTTAAGTGAAGGCAGACGGTTGAGACATCAAAAGAATTCTGGCAAGGTTTTAAAAAAAAGCCTCTTTAAGTTGACTTTACCTGCATCAATAGTGGAAACTATACCTTACTTTATTAATAATGAATGAATTTTTAAAAGATTAATGCATTTATAACTGGCTTTGCTTCCCATTTTCTTCTGTAACACACTCTTCAGAAGCAGTGAAATGTAGTTGGTCTATTTCAGTTTTATTTCTAGGCAATTTCAGATTTTTTGGGTTCTCCCATTAACACTAGGATGGCCAGGATATTCAAGCACGGCTAAGTTTTTTTAAATCCTTGATTAGATATCCCTTACGGGGTAAAAAAGTGGTGAAAGTACAAGCTCTGAAAAACTGGCCTCTTGAAGCTCTCAGTCTAGGGAGCTCCACTAACGAGGCAATCTCAAAGGTGCTGTACAGCCAGGCTTTTCAAAGACTTTAGAATGATGAAAGTACATTTCTGCTAGATTTTTAAAAGTATCTAAGCAGTGAGCCTCAATGGGAGTTGAACACCGTCTTTAGGTATCTCTTAAAAAATCTGCCTCATTCCCTGACTTTTGTAGATGTTGGCCACCTTGGATCATTAGCAACCTTTATGGAGGTTGCTTATACTTCTGTCAGTGTTTCAAGGGGGGTTATGTTACATTGGATCTTCTATTTTGGTTTAACCACATCTATTTTTAGCAAGTCAACACATGAATCACATTTCCATGAACCAGCTGTCGAGGGACTGCTTGTTAGACTTTATGAGCAGGAGATCCCTTACACTTCTGCGGTCTTAAGAGAGCTATTCCTCTGGGAATTCCTCAGAAGAATTAAAAATAGAAACTTGGCTAATTGACAACATAAGTGCAAAGTTATGCTGAGGAGATGAGCTATTTATAACAGGATGGCCAAGATGACACAGAAAGACCGTGATGTTTAGAGGCCATTTCTGTAAAACATCCCGATGAAGTCTTAAAGAAAGAAGGGCCGCCTATGTTTGAATGCCAGGGGGTGAATTAAATGCTTGAAAAATGGGAGAATAATAACATACAGAAGTACACAAAAATCATATGCTACCAAGCTGTCAGTTGTTACCAATTATATTCTCTTTAAACTGAGGCTTTTCCATTATAAGGATGACAGAAAAAATATGATAAAGTCACCCTTATTTGTATTCCATCCATGTACAAATTGATTTGGGGAAGAGTTTTAGTGTTACAGTGCATTATACACAGAAATGGATACCTTTTCATTTAGAAAGTTGTCTGTTATCTCTGTGGCTGAATATGGATGGGAAATATGTACCAGTTATAATCTTAATTTACATTGCTGATAGCAGGAAAAAGGATTTCAATGAAAGACTAATTATTTTGCCTTGTGGATGTAGCACGGTACCTCCCAGATGCAACTCTCATCTGAACTGTCTCTAAATATGAAACCTTGAATTTAGCTTCATACAGAGCTCTCAGAGGTCAAGCCCTGCTCCCCGTTGACCTAAAAGCCAAGGACAAGGTTGTGGCTGAGCCTAACCATTACTAGTCATGTCACGTACCGTAAGAGATGCTGTTGGTGGTGCCTTTTTTGCCCCCAGCTATATTTCATAACCGATCACATAGGATATGCCTTGGGGAAAAGTGACAAAGAAGGCTGAGACAGTAAAATGAAGTATGCAGCTCCCCTGCTGAGCCAGGGAGTTGAAACAACCTATGCATTTCCATCCATCACAAGCCTGCGACGTCACCCAGAGGGCACGGGGTCTATGTGGGAAGGGGTGACTTGACTGGTTTGGGGTGTTTGAAGCTCTGTGGAGGAGGGAAAGATAGATAGGGAGGCTGGAGAAGACATCAGGGAAGTGAAGATGTAAAAATAACTAAGACTGCAGTCAGACTGGGCACGTGGTTCTGAAAAATGCCTATGGGAAACTTCTTGGTTTGAACCGGGGGAAAAGAGGAGACTTTCTGTGAACCAGAGAAGCTCCGTTCTCCTGCCTGGAGGCAACGTCTTTCTCATGCCTTATAGGTGAAGGAGGAGAACACTGAAGAAATAGCTGAATTCTTTATTGGTTTCTCCTGCCAACAGAAATGACTGCAACCTCCAAAATTTGGATAATTGCCAGGAAGGAAAAGAAAAAAAAAGTTAAAGCTCTAAAAATAGATTTACTCCTCTCAATGTCTATTAATCTTTTTGTCGGCTGCTGTTAGACGTTATATATGTAGGAAGGGAGTGAATTTTCCCTTGCCTTCTGCAGTTGTAGATTTACTAATATGCTTCAGAGACGCTCTCTTTTAAGATGTACTCTAAGAAAATGATTAGCACAGCGAACTTCCAGCCATTTGTTGAGAAACATTTGCAAGCATCTTTGAAAGAAAATGCTGCATAACTCTGAAACTCTCTATTCTGAAAATGCTAGAGCCTGGAGAGGTTTTCTAGAACGGCATTTCTGTATTGCCACAGGTGCACATTTTGTTGAGTAGTCCTAAGAAAGCAGATGCTTAGCAGTATTTTTCAGGGATTTGGTCAAATCTGTTTCTGCTGACCTCTTCTGACATCATTACCTTCAAACATAAGTATTTATTCCTTAGGTATCATGACTTTGAGCTGACACAAGAAAGCATTGGCTTCCCAAAATCTCGTGGCCCTTTGGCACAGAAGGAACTAGACAAGCCAGGTAAAATTTGAGCTGATCCACACACACACTCAAGGGATTATATTTTGTCAACTACTTAGAACAGAGTGTGATCCGTACAGTACAAGAGAACACAGGCAGAGATATATAAGCCGTATTTACCTTATCTGTGGATAGAAGAAATATGAGCCTGGTGTATACGATCAGTCGTAAGTCATAAGCTTCAAATTTACAGTGATAGTTACTCCATCATTATCTTTGACATTATTTCCTGGGCAATAAAACCCGTTAGATACAAATATTCAAGACTATCTGAAAACCAGGAAAAAAAGGCTCCAGCATCACATGAGCTGAAAAGAAGGGGGTTTAATAAATTCTGATTTGCTCTGAATTGTTTCCCTAATTTTATCATCTGTACCCAGAAACATTTACTCTTCTAACAAGAAGCCAAGAAGAAAAGGCAACATGGTTATAATATGACTGCTTCTTTGCATTGCTAAATTCCATTTTTAGCTTTCTAGGTTTTTTTTCCTCAATCAAGAACAAAGCAAATCCCATTTGCAACTGGTCTTTATTGCTGCCTTAGAAGGAATTAAATATCCAGCTACTTACAGTTCAGTAAACTCCTCAAATCCTGCATGAGCAAAGTGAACAAAGCTCATAAGCACATGCTTCTATCCTACAGATGCTGGTGAGATGTGAGCCTATGCTTGAAAGATATGAGCAAAAGTATGAATATTTGTGCTTGTAAAGCTATGCTGGGTTAGAGATGCCAGTGTTAGTTGTAGAGGATCAGTGTAAAGCCACTAGATCGGTTCTGAAAATGGCATGGTTGTGTTGGTGTGATGTTACTCACACGGTAGCCTTATTTCTGAGCAGGAGTAACTAGCTACAGCACAGTGCCATGTTGACACAGCTTTGCATCTACGCTTGCAAAGCCACATTGGTCTTCTCATCATTGCAACACTGCTCAGTGTAGAAATACTCTCTGTGAGGCTATGGGTTTGTACAGACTTCGAATTCAGTAAATATTTCCCTTGCACTCTGTAGGATGAGTCTGAGTAAACTATGCTTATATTAGTCAGGATGTTTCTTCTACTTTATGCCCCGACTTGGCTATTTCCAGCTTTGTCAAACTTGGATCAAAGACCAAGCAGTTGCAGCTAAAGTGATAAGCAGAAAACCTATCAGCCATGCAGCAAAGAGGATGTTTCAGGACCTTGGCATTGAGTTTTGAGGACTATTAAGATTTACTCCAGGGAAGTGTCAGTGCTGGGAAGTCCCTGAGAGCAGCTGCAGGAGCTTTCACAGAGTGCAGGGGAAAAGCTACTGTAAGCTGTAATACAGCGCTGATTGCAAAAAGGAACAACTGTGTTGTGAAACTGAGTTCCTCTACTTACTCCTTCGGCTCAAGGGGACTGAAGACTTTCCACACCACATCAGTGATTAAGCTCTTAAAATGCCATGGATTTGGAAAGGGAGGAGCAATGATGCAAAGAACATGTTGCCTTGGCTCATTCCTTCCAGTACCCTCAGTACTCTGGTATCCAGTTCTCCCAAATCACACAAAGCAAGAGCATCTATAGGATGAAAGTAAAGGGCTTGTGCCCTGGATCTTGAGCTCAGTATTTTTGTGTTCCTCTGTCAGGAATCAGCTGGGTTTCCAATCTCTTCAGTTGAAGAATAGGAGAGTTTGCAATGGTTCTGAATGAAAATGTAGTAGACGCCTAATATCAGCACAAACTTACACAGTGGATAACATCCAGAATAGAAATGACCTCCTTGTCTATCATAGCTCAAGAAGCGTTATGGGATTCCAATTTAATGTGATAAAATGTCATCACAAACATGAAATTCTAAAGCCATCACGCAATAATAATAACTAGCCCATGGCAAGCTGCTCTGAATACTAAAACAACTATAAAAAGTGAAAATTCTCTTAATTAGCAAAGATGCAGAAAACGTGTGAGACTGACTCACGGCTGGGAAGGCTCCAATTAACCTTGCCCAGATTGAGATGATTAGGAAGGCAGCTCCAATTGTGTAAAGGATGTAAAAACTGCCAGTGTGGTACTAGTCTTGTATTTTTCCATCCCTGGACCTGTTCTTCAGTGCTACCTTCAGGCACATCATCTGTTAACATAAAATTGTTTCCTGAACTGGCTGCCAAAAAACAGACCTAAATCCAGCAAGCCCTGACGATACTCTGCAAACCTTTTCAGATATTAACTCTTTCAGTGAGTATGATCTGTACAGCAATTTTTCTGCCTGGATGTCACACAGTTCTGTTCAAGCTCTTGTTCAATGCTATTGCAGGGAAGTCTAGACTAAAAGGATTGGTGAAATTCCCACCCCAGACTAATAAAAAGGAAGAAACCATTTCCTTCCATACAGTGGCATCTCATGGACACGACACCTTGCACTGGGTCTCTGATCATTGTGTTGTTGTAGTTGAAAAGCTGCCAGTAAGACTGATCTTACTCCTAACGAATTCAGTGGCTGCTTCTCATTGACTTCAGCAAGGGAAGATCACACCACCTCCTTCAGATTCAGACCGCAGGAGTACTGACCTGTCCTGTCCTGCCAGTCACTGTATAAAACCAGAGTGCTGCAATGTGTGTGGAAGCCACAGTTTAATTTAGCTTTAACAGCAATAGCATAGTTACTACTGATAATGGGGCAACAGGGATTTCTGCACAAAACAATCACTCAGGCACTTACTCAGCTTCTCGGAAATGTTTTGTTTGCATCCCATACTCTAAGTCAGATATGTCTGTATGAGCTGCAGTCATATTTCCGCTATGCATCTTAGGAAAGAGTTGTATTCCTTTAAAGGAGAGATGGAGAAATAGCCATCAGCACAACTACAGCATTCCCAAGCAAAATGTAAATTACGGTTAGAAATCCAAAAGTGATCATGAACGAGATGGGCAGAGTAAAATATGCTAAATTTTTTCCCAATCTCTAATGCTTCTACATGCACCCACAATCGACGAGGGTACAAGTCAGTTCATTGCACAGCGGCACCACCAATAATCACAGAATCATTAAGGTTGGAAAAGACCTGTAAGATCATCAAGTCCAACCATCAACCCAACACCATCATGCCCACTAAACCATGTCTTGCAATGCCTCGTCCACATGTTCCCTGAACACTTCCAGTGATGGTGACTCCACCACCTCCCTGAGCAGCCTCTTCCAATGTTTCACCACTCTCTCAGTAAAGACATTTTTCCTAATATCCAGCCTGAACCTCCCCTGGTGCAACTTGAGGCCATTTCTCTTGTCCTGTCACTTGTCACTTGGGAGAAGACATCAGCACCCACCTCACCAGAACCCCCTTTCAGGTAGTTGTAGAGAGCGATGAGGTCTCCCCTCAGCCTCCTCTTCTCCAGACTGAACAACCCCAGCTCCCTCAGCCACTCCTCATCAGACTTGTGCTCCAGACCCCTCACCAGCTTTGTCGCCCTTCTCTGGACACGCTCCAGCACCTCAATGTCCTTCTTGGAGTGAGGGGCCCAAACTGAACACAGGATTCGAGGTGTGGCCTCACCAGCGCTGAGTACAGGGGCACGATCCCCTCCCTACTCCTGCTGGCCACACCATTTCTGATACAGGCCAGGATGGCGTTGGCCTTCTTGGCCAGCTGGGCACACTGCTGGCTCATCTTAACTAGCTGTCAACCAGCATCCCCAGGTCCTTTTCTGCCGTTTCTGAACCAACAGCTCAGAACAGATCTAAGGTCCATCAATCAACACACCACCAAAATCCATACGGATCCAATGTTGAGAGTACAAGGGAGTTATTTTCAGGAATAACAACAATGAAAATGGACATTTTTTTTTGAGAACTAAAACTGAAAAATCAATCTGCACTATAAAAAGGAACTAGTTGAAAATCTTATTAATTGATGACCATTTAACTTTAGTCCGAAATTATGTATTTATGGGTTTTTTCATATTCAAATCCATGTTACCTTTTATTTCTCACAATGAATTGATCTGCATTTCCTTCTAGTTTTTCAAAAATTACAAATAAAAATTACTGGAACTATTTTTATTATTTTTAGACAAGAACTAGCTAAATATCTGGAATGGGAACTGCAGTTTTCAGTAAGAATTGAGCGAAGACTAGAAATAAGCTGCTACAAAAAACTAGAAAACAGATCGGCACAGCTGTCTTTATCACTGGAGGGCAGTATAAGTACCAATATAGGCTAAAATAGCAAAACCCCAGTATCCTTAACTGAGTGACTTTATCTACCAGAACAATAGCTACTGCTTCTTTATGGCAGCCAGCTACAGACAAGACATCCTACAGATAGCAGGTCAGACCTGCTACTGAAAGACAGAAAGACAGTTTTCTTGTCATCAATTTTTCTTTTTTGTTAAAATTTCCCAGACCAGACCTGGGTTGGGAGAGAGAGAAACTCTCCCTGGCCAGAGATCTTCTGGAAGTGAAATTTGTTTGCAAAATTCATATTGAGCTTTTCTCTAATTTTAATAACAAATAGAGTTGCAGAAGCCCTCATCGTGTTATGGCTACTACCAAACATGAATGCAGTCCCAAGACTTTGGGGTATCTCTTTTATAGCCAGGCATACACTACCCTTGTTTTGGAGCTCAGCAGAGTTTAAGGGCTTGCTGGTTGAAATGAGACTCTGGTTGTTTCATTTTCAACATGCGCAGAAAATGTTGTCAAGCTTTTCTACATCCTTGGCAATGAAGAGGAGAACTTCATGCCACAGTTCTGGACTACCTTTTCTTAATCATAACAATCTATGAAGTTTCTGGACTAGGCATTCCTTGGAAAACAATGAAAAGAGCACTTTAATTCTCTGGGGTACCTTTGTTACTTTGGGTCAAATCTGCGTCCTCCCTCCTGAAAGTGAAACTAGCACAGAATCAACACAAGTAGAAACGACAGTACCCAGTTCAGAAATAGTGTTGACGACTTCTGGTTTCATGCAAAGCCAGAGCCTGTGACACAACAGAGCTCTCTGCTTCATTCATCTTGGCTGGTGTGAACATCTAGTCACAAGTAAGACTGTATAAGTAGCTATGACATAATAAAGGAAAAATTCTTTTGTGTTTCCCCTTCAAATAAATCTGACAGAAGAAGAAGAATAGAGAAAACTGTGTACTTTACATCAAATCAGTTAAATCCAATAAAAAGAAAAAATGGAAGAAAAAGAAACTCTTATGGCAATGTTAGTAAATTTGTTGGTTAAACATTTCACATACAACAGTCTTAAATCAGACACAGAAACTTGAGGACAAAGTCCTCAGTAGGTAAGGAAGTGTACGTCACTTGGAGCTATACGATTCAAGCTGACTTATATCAGCTGAGATTCTTGGCTGTATGAACAGGAACCATTCTGATAAGCTAATTAGCTTGATTTCCAGCAGAGCCTGTGCAATGGATTGACAAGAGGGCATCTGACATGGAACCAGCACAGATATGTTGCTACAGCTGAGTGTCTATTGTGTAGGTTGCAGTATTTGGTAGTCCTGAATTTCTAGGCAGAAACTTGGTAAACTGCTGTAGTTTTACTAGTGATTTGCAACATGAGCCGTACAATTTTGATGACAAAAAATATTTCAGCTGAAATAATTTCATGACTTCTTGCAATCCAGCTGAACATCCTCAGTATTATTCTAGTAGCATGTGGTTTTTGCACTCGATGTTATCCATGTTTGGCAGTGGAGATGATTTGCAGCTCAGAAACACAATAAAGTTACCACTTCACCATGTGAGATGACAACTTTCCTTTCACCAAGGAGAGTTTCCTCAGCAAAAACTAGCAGAGGCAGTTTTCTAGCAGAGTCCTTTTTTCAGTGCTTTTTGGGGCCACGAGCTGGAAAACTCACCTGGGGAAATGGTGATTGATTTAGAGATGGAAAATAAGTGTATCTGTGGAAAACAGCCTGTCAAAGAGGGACAGGCCCTCATCCTGGGTCAGGTGCCCTCTCCAATATGACTGACAAGGTCATGTCCTCTGATCCTGCACCATCCCCTCGTTTTCATTTGAAAGGAAACCAGGTCCATGGGTAAGGACAGAGTCTTAGTCCTGTAGGTTCCCTCTAGAGAGGGTACCGAGGACCAGGACTTCAGGGTACAGCCAGACACTTCAAGGAAAAACCCAAAGGTTACCATTTGCACTTGATGGGAGAGGGATTTCTGCGTGTGAAATACATGATTTAATATGTCTTTCTAAGCTTACTATTTACTCAAGCATCTGAGAGATGCTCATGCTGCTACCTTCATTATCAAGAGCAAGAGAAGTGATAGCACAGAGGCAGGGACAGATCTCGTAGCCATGGAGCAGCGTTGAGCACAATGTGGACAGGTTCCTTCAGCCTTCCCAGAGATGGTTAGAGAAAACCTGAGAAAACCATGCCCCAGAGAAAATTTGTGCCTTTGCATTGAAAAGGCTTGAACGCGCAACTCTACCACTGAGGGAAGAGGAGCTGAGAGCTACCAGGGCTCTGGAGGAGGGGGGAGAAGCCTGAATGTGAAAGCAAGAGAGAACTTGGTGAGAAAGGAGCTGTTGGCATCAGCGGTTGGTGAAGAAAGGAACTGGGTTATGTCCTATAGCGGCCATTGTCTAGTCAGCTCTGTCTGGGAAATTTAAACATTTGGTTGCATTTAGCATAGCTTCAGGGCAGCTGCGAATTGTCTATCTGCTGATAGTCTGTGAGGGACCATATGCCAGCTCAGGGTTGCCAATTGCTCTGACCTGTTCTTCCCAAGCCCTGAGATGCCCTGCACCTCTTGTGAGGAAGTAGGTGCCCAGTTCCTGGCACTGCTCAAGGTCTTAGCTCCACATTTGCTCTTAAAAGAAACCCTGTTAATTTACTTTAAAACTAAATGTAACGAAACAGGCACCTGACAAAACGGTCCTGTAATATGCATTAATACTGAGTATCTTTCTATTAAAGAAAGGGAAAATTCTAATATTTAAGAGTCATATATTTTATTGAAGATTTCAGTCTTTCAAAGACATAAGTATTTGGTATAGAATTTCAAAGACTGTTATACAAATATGGTCATGGTATAATCTTGAAAAATATTAACAGTTTCCAGCAACAAGGGAGCTTTATGAGGGAGGAAAACCAATATTGACTTATGGTGTTTATTCGTAGCATAGTAAAGTTGCCTACACCTGAGAAATTCCAGTAGTTAAACACCTAATGCTAAATTCATACAGAGAAAGGTTAAGCAAATTCTTCAACTTAAAGAAAAGCTGACCATTATGGACTAAAAAACAGAACAAGCATTACATGAAATTAGGGGGCAAATGGACATAAATACCAGTTTTAAAAACCGACCTTCATCTTCCCTACAGTACTTGCTTAATTCAGTCCTTTTTGTAGTGACTTTTGGCTTCTCACAAGTGCATTGTTTGCAATGCTCCAGTCACCCAGCTGCCATAATAACCCATCTTAATCCCACAACAAACAAAGTGAACCGTCAAGATGATTATTGCCCATCACCCGAAAATTATTTATCAACATTTTCATTGCAGTTACAATGAACAGAGATGCCTCAGAGAGGTTAGTCTGACCCCACGTTAGACATGCTGTCAGGTATATGAACTGGTTATCCTAGGCTATTCACCAGCTCTGTTAGCTGCCTTCAGATGCGTGCAAAGGCCCCGTTCTCAAGCAGCTATCTGAGCTAGATGAATTGCAGTGCCGATTTCTCTCCTTCGACTACAGCCTAGGAGGGGAGGTCTTTGATATCTCATTCTTACATGTCCCTTTCCATCTGGTTATGTGCTTCCATAAAGTATTGGCTACAGGCATCAGAGGGGAAGACTTATTTCATGAAAAGACACTGTTTGTCATGAGACTCTTAAATGCTTATAGGGCCTGTGTTTCTATCGAGCTCATATTTTAGGGCAAAGTTTTTACACAAGTATTGTTCTTGTAAGAAACAGAGATCAGTTACACTGAACCTTTTTAAGGATGTTGAGGAAATGTCTGCTTTAAGATCCTCTGTCTTCTTTTCAGATCAGAATATCTGCTTATCCCAGTCCTAAGACTGGCAAAGACTTATGGGCATATCTTATATACGTCTGCTGAAGCCAATGGGATTATTCACAATGTTTACAGCTTGGCAGTTGCATCTGTTTTTGCAAGAGTGGGGACTTGATTTCTTTTCCTGGTGTACATAAATGTTCCTCACCAGATGCAGCCCAAGGACATGTGTAGAGTAATTCTTCACTTCTGCCCCATTCATGTCACCATTTACATTTAATTTAATTAAAAAGCAACAGATGATGCCATGGCAAGTTTTATGCTAGGCAGAAAGCCAGCTTTTGTGGGGTTTTTTCTTTATTGGCAAAGCTGGATTTAACTTCATCAAGCAATTCCTCTCTTATCCATAAGAGGCATATGCAGCACTTCTCCAGGGTATCCCTTGAAATAAATAAAGAATTACATTAAATGAAAAGTTGCATTTTTTCTTTTAAAAATGAGCTTTAACATCATAAAATACTGTGTTCTCATTCTGAGTCAAGTATCTTCTTGTTATTTTTCCAGGAAAAGTGCTTAGCAAGGCTTTGTTCTTGCCTGAGTGTTGTATGACTGTAACAAATCAGTAAAATGTCCCTGAGATGTCTCACATCAGGGAAACTGAAACCCTGAAAAATGTATGTGCTTGGCACGGTCTTTCTACGTGTTGTGAAATTGTTACTATAATTGCAGGATTTAGTATGTTATGGGAAAAAGGCCTTTTCTTTTAAGGCCTGTTTTTCTGCAAAGCTCATATTTAACTTGAAGCACAGAGATAAGTGCATCCTTATTTAGCTCAGTACTTAAACACATGTTTAAATTTAAAGAGGTCCCAGTCCATGAGACTGAAGAATTTGATTAAACGAAATAATTTGCTTGAGTGCTTTGGCAGGTTAAGATCTCCAGAAGTAAAATACCAGTATGAATATAAGCTGCATTGGTGTAAAAAGTTATAACTTGGCTAGTAAACCAAACAATGTCAGGGGTTGCTCTCTGGCCAAGAAGGAGGATGTCTGTCAATGTCCATATTATTAAACTCTCTTGTAGTCTAAAAACCAGGTAAATGTAAACAAGCTGTCTGGTTGGAATGGTCCCTGGGCCGTGCCAGCACCCAGACTGTGCCTAGGAATTGCTGGAGAGAGAGCTGGTTTTCCGGACCAAAACTATGCCAGGGACTTCCCTAGGTATCTAATAGTTTTGAAGATTAAATACCAGCACCTGTGTCATGCCATAACCTGGAATCACCTCTGAATGTAACTGCCTTGGTCTTAAGAGGTTGCACCCTAAGTTCTGTACTTCAACTGGCTTTATCAGGCCCAGGACTTACAACAGGTTTCATGGTGCTGTTCAGAAGCAGTTTGTTTTATACTCTGAGGCAGTGAGAAGAGAACAAGTCCTTGTTCAGGGCTCTGAAGTTCTCACACAGGTATAATAACTGCAGCTAGGCTGGCACCTTGGTCACTCTTTGCTCTTCCACCTCACGGTGGAAAGCTGACCTGGCTGCAGAACTGAATTTTCCAACTACCTCTTCTTTTTCTGTAGAGGCAAAATCACACATCCCACAAATACTACATATTTAGTATTTGGGTCTAGACATTGGGAACGAGGGCCTATGGCTAAATAGGTACATACTAACACTTCTGCTGTGCCAGATGCTGCAAAATCTCCCTTGACATGGAGCTGAAACCAATGGGGTTTTCTGTAGGAGATCAGTACGCCAGTGACCTTGAGCTGATAAACACGTCTATAAACTAAGGTCATTGGAAGAAAGCCAGGAGGAAAAAGGGAACTTAACAGGGTAGAGAACAAACAAAGGAGTAAATAGCTTGTGTAGCCACAGCCAATGAAATATTGCGTGATAACAGCTATAAGCCAATTAAAGAAGCAGAAGAGGCGCGTGCATCGCGCGTGCATCACGTATGATCAGTTGAGAAGGTATAAAAGGAAATGTTGCAAAACAATAAATGTCTCCTTTTGCCATCGACTATGGAGTCCGTTTTTCATTCCCTCAGTTTTCTATAGGAGAAAGTCTGCTTCTGGCAGACAGGATGTTTTTGTAGGTCAGGAATTATCTTTGGTGTGATAAGCATGAAAAAAGTTCAGTCCTTATTGATGAAAGGAAATAACATCAAAGAAATATCATGCCAGAATTGCAAGAGAAAGAGAAAAACAAATGTTTTGGACCAAGATTTCTCTATTCGTGGAAGCTTTGACTCTCTATTCAATTGTCATTCCTATTCAAATTCCCATGTAAAAAATTTCTATCCATGACTAAATCTAAAATATTTCATGTCCTATTCTCAAGAGGCTTATTGAAAGAGAAGTGATGCTTTTTGTCCTTTACAGAGGAACTCAGTTCAACATCCAACATACAGCTGGGAAACTGAGAAGCAGTCTTACCCTGGGATATATCCCTTCTCCAGCAAAAGCTGTGCTCATCTCTTCTTGATTCTAGTACATAAGCAGGGTAGACTCTGATGTGTGCTCAGGAGAACTATACAGCTAATACTGCTGGAATAGTGGTGGGGAGACCATTATCAATCTGTGTTAGAAATACTGCCTGGAGTATCCAGCAGGCTGATGCAGAGGGGTTGAAGTTAAGCAGGACACTGCTGAGGTACCATTAATTTTTCTCTAGTTAAAGCTGTATCAGCATTTCCAGTAGAATACTTGTTTCCAGAGGCTTGTATAATTCAGCCTGGAAAATGTGGTCTGAACAGAAACTTGGCACAAAATGTTCCAAGCAGGGGCAATATTTTCTTTTCAAGGGCATGAAGAAATACCCATTTATTTTTGTTTCTGAGACAGAAAAGCAGTGAAAAGCTAGGCATTTCTATGATAAAAGCATGCTGAGAAAAAGAAATGCCTACAGTAACAAGAACTAGAAAGAGCAGAATTTTATGAGATAAAAAGTGCAGAAACATGGAAATTTAGGCTTAATTATTTTCTGAGTTTTCTCACAGACACTTTTCTGTCTGAAGAAAGTTTTTAGCTATTAGGGTGCTGTTGTAAATTAGCTAGTTCTGTACCAGAGTCTGCACTTTGATGCATTCAAGCATCTTCCATTTATTTCAACAGGGTTATGCTCTCAGAGTTTTAAAAAATAAATAGGAAAATTTTGAAGAGGTTGAGAGCACACACAGAAGATTAAAGTACAAAATAAGTTGAGCTGCAAAGGAAAGATAGCCTCAGGGAGCGGGAAAGAGGAACTTTATTTTCTTTAATGAGGAAGCAGGAAGAAAACGAGAATAGTGTTGTGGGTACATCAGAGAGGAAATAAAGAAAGCAAGGAAAGATGAAGTTCAGAACTGCTTCACATTTACTTGTTTTCAGCAGGATTTTGATTACCTGTCTGGGCAAGAAGGCCAGATCCCTGTGTTTGGCCTGAAAACCCACAACCCACCTCAACTTTGTGGTTAAGCAATGGTATTTCACACCAGTATGGGTAGGATGAGCATCCAAGTTTCACATTGGATCCTTTGCTTGTAAGCCATGAAGGAGGTAGAAACATCTGGGGGAAAGAAGGCCTTGAGGATTAAAAGGAAAAGCTTCCAGGAAACTTTCTTCTACCTGACGGATGTGTCAGAAGAAGCAGTGTCACCTCTCCAGTGTTGGGCAGGGGAGGTGATGTGTGGGGCTCTGTAGTGAGAAATGGGGATTTCTCAAAGACCACCCCTAAAAAAGCCCCTAAACTCTTCTTGGTCAAAGGTGTATGCCTGTGAGCTGCTGAGATCACAAATTCCAGATTACTCCTGGGGAAACTATGAATGCTGGCACCCAGCACCAGGTAGGTATATCTGCGTGTCTCCAGGAGATTGTGGTGTTGCTGCTCGGAAGAAGGCAGAGAGCAAACAATGGGGGTGTGCAACACCTGTGCTTGCAGCGTGTTGTGCACCTTTCAGCAATCATTCACAGCTTCCTCAGGTAGGGAAGCGGCTCTGAATCTCCTCCCCAAGGGTGTGTGAAACCCAAGATGGGGATCCCTTCCTTGCTGTGCATGGAAAACAGGTCATGGAGAGGCCCATGCTGAAGTGGGAGAATCTGCACTCACTTGGTCTGTGACGTTGCTTTATACAAGACTACGGTGAAATGAAGCGTTTTAGGGGATGGATGAGCTTCTTCCTGTATTCAGTTTCGTTGCCTGTTTAAATGCCTTCTTGCTTGTGTAAGATAGTATGGAAGAAGAATCAAAGTTTTGACTGTCTATAATTTGCTTACACTACCCTCCAAACAACGTTTCACTTGTTTTCCACTTCATCTTAATCTTCTGAGATAGCCTTAACACAATTTTTTATTTAAAACCTTGTTGGAGCATGCGCTGCCTCTTTGTGAAATATCCTTTTTCCCCAATGCTACAACACGTCTCTTGCTCACTAACTGCCTAACTTTGCTTCCTTTCAGTGTTTCCTAGGACGTCAAATAAGAGCTTGAGGTACTCAAAAACCTAGTGTTGCAATGAAAAAGAACTTATTAAAGTTTATAATTACAGAAAAATTAATAGAAGAGACCTAGCATGGTACTTGTATAGAAAATAAGCCAAGCTTTTGTCATCGTGAAATATGGAATAACTCCATTGAAATAAATCTTAATTATGCTAGAGGCACTACTCAGTGTGACTTAATTAAGAGTAGAGCAGTGAGAGCTTTTAGGGAAAAAAGAACACTGATTACACAACTACTTTACTTCATATTTCTTCCTTCCCCCCTGGTTCTTTTCCTTCCCACTGGAGAAAATTTCAAAATTAAAGTTGTTCAAGTGAACTCGAATAGATATTAGCATGTGTCAGGTTACATCCTAAAGAGGAATTGTTTGAAGTAAAAGATTGAGAACTGTAACCCTGAAGATAATCTCTTTAAATTATAGCTGCAAGATGCCATACACCCAAACCTATCTTGGCCATAAAAAGTATGTTGCTTTGTTAGGCAATAAATTTATGAAACATCAAGCACTGGACTACAGAGGCGAAGACTTAACTCTAACAAAAAAGTCAGTGGAATAGATTAATTAAGGTTAAAATAGCCCACATGGGAAAGTGTAAAGAAAAAATTACAGAAAGAAAATATACCTTCACTGCAGCCTCCTGAATGAGGCATGCACCAATGGCTATAGAGTATAGACAGATACATTGTTCAACAAGCATACCAAGAATGTAAGACGTTCATTTGTCATGATTTCACTTCTCACCGGATAGAAAGCATGCAAAGCCAGATATCATGGCAATAAATCTGTTGACATCAACAGAGTTATCTCAGCAATGAATCCAAACCAATATACTTTGAGGGAATGAAACCAAACCACGTAGGAAATGCACACAGGGTTCTTGGCAGCTTATGTAGACCATATATAAAACCAGACATTAAAGTAATACGTGCAATATCCCAGGGGACTTACGGTATCTGGAAAAAAAAATGTATAATGAAGATCCAATATGCAGCATGTATCAGAGTGTCAAATTGCTTTGCATGGGCTATGGCCTTTCTTCACAGGTACTTATGCAGCTCCAGCTGAGCTGAACAGGTGCTGCAGAAAAGGGTAGAATTTATTGAAAAGGACTGAAAGCAAAATAAGCAAAAAAAGGAGAAGGAATGAAAAAATACGGACTCCCCATCCCCAAATGATTCCAGTGTGAACTGAATTATAGCAGAAAATAATCTTTTTTTTAGCTTGAGATGAAAGTTTTCCTTGTTCCACAGAGACTGACATATCTGCAGGAGTAACAGCTGCAATGGCCTTTCCTGGTGGATCTGGAAAATGGTTGATAAATAAAGTAATAAAACGACACCCATGGAAGATCTGGTTTGTTTCGTGCTCCACTCCTTCATTCACGTAGAAATAAAAAATTTCTAGTCCCAGAGTGTAATCTGTGTATCTTGTGCCTGGTATATAAAAGTGCTACTGCACATGCATGATATTGAGAGAGAAGCTGGTTTGACATCTCATCAAACTCTAGCGCATTTGTGTGAGCCCACCTTCGATATTGACATCTTCTGATTTCTTAGCTCACCACTCTCCGCTAGGGAAATTCCAGTAGCAATTTTTAAAAGATCTGTTCTACATAAAAGCCTCATAAGCCAAACATAAAATTTGAGCTGAGTTATTCCTGGGATTTATCCCTAAAATAGATGCTTGGGAAGCAAGTTCCTAAGGTTTTCTTCTTTTCTCTTTCACTTGATATTTGGTCATTTTAAGTGGGGTTAATCTCATCAAATCTGGATGAGTCTGCATTGCCAATGCCTGCATCTGAATTAATCATGCTGAGCTTCCTTTATCACCAATGGACAGAAATATGCATTTTTAAGGGTTTGCTTGATTTACTCCTAATGCACAGCTGTAAAATGGGTCAGAAGTGCCTGTCCCTCTCCTACAGCCATAAAGGGAGCTCAGATATAAATATCTACAATGTCAATGTCCAAAGTTAGATGAGATGAATCCTGACTTTGATGGCTTTGGAAAATGCTATTTTCTTCAGTACAATGCATGACAGAGATTCCTGGGGTACATCTGGGCAGTACAAGTAAAGATCAGCAACTTCCCCTGTGGCATCTCCAGAAGTGATACCCAAGAGTCACAGCCGTGCTGCAACAATCCAGGTTTTGTACGGAGAGTGAAGGAAATGTAAGAAGGTATGGGAAGCTTGACATTCATAACTGACTGTTCTAAAAAGGATGGATATTGCACAATGTCTTCAAGATGCAAATCAAGGTTGGTAAATACTTCCCAACTAGAGGTGCATCTGAGCCATAACCCAACATTAAAACATCCCCTGCTCCTAAATCTTACTAAACTATTTAGATCTCAGTTTTGCAGCTGGCCCTTGAGTATCTTGGATCAAACCAATAACCTTCATTTAGCTACACCTGAAGTTTAGATCTGGATTCAAACTTTGGAAGCTTTACCTATCTAGAAAGTTTATCTTTCTCTAAAACCTGTTACATGCAAAAGGTCCCTTGAACAATCAAGAGCTTTGACCACTCCTAAAACACAGAGGTCATTTTTTGGCAAACGGTAATGGCAAAGTACAGAAAGTATAGAGAAGAGGTGCGACTGCATTCCTTGGAAACAAGCAGCTAATGAACATCAGAACTGGCGTGCAAATGGCTTTTTGTGCTGCAGGTGAATTTTCTCTGGCTCTCCCTAACCTTGAAACAGTAGGAAGAGGTGAGAGACGTCACAGAACAAAGAATCAACTTCTTGCAGAGGGCTTTTTAGTGAAACATATGTACACACCCCCATCAGCAAACTCTGCAGGTTTGAGGCTGAGTTAACCAGCCGCAAATAGACATGTATACACATTTTGGAAGGCAAACAGCTCCCAGACATCTTTTATAGGTACCCACAAATAATACAAAGTAGACATAAACACTCTATATAGTGATATCTTTACATAGTGTCCTCATGGATACTATATATTCAGGAAGACTTTGCTCATGTAGGTGATGCTATACCATACTCCAGAGAGTAGAAAGCAAGCCCTTTTAAAATACTGAAAGGGGAGATGGACATGGCAAGCTCCAGTGCAGAACTGGGCCAAGAGCAAACTGAAATGGCTAGATCTGTTTTCATCCCTTCTCTTGGGCTACTAAGCTGTATAGTTTACAAAGTGGAGAAAGTAATTCATAGTTCTTTACAGTACAATTTCTAGTAACTGCGGATTTACTGCACTCTCCTGTGAAATTTCAACTGCCATAACAAAGCTTTATGCTGCAGACAATCAACACTCAAATATTTCGGAGTAATAATAATAATAAAGACATTTCGCCCTCTCCTCCCCTTCCCACAGAGGACCAATCTGTCTTTTTACAACTAGGGGTTGATGCAGCCCCATGCAAACCTTAACAAGGTCTTTTTTTTGTGTGTGGCAAGTATTTGACTGACGTTTTGCTTAAAGAAGGGGAAAATCCCACTTTGTGCGGCACATTGCAGGGACTGGCAAGCATAACCCTTCATCCATTGGACCAAATATGTAACGATAATACTGTGCGGGTACTCCAGAGCTGATTCAGCTGTTACACGGTCACATTATGCCTGTGATATGCAATCCATCATTACGTTTAAAGTGCCTGCTTGATTAATATTCAGCATTTAATGTCAACACTGAGTAATTAGAATTTAAAAGTGTTACACTGCAGGAACTGCAAGTACTGCTGCAGTGGTAATGGCCTGGGTTAGTTTTGTGAGATCTGCTAGTTCAAGGGGAATTTAATGATTCAGAAATACCCAAATGTATGTATGGTATTAACTACCAGCTGTGGCCTCTTGGGATAAAGGTCATGTGTCACATTTAAAGAAATTGAATGTTAAATTTCCAAATAGCTATGATTATTTCTTTTCCTATATAAACAGTACCTCTGTCTCTTAGCAGTATAGCTTTGCCATCCATGTTCACAATAACACTCTAATTGTGGTGTCACAGATATACATGGTATACTAGAACTGGGAAGTACTTTGGCTTAAATTTTTTTAAACATCTACTTCCCAAGTGCATAGGTTTTATCTTAACCAACCTGCTCAAGAAAATAAGAAAAAAATACCATGGCATTTTTTCATCTCTCTTGGTCTTGTTCCCTTTTCTCATTTGAAATGCTGTTGGTTTTTTCTTTTCCGTGGACAATTTAATCAAAAAAAATCTGTCTTTTTCCCTACTGTTTACTTAATGGTAACTCTTTTTTTCACCTTTGCTTCAGTCCTACATATCACAGATCAAGCAATTCCCATTAGAGCTACAGGTTGAGATTCAGGAACACTTAATGGCTAACAGACTCTTCCCTGGTGGAGAATGAGAATTCAAAGGAAACAACTGAGATTATTTTTACTTTCATTATTTTTGTTAAAAAAAGTTTGCACCTTGATGTGTCATGAATACCCCTCCTTGATCTTCCTTTGCCTTGTCAGACCTGGCCAGCACAAGCAGCTGAGATCTTTGCTCTATTTTCCCTGCATCTCTGTGCAACACTTTTTAAAAAGAGAATATACTATGATTTTTTCTACGCCTTTCAGACTGCTGTAACATGATCAGGATTCTCCTGAATCTCTATGCATTCGATCTCTTCTCGTTCCTTCCTTTTGGCCCGTTTCTTTTTCTTGTGGTGCTTTTTGGAAGGTGGGAAAAAGGTTAGAAAGACGGGCAAAATAACAAAACAGTGCAGAAGTGTGCAACTGCCGGCAAGCAGCAAGCATTTGAACAGTGTGAAGGTCAAGTTTGAAGGCACAAAGAGAAGGGGAACCAACCCAATAAGAAAAGAAGAAACGTTCTGCAAAATGGCTGTTCCATGCTCTTGGAGGGAGTTCTTTATACACTGAGTTCGTGTGTGCTCAGTAGCTAGTACAAATGTATAAAGCAGGGGTGCACAGTGATCTATGGCAAAATTCAAAGTGTAGATAAGGCACAGTATAGAAATGCAATCCATGTCTACATTCCATAAGGTCATCAAGCCAAGGACACCCAGCTCTATCGAGGTGACACTGAGAATTAACCAGAAATTTCCCAGAGGATGGATAACCAGGAAAAAGGTCAGTATTAACACCAGCAGGATGCCAAAACCAGAAATCAGGACAGGCATAGTTACTGATAAACCATAGTGGTCCATGAAAACAAAGGTAGGATTGAACACAATGAACTTGATGCTCTGTATAAGAGAGAGTGGCCTCAGCTTCTCCAACAATTCTACTGCCTCCCTCTGTGTGTTTTCACTAGTCCTGGCCACCAGGTACAAACGAGAAGCAATTATGTTGTTCTCATCTCCAGCTTTGGAGAAAATGATGTCATTTTTGAAGTGCTGGAATTCTGGCTTTTTTAAAAAGGAGCTCTGGAGGATGCTGATAAAGTCACTTTTGTTGGTTGCACTAATGTTACCCACTCGAAGGTATTGGTAATACTGTTCAATCCAGGACACTGTATTGAACCCCTGGCTTAGAGTTTTTAGGTCTTCTTGAACAGTGCCATTCCAGTACTCCAGAGGTTCATAAATGTAGAAACCTATCACTGGGCTGTAGTTGCTGAAATACTTTTGCTGTATGAGGGCATAGGAGACGCTTGGAGACTCACTGGCAAGAAGGTTGATAATGTTGGCTCCATCATTAATCTGTAAGCACCCCATAAAGGAGAAAGAGGCATAGATGAGATACAGTATCACCACAAATGGCTTGACATAGATATTGGTAATCCACTCATTGTAATGCTCTCGGAGGAAATGCTGGATAAAGTGATGCTGGTATGGGTTGGTCTCATGATGAGAAGTATGCTGATGGCCATCGTTCATCATGGTCTGGAACCACACAGGTTTCCGGTCCAGGTATTCTGCTGAAGGGATTTTACAGCAGAAGATGCTGTGATAACGGTTCTGCTCCAACTGGCCAGCAAAGACCAGGCAGGAGCCAAAGAAGGAGAAGATATAGAAGTAGTTCAACAGGATGGAGACACACATGTTCTGGCAAAAGACTTTTACAGCTTCAATGTTGGTGAAAGGGCTTGCACCCATGCCGAAGGCTATGAAATACAAGGAGCTTGTCATTGTGTAGGAAACCATGACATCTGAGTAGGCATCTGCTACTCTGTCTTTGAATGGCAAATTCTCTCTGGTTCGACGCCATCCTGAAAGAAGTTCAAACACTCCCTTGGTTCCATGACCTGAAATGAGAAAACAGAGTATATACATGTGCATATATAAAGGGGGTCCCATAATTGTCCAGGTTTTTCATCCTCCAGCAGTCAAAAAATTTTGTCAGCTAAGTTTTGTTATGATCTTGCCACCAGTAAAACAAATGGAAAATTATGAAGTGTCTGTCTAAAGCTAGATACCAGAATTCATATGCAGGTGCTTAAATTAACAGCCTGATATTCTGAGAGTCTCCATGCTCAGAAATGCAATGATGAAATACCCTTTAAAAGACACTCATTGACTTTAATAGACATTGAATTAGTTCCCAAATGGACTGCATATATAGGACAATGGAGAACATGAAGTTTAGTTCAAGTCCAGGGTTCATTCTTGAAATTCCTTGTGGCATCCTACTACATCTTTCAAGGTTTAAGGGATTCAGTTTGAAACACTTAAAAATGCAAGTAACAACATTTTCTTCCAGAGAGTATATATTAAAGACGTTATTTGAGAAATGAATAGGTGTGACCAAGAAAGAAAGAAAAATAGGGAAAATAAGAAAGAAATATACTGCCATTAAGTATAAATAACCAGAATAATTTGTATAATGGTTCTTTACCTACTGAGTGAAATTGGAACTTCTCAGTGATAGTTCACAAGTTTCCACACTATATGAAAGTTGACATTCTGGTGATAATGATGGAGAGTACAGTACTGGCTAAATCATTGGTCCACATTAATTGTTTAGAAAATGTATGACGTTTTTTCATGATTATGTCTCCCTCCATCTCTCTTTCTTTCTCTCAGCTACCCAGAGCTCCTCGTGGTGAGAAGGAATTCCCTTAGCTCACATGAGAGGACATTCAGAAAAGTCTCAGACATGGTCAATGCTCCATGACAGGTTCTTACTTTGTATTCTATCCTGAGAAGTATTTTAGGGGTATGATTTTTTAATAAATTAAAGCTTAATACAGACTTACTTTCATTTTACTCGTCACAGTCTGGGAAATCTACAGCTATAAAACTTTGGGACAGAATGCTAAACTTGAAGCTAATCCTACTGGGAAAGTTTTAACCTGTAAAAGTTATTCATTGTGTATACATATTCATATAATTTATATGTTGAATATATGTATATATACACACGCATATTCTTTTATTGCCAGTTAGAGAATTTCAATTTTGGGGAAAATATAAAAACTAAGATTAAAAAACATAGCCAAAAGGGTTTGACTTTCAAATAAAAATTTTGGTCAAGAATTAAAACCACATATTTGGGTTTGGATGAGAAAGAGGAAAGCTCTCTGCTCTTTGGATCTAACCCTGACAAAATTCTGGACAAGGTAAGGAAACACTGCTGAGCAGAGAGAGAAGTAGAAGCAGATTGCAGATGTTCCTGCCTCTGTTTGTGTGCCTTTACTCTCTGCAGTAGAAGAATTGCATGCAGCAAAGCACGCCCAAAGGTAATTTTCTTGTAACAAAACCAGAAATATGACAACAGGAGATTTGCAAATAATGAAGTGTGTAATAGTGAACAAAAAGTCTGTTGAGTTTGTCTTTTGATTTAAATAGTTTGGATTCATATAGCTGCTTATGTTGCTCAAAGCAGACTCCTGACAGCCATTCTAGACAGGGAAAACTACTGCATAAACTGTTGAGTTCTGTGAATGTTACCTGTTTTACTGCAAATCAGTGTCCCCAGTGAAAGATAAACATACAGTATTACAGAAGTCTTGCAGTTAGCAAAAAGCCTGTGTGGAAATGAATCAACATCTTAGTTCAGGAGGGACCTTGAACTCCCTGGTAAGTTTAGGGTTGAGTCTGTTCAAATTCTCAAGGCACGGCTGTTTTACACACTGTTACTTTTGGACCATCAAGCAGAAAGAATTGGCTCCTTGGGCTGAGTAAAGCTGCAGGGTCCAGTGACTTGGATGCAATTTTACATTATGCTTTAAGCAAGGGTGTAAGTAACTGGCAGGGTGTGGACCAGGCTGGCTGGTCACCACTTCCAGTGCCCATGTCCTGGCATGGCTTAATTTAATGGTATAAGAGCTGTGTTTCATTCTCTTTTGGGGACAGGAGAGTACAATGATGTCTCTCAGATGTCTGTGCTCACACCCCCTCCATCTACCGATTGATTTTGAATGGTTCTTTTCCAGACATTCCTGACAAAGGTACCTTTACTGTATGACTTTACCACTTAAAACTTGTTCATATCCCATATGTCTGTAACACCTGTCCTTCTGAGGCAGTTCCTGACCTCATTCTTGCCCCTTCTCTTACAGCTTTAGGCACCCGTCTTCTTTCTCTTTCTTCTTATTTTCCTCTCTTATGAGGAAGGCTGAAGGGATGAGTAGTAGCACAGGATTTCTGCTCCTATTTCTGGTGTCATTCCTCCCATCTCCCCATCCCTTTAAGACTCTTGACTGAAGGCAGAGGTCTTACTGAGCGGAGAGTCTGTTTTCTACCTCAGTTTCCTCTCTTCCCCCCACTCTCCCAGGTACCCTGCCGTGATCTAAGACTAAGGGAATCCTTGGTCTACAGACCTCACATTGGAAACACTAATTTAGGGTGTAGCTGAGACTTTGAGAACATCTTTCCTCTCTAACTTCTCTCTTCTCCCTTTAACAACACGATGGTAGCCACATTGGGTCGAACCACAGGTTGCTCTGCCTGTCTAGTTGACCTGACAAAGTGCAGGGATAGATTTTCAAGAAAAGGATGTTGGAAAAGTATAGAGTAATTCTTTTCCATTTCAGCCTCTGGGATTTTTACATTCAGCCAAAAGGCTTGCCAAAACCAGAGTCTGTATTTGCAACATCATGTTTGGAAGCACTGAGGGACCTATATTCATCTGTCTAATCCATTTCTAAATGCACTCATACTTTGGCCACCACAGCCTCCTGCTACCAGAAGCTTTAGAACTTCATTATTTGCTGAATGAAGGATGCTTGTTTCAAACTCTCAGCCAGTCAAAGTTTACGGCTGAACTAAGCAAAATGTAAAACTGTTGGGCCACAAACAACGTCTTTAATAAAACCTATTCTATGCATGCTTTCTTTGTTCCTGGGATCTCCCATCTGAATAGTCCCAGCATCCCTCACCTTGACCACATGTCCACAGCTAGGCATGTGCTCCCTTGCTGGCTCTCTAAGATGTGTGTACTAATTTGCCATCTTGATGTTACGAATAAAATATAAAATAGCTGAGTTCTGCCGTCCACGCCTTGAGAGGAGGTACTAATCTGGGATTTTTTTCCTCTTTCTAGGTATCAATTTTCACAAAGCTTCTAGGATTGCAGTAGTCTCTCAGATCTCTATCCCTCATCTGGATGTGACTGAAATGGGTCCATTATTTGCAGGCTGTTGTTATGCAAATATATGGGGAGAATAACTACGGGAGTCTCTTGTTAGGAATCAGAGCTAAAACTGACTGGCAAAATCAAAAAATAAAAGATTTTGAAAATGTTTAAACAGTTAGTGTGGATCATTGTAATACTTTTAAATTGGAAATTTATGAGAATAAGTCCTTTTGCAGAAATGGTTTAAGTTATGATGGATTGGCACTTCCCAAAGAAGCCTTAGGTGAAGCAGTGTTCTACCAGCTCTATCAACAATTTACAGTAATATTGACTTTTCTCTGCTTATTCCAAAATCTCACTTATCTGCCCACCTGTAAGGTTATGTTCACAGCTGCATCTTTAACATGTTTTTATTGTTATTAATTTATAAATTCTACTGTATCACATTCTCAGTGATGAGTACCTGGGTGCATTTAATCTTAAGGTAGGTACGTAATGACCAATGGGCAGCGTTTTTATGGTGGAACACACACATATGCAAAGACTACCGGAGTACGCACTAATGCATATGCACTGACTTGTGTTATTATTGAAAATTAAAATACTGTAATTAAACTGTAGACTTTTTTCCTCATAGAACAAGTAGTATCTTAAGGAAATAAAATACTGATATTTGTAACATCTTTGAGGATGAAAATTGGCAATAATTTTCTAATGATTATTATTACACAAATGTAAAATTTCCACTTATCCTCCTTTTACAGATAACTTCTGCTCTATCACATAAATACAGGAATTGGGGAATACAGTGCAGTAATTCCCTTGCTGCCACAAGAAGAAATATTTGCCTGGCTGGTTTTCCCACATCGTTACTCTGATACCAAGTTTTCCAGTGAGCCTCTGTTGTTCTCCCCAGATAAGTGGGTCTATTCCCCCTTCCCACCAAGGACACAAATCCATTTTTTTTTCAGAATTGGACAGAAACCAGTATTTTCTTGACATCTCTGATGATTCAAACACCACAGTCACTCTGTAAAATTCTATTCCTTCAGCTTCATCGCTAATGTCACTGACAACACTGACAGTGGAGTTAAGTTCACTGAGCAGTCCTAGGAAGGTTCACAGGGTCTTTGGCTCTGGGTCAAAACTGCCAAGTTGCTCTAGTACTAACATGACATGAATGAAGTACAGCAATTTTTTATTTGCCAGACAAGCAACGGCCTATGACTACTTAAGAAGAAAGGCTAGAACGGAAATTTTAAGTCCATTACTTGTGAGGTTAGGAGAGCAAGTAAGAGAGGCTGCAGAGAAGGTGGAAATAGGTAATGCTTTTTCTGCCTCAATTTTCAAAACAAAAGGTTAATTATGAGCATATATTTAAAATAAGTTTGAAGAGGATAGGGTTAGAAACAAGAAGAATGAAATAACAGATTAAAGACCACTTGATTCAGTTAAATTTATTCAAGCTGAAAGAGAAATGAGTCAATTAAAAGCTGAGCCAAAGCAATCTCTGAACTATTAGCAGTCACCTTAGAGAATGAATGTATATGGGATGATCCAAGAAGAACGGAGAGGAAAAACATAGTATCTATCTTCAAAAAGGAGAAAGAAGAAGAACTGCAGAAGTTAATGTCCGTCAGCTTAGTTCCTATCTTAAAAGACGATAGAATAGGCAACTGTAAACCAATTTACCACCACTGAGAGGATAGGAAAGTGATCAGAGAAAGCTGATATAGATTTATCAAAACCAAATAATCTCAAGAAAACCTAATTTCTTGCTTTGAAAAGTAACTAGCCTAATGGAAGGAAGGAGAAGGAGGCAGGCTATCTATCTCAATAAGGCGTTTAATATCTTTCTACTGGACTTGGTAAGTTTTTAATACTATTGTACTTAGTATTCCGACAAGCAAATTAAGGGAATACTATCTAGAGGAAAACATGAGAACTATGTATTCAACTGATTGAAAATGTGCACCTATAGAGTCGTTTCCAATGATATACCAATATTTACAGGGACATTGTAAGTTAGATTGCACCAAAGGTCCATCTTGGGCCTGGTTCTTTTTGATATTTTCCACCAATGATATGGAAACTTATGGAATTTGTGTGTGAGGCTAAACTGGGGAAGAGTTCCAACCCTCTGTAGAGCAAGACTTTAAACTTGGAGAAGTGGTCAGAAATCAGTAAGATGAAATTTAAGGAAGATAAATGCAAGGCACTTTGTGTTAGGAAATCAAATGAAAAAATGCATAATAAGGACTAACAGGTGAAGGAGAAGTGAGACAGAGGATTGTTTAGAGCATATGGGGAACTTCAAAGGGAATAAGTAAAAAATATTATGTTATAACATGTAAAAAGCTGAACTAATAGTAATAACACATAAGATTTAGGAGGCAATAATTTTGCTTACTCATTATGATGGAGGCATAAACTGGAGCACTGTTTTGAAATGGGGCATGATGTTTTCATAGAATCATAGAACGGTTTGAGTTGGAAGGGACCTTTAAAGATCATCTAATTCCAGCCCCCCTGCTATGGGCAGGGACATTTAAAAAAAGAAATAGTAAAATTAAGCTGTATGCCTTGGAGAATAAAAAAAGCAAACAATAACCTGTTTGTGAAATATGAAAAGCACAAAGAAAAGCTGAATGAGTTAGCCTTTCCCCCCTATAGACCAGAATACCAACAAGGACTCAATAACATTCAGGAGAAAAAAAGTTATTATGAAGAGTAGAGCAATCAATTCTTTCTCATTTCTGCTGGGAGGGGCACAAGGAATCATTGGCTTCATTTGCAGAAAAAACAATTGGCTTAGATATCAGAAAAAGCAAAACTTTCTTCCGCTATGGTTCATGAAACACTGGAACACACTATCTGAGGAGATTGCAAAGTCCTCTTCATTGCGAGTTTAAAAAAAAAAAGGTTAGCTTAATAAATGTTAATAGAGGTGTTAGGTATGACCTCTCGTAGTGCTGTGAGGTGGATTCTATGAAGATTCTGAGGTCTTTTCCATCTCTACTTTTGTATCATCACACCAAAATTTGACTTAAGATACTTAGGATTACTTAAGCATGAAAACCAGTCTACCTTCCATGTTGACTTAGCCAAAGCATGCCTGTTCAGCATTTATCTGTTGCTTCTGCCACAACCTGTCAGCTTCTTGGGATATTGTGGTGGGTTGACCCTGGCTGGACACCAGGTGCCCACCAAAGCTGTTCTATCACTCCCCTTCCTCAGCTGGACAGGGGAGGGAAAATATAATGGAAGGCTCATGGGTTGAGATAAGGACAGGGAGATCTCTCACCGTTACAGTCATGGGCAAAACAGACTCCACTTGGGGAAATTAGTTTAAGTTATTACTAATCAAATCAGAGTAGGGTAATGAGAAATAAAGCCACATCTTAAAAACACCTTCCCCCCCCCTTTTCTTCCCGGGCTCAACTTCACTCCGGATTTTCTCTACCTTCTCCCCGTGAGCGGCACAGGAGGACGGGGAATGGGGGTTGTGGTCAGTTCATCACACATTGTCTCTGCTGCTCCTTCCTCCTCAGAGGAGGACTTCTCACACTCTTCTTCTGTTTCAGCATGGGGTCCCTCCGATGGGAGACAGTCCTCCATGAACTGCTCCAGCGTGGGTCCCCCGCGGGGTCACAAGTCCTGCCAGCAAACCTGCTCCAGCGTGGGCTCCTCTCTCCACGGGGCCACAGGTCCTGCCAGGAGCCTGCTCCAGCGTGGGCTTCCCATGGATTCACAGCCTCTTTTGGGCATCCCCCTGCTCCAGCGTGGGGTCCTCCATGGGCTGCAGGTGGATATCTGCTCCACCGTGGACCTCCATGGGCTGCAGGGCACAGCCTGCCTCACCATGGTCTTCACCAGGGGCTGCAGGGGAACCTCTGCTCCGGCGCCTGGAGCACCTCCTCCCCTCCTTCTTCACTGACTTTGGTCTCTGCAGGGTTGTTTCTCTCATGTATTCTCACTCCTCTCTTCTCCGGCTGCTGTTGCACAGTTGTTTTTCCCCCTTCTTAAATATGTTATCCCTGAGGTGCTACCACCGTTGCTCCTTGAGGGGGGAATCACAGTTTTTTTTCCCCAGGAAGAGATGAACAAGGCACATGGAGGTTTTTTTCTTCCTTGGCACTAGAGAGACCAATTAATCTGGAAAAACTGGGCTTGTTTTATTTAATCGATGCCCCACCATAGCAGGGGCCATGGCTATTAGTAGCATATTGACATGACTTCTTCTCTGCCTAATTAAATGTTTTAAGACAATATAGTTTATTTGGGTGAAACTTAACAGCCTGTAGTATTCAGAAGGTGAGCCTATGATCTAATATTCTCTACTGGCCTTAAAATTTATGAAACTATGAACTTATCCAGGTCTATTGATTTGAAAATACACCCCATTTTAGATAGTTTAGGCTCGCACAATCACTTTTTCACAGAGGAGGAACTTTCCATCTCAACACAGTGCAATGTAGGATGCATTTGTTCTTCTGCTTAATCACTAATATTAGTATCCCCATTTACATTTAGAAAAATGAAGCACAGATTAAGCATATTGGTCACAGTCACCAAGGATCGTCCACATTTCAGAAGGGAAGAAGTAATAGAAAGAATGATTAAGCTACTTCTTCTTGAAGAGTCAGTAAATCCTTGGGGTCCTTGATGCAGAAGGCAAAAAGGATTTGAAGCTTGGTGATACCTTAGCTAGTATTAGGATATATGAGGAAATGTGTGCCTTAATCTAGATTCTCTTCAATAAAGGTAAACCTCAGGAGAATGTGCGCCGGCAAGAAGTGGACCTTGACCACAAGGCTGAGTAAACAACTTCCCAGCTTGATTAAGGATAAGGAGGAGATAGAGTATGCATTTTTTAACTAATCTAAAATATAGGTGGGAAAAGTGTGGTTTTCATTTTATATCTCTCTATGTACCTCTAAAACAATTGTAATAATTGAATTGTTCACACAGCTGGATTGCTGACCCTATCTTCTTTGTTTAGTTTTCCCTTATCTGTTATGCTGTTTTAGTGGTAACTAGGGTAACTAAGGGCTTCTGATGCGGCAGGTGAGGGACTACACCACTCTCACAGTGGTTAGTGGTTTACTCTTTCTTCAGAACCTCAGTACAAGAAATGAAGTAGGACCTCACCCTACCAGTAAGATGCCTAAGATGGTTCAGACTTTGGGGAGAGAGGGTCTAACTGTGGAAGCAATGCACCACTGACTTGCATTGTCCAAAGGGAGGTGTTTCCTTGAGTCATAGGGATTATCAGTGATATTACAGTATTTATACCTTCTGAATATCACCGAGCTTACAGCAACAAATATGTAAACTCCACTCAAGATCTGCTGATGAATGTCCTGCAGAAATTTTGATTTCACTAAACATATGATTCTTCATCTCATTTGAGACATGGCATTTTGTGATATTACAAAGCGTCTAAACAGAGAAATTAAATCATTCTCCTTGTGATGCCATGGTATACACATTTTTTTCTCTAACCAGATTTATGCAGACATGCTGACAGAGGGGTTTACACTCTGCTGTGCCTTTGAAAAGTATACATGGTAGGACTGTTCTTTCAAGTAACAGATCCCTATCATAATAAACTGGCTAACTTACAGAGCTGGGTTTTATAGCAGAAGTGTTCAAGTGCAGTGAAACCTCAGCCAGTTGAACCATGCGTCTTTAGCAACAAGGACCTCAGGGAAATCTCCAGTGTTACACAGAGATTTTGGTATTGCTGGATTTTAGCACCTTCGACAAACACAGCAAATGCACTTGAAGTTATCACAAATATCATAAATGAAGTCAGTTACACCTAATAGATATTTTGATTTCTTTAAAAATATTTCTGCCAGCCTGTGGCCACTTTGCAGGCTTGAACACATTACTGGCTTGCAGCTCCCAGGTTTTGGTGTGAAGTGCATTAAAAAAATAACAGTGCATCATGGGGCACTTCTAGTAAACACACAGACTATGACTGATGCCTTCATGTGTGCTCCAAGTGATTGCATTTATTCCTGCTCGCATGAGCATTTCTAAAAGCCTTTTAAATAATTCTGGGAATTGCTGATGAGACCAAAACAGTTAGTCTCCTCATGGGCATTTCAGTGGAGCCTGGCAGATAGCAACCCTGTGAGTGTTTGAGGTCGAAAAACAATGTGGAGAGAGGCAAACATTTGATTTTGTCTGGTGTTTGCTATATAACGGCATTTCAGAAGAGCTCAGTATCAGCCAAACACTGCTCCCATAAAATATTGCCATAGCTGTGGTAGCTGATCTCCCTCCAGTGACTACAACAGGAGAGGTTGACTG
Source organism: Gavia stellata (assembly GCF_030936135.1). Taxonomy (NCBI): domain Eukaryota; kingdom Metazoa; phylum Chordata; class Aves; order Gaviiformes; family Gaviidae; genus Gavia; species Gavia stellata. The sequence goes on along the minus strand of NC_082595.1, from coordinate 106,223,673 downwards.
CTTTAGCCGAAGTTTACCTATTTGTATGACTCTCCCAACAAAATACCTCTCTCTTTTCACCTGTTAAAAAGGGAGCTGAACCAGCTAGTTTAGCCTAGGAGCCTGACTTTTTCAACTTCTAAAATTATGTAAGATTAATCATATCTTCTGTCTCCATCCTGTTTTCTTAATTCCTTCGATTTTAGAAGAAAGTCTATACAGAAACATATGCGTGCAGAAGAAAATGATGTTAACGATGTACCAGTCATTATGGGGTCCCTCTGTTAATTTGCCTTCCAAGATCCTAAGCAACACCTATCTGTAAATTGCATTAATACCAATCTGTTGGAAACACAGATGAAAAGTGACCACTCACTTGCTCTTTTGATCTCCTTTCTTTTACGTGCTCCCTTCAGCTAATCAGCTCCACAGTCCTTCACAGCCCCCTCACTCTACCCTTTCCCATCCACCTCTAAATAAATGTTGTCCCAGACAACATAAAGAAGCCCAGACATGAGCAAGCAGCTATGGGAACTGGGCTAAATCTCATGGCGACTATTTACTTACATGTCACATCCCTTCAGCACATACTCAATTTTTCATCATTTTCTGTTTCTCATATTGCAGACTCTCCAAGGCAAACACTGTTATCCCTGTTTGCACAAACACCAGCACAATGGGACCTTGATCTTGATTTGAATTAAGAATAATTAATGCTAATATGAATTTGGCATCTCTGATTTTGAATCTTATCCAGTTTTGGATCTTTCATATTGACAAGGCCTTTCCAGAGCTTCACCATAAGCAGCCCTGGGTAGAAGCCCAGGGTTGAGCACTGGAGATGAGCCAAAGACCTGCTATTCCAGATGCAAACATGTTTCTAACTGAACCATAGTGACACCACTTTGTATTCAAGGTTTGTTTGCTACAGTTCATTTTAAGGTCAAATTTTACAATTTTTCACGCCTCGAAGCTCCTCTTCTTCTTGTTAGAAGGAACTGAAATATTAAATAGCAACTCCCCTCACCCCATGCATTGAAACAGAGCTGAACATGGAGAACGTTTCAACGGATGTGATTAGTCATCAGGCTGCACACCTCATTATGTGAGATTTACGTTTGAGCTAACGTATACTGCTTGCAAATTGGCTATAGAGTTGGAATCCTGCTTAGTTTTCTGCTGTGCTTAGCAATGAATTAAAACGCTTTTCACTGTTTCTCATCTAAGCCTTTTAATGAACGTTGTAAACAAGGACTGCACATAAGGAAAATGCTATTCACTCATAGGAATTTAAGTGACATATAGAAGACAAGGGAATGAATATAGATCAAGCTATTAATGAATTTATTATATACTCATTTATGCTAAAAGCATAGGATGAATCTGTGACACTCATCAGAACACTTTTTGTATCACCTGCATTTGATAATCCAGTAACATCCGAAATAAAATCAGATGAATAAGGTACTAGTGAGTCTCAAGAAAGGAAAATGCTTTGATCAAGTGTGGATTCTGGCATCCAGAAAAAAAAATCTCTATTTGAATCATTATAGAAATAGTGAGTTTGGTCGTTTGCTACTTTCTGGAAAAGAGAGAGCAATTGTGGATTCTTCAAAGAAAAGCAAAAAAAATGCTTAAATAGTTGGAGAAGCAAAAAAAAGGTGTGAGTGAATATGTGTCCAAAAAATGACCGGTGCATTTCTAAGTTTGAGCAAATAAAGAGAGCGCACGAGTGTTTGAAGAGAGTGGGACAAGTTTCTGGAGTTACTCACGAGGGAAATGTATAATGTTTTCAGTGGTGGGACCCAGTTATGAAAGCGGAAAACTTTTACCTTTCAGTGACAAGATGCATTTGTCTGCAGAATCTGAAGTTTCTGAACTGCAGGATGCCAGAATGTAATGAGCAATAAGCAGGAAAAAGTTCACCCTTCACTTTCCCCAGTGAAATTTGTCATCCAACCAACCGACATCCCCTTGCTTGAACAGCTGGAAACAATCCTGGCCAAAGCTTTGTGGGGTTTTATCTCCCTTTGAAGGGGATATATTCTGTCTGATTGCGGATATTTCTCATACATCCCCAAAGCCTAATGGGGCACCACCTTTTCACACTGGCTGAAGATCTGGTCCTGTGGTTAGCTTGGTTCGTGGGGTTTGTAATACACTAAAGAGCCTGAGTGCTGCACCTTGGCTGAAGTAGCTCATTTTCGATTGCTACCCCAGGGCCAGGTTCTAGCTGGGAAAAGCAGGGCTAACTTCTATCTTGATAGTTAATGCAGGTCAAATCTATTCCTCCTCTAATAATTTCTATCTGGAAATTACTCCAGCCAGTGACACTGTGGTGCAGAGCATAGCACGCCTGCTCTTCACTCGGCTGCTGAGATTTCCATCTAAACTACTTATCTTGATGTAAAAACACACCTTTTCTGCAACGAACAGATAGCTCCAGACCAAAGAGAATGAACCCATCTGCTGACAAGGTGATATTTTTAACAGCACTGTTAGTGCAGGATTTGCTGACATTTGTTTACTTCAGAAAAGGGATGGGAAGGCAGAGCAGGAGGCAACGTTAGCCTTTCGCTTCTGTTTGCTGGGAGTGAAGGAAATACAAGGGACTGACTCAGCCATTTGAAAAATAGGTATTAAATCTCCCTTTCTCTTCCCAAAAAGCCCAGGGTCTGCATTGCACAAGAATGTGAAGGAAGGCTGCTCTGCTGCCCTTGCCAAGCCCGAGATGGCGCTGGGGAAGGAGGCATTCGGTGCACTGCAGTGCCGGGCTGCCCGCGCCCCGCTGCAGCAGCTCTGGCTCAGGTCGTCCCGCCGGTGGGACTGCTCAGCCAGGGAAGTGTCCTCCCGCTCGGAGACATAGGCAGCTGCCAAGCGGCCGATGCAGCGATGTGGCTGCGGCCCTACGTTGCGATACACAAGCTGTGCTGCTCACACAGTAACGCTGTGGGAGAGCAGCAGCCTTCTCCCATATTCCCAGCTTGTCCCTATAAATTTACCCTGGGGATCGCAGGTTGCAGATCCAGGATTTGTAGGTTGCATGTATACCATTTATCAAACAGCAGTGCCAGGGAATGCTGTAGAGGCAGGAAATCATTCAGCCGAGCTGCCAATGGTCCTCAGCATGCCTTTGCGTGGGCAAAACCCCATCCCTGGACCTAAGAGTTTCCTCTCATTAGAGAAAGAATGAAAAGCAAAATGAACCAAAGAGAGAAGAAATGACTTATCCAAATGACTTGAATAAACACCTACTCCTTATGTTTCATTTTGCAGCTCCATTGAGAAATTACAACTGCAACATACTGATGCTGTGCCTGCTGCTCCATGATGCTTAGCTAGACTCATATCAAAATTGTTCAAAAACCTGTAACACTAATATGGACCATTTGGGAGGTTAAGAGGACTTGTATACATTTGTGGAGGAAAACTGCATGGAAAGGGTCATTAAAGTCAGAGACAGCACATTGGGATGCGGAAGCCACTGAACCAAGAAGCAGCTGGAGCCTGGGGGAGTGTTTTAGGAAAGTGTGACTTTACACTTGACCTGTTGACTCATTTTTAAAACACTTGCCATTGGCTACTATCAGAGGTAGGATGCTGAGCTAGATAAATCCTTTGGCGTTTTGGCCTGAATCAGTCTGAATGCTTTTACATCTCCATGTATGCATGGGGCTGACTTAAAATCCATATGCATGTGAAGAATGAATTAAAGCTGTGCAACTCTTCCAGCCCTTAATTCTGGCATTTAAGTTTTTGACTTTACTAATTTCAGTCTCGTAGTAATACCATTTAGAAACCTGTCTTTAAATTGATATAAATACTTGCCTCATTCACTGCATGGTCTCAGGTCCTATTTACCCTCACCATTTGTATACAGCACTGATTACAAATTGATTCCTTTGCTGTGGGTTGATATGGCAGTGCATGCATCAATTCCCACATGCACTACATACATTAATGAATATCATGACTTCTGTGAGATTGTTATGGGTATTACACCAATTTTATGGCAGGGAAATAGAGGCAAAAAGAAATCTAGTTTTAAAATATCACCAGGATCCATCAGCGAGCACTTAGCATTGACCAGGCCTTGCTGTTCTCATGTAACACAGGACTTTTATTGCAATTCATATGCTTAAAGCCTGATATGAACCAATACATGCATATGCCATACTTCGGGGATTCATACCTTGGGTGTTAGATAAGACACAGAAGTAGTAAACTGTGCAAACTAAAGGCATCTGTTAAAATATGTTTCTTTCCCAATTTTGAAGACCGCACCACTGCTGCTTTTTCCGCAAGCCCTAGACTCCTTCCCTTGTTGCTTTTCAGTCTTTTCAAGAGGCAGGGCTGCAACCAGCAAAGGCCTCCTTCCCTGCATGGCTCTGACTCACCCCCCAAATCACTGGCCAGAGGACCCCATGAAGAGCTGGAATTAGACCAGCAAGCTCTTTTCCCGTTTAGTGGTGCATGGCCTCATCTTCAAGCTGCTGCTCATAAAACCTGGTGAAATGGTTGTAAATAAAGCACAAGATGAGCTTTCTTTTCATGGCAAAACTCCCACAGACATCTGATATGCCCAATGCTGGCACTGAAAATACGAGTGGGCTGGCTTGTGCAGGACTTAAGAAAAGCCTTTCCCAGTTAGGAGCATTTAGCAGCTCATTAATGTATCTGAAACCTGACCTTTAGCAGTCTGGCCCAGTGGGGTATAATTAAGCTTTTGACTTAATTATTATGCTGGCTAAATTCACCATAGCTTTAAAGCAATATATAAGAAACATTTCTGTTTTGGGGAGGGGTCCTTTTGCTAAGAATACCATTGAGCCCAGCTGGCTACCCACCCTTTGCCCATTATTATTTTGGATATCCATAATTTCAGATGTGGATGATTTTGAACATGAAATTAGTTTGAATGTGTACTTTCTTAATACTTCAAGGAGGGCTGGAGAGGCAGTGCTTTCTCTGATGAATCTTTCATTGTGCATAGGTCCCTACAGAGGTCATTGGAGATTCCGAATCTGCATCCATTCTAATGAATTAAATATTTCTAGGGTTAATTTTCTGTTATGGAGGCCGGCAGGTGCAATCTAAGCATTGCTATCATATTTTACTTCTTTAGCCTCCAAAATAGAATGACCACATCCAAACCCGAATTTGCAACTGGGAATTATTTGGGACAATGCCATGGACAGGGCAAAATCATGGCAGGGAGCAGGCAAACAATTTAATACCATATAGACAGTCACAGCCCTGGACCTGTTCTGTTTTCTGGTAAAGGCTTTAGCCAAAGGGTCATGCTGTTCTGCCACTGCACGTGCACAAGAATCGCATCGATGCTGAATTTCCTATTTCTGTTGAGGTGCCTAACTTTCATGTTTATATCTATAAACACAGGTGGGGGTGTCTTAGTCCCTTTGTGGACATGGGAGAAAGCACAAGATGCTAATTCAGTGTATCATTCTTTTATACAGATGGCTACACTGGTTGAAAGTACTTAAAGCTGTACTGGTGGAAGGGAAAGGGGCTGCCTTACTTTATTGGATAACTGGCACAACAGTATATCACTAGTGCCAGCTTTAGGACCAAACCCACAGAATCACAGAATCACAGAGAATCATTAAGGTTGGAAAAGACCTGTAAGATCAAGTCCAACCATCAACCCAACACCACCATGCCCACTAAACCATGTCCCACAATGCCATGTCCACACGTTCCTTGGACACCTCCAGTGAGGGTGACTCCACCACCTCCCTGGGCAGCCTCTTCCAATGCTTCACCACTCTCTCTGTAAAGAAGTTTTTCCTAATAACCAGCCTAAACCTCCCCTGGTGCAACTTGAGGCCATTTCCTCTTGTTCTATCACTAATAGCACCTTGGTTGTTCTGAGCCCATCACTCCCACTTGACTTTACCGTGTGCATTCAGCAGAGTTTTTAATGGCAATAGGAACTGGGGAGATGATCTCTGCCTCTCTTTTCATCTGATATGCTGATTCAGCTATCCTTCTTCTCTAAAAGTCTCTCTGATGAACAGGAGATTGCCCCTTATAAGAAGCCCACTGCTGTGAAAGAAAAAAGGAGGAATGAGGAAACTTCTAGATCAAACTCCTTCAAACTCTCTGGTTTTATTGCTTTTGATACACTTTAAAAAGCTGCATTGTCAGTCATTGCAATGGGAGTAAGGCAGAGATAACCTGAGCCCAGGCTACAGACCACATTTAATTGCTTGGTAGCTGTAACTAAGAGATGTAAAAAATCTGGAGAGAAGCGGCCTGTTAGTTTATTACCAAAAGAGGGTTTTGCTTGCTAAGCTCAGAAGAAATAAAATTATAATCTACACCAGAAGCAAAGCACTGACTGTTCTCAATGAATCACTGATCTCATGGCATGCTTCTTTTTATTACTTTTATGTCAGCAAAGCTTTGTGAGTAGCACTTCGCAATGTGCTCTCAGTACATTGAATTTACTCAGAGAGGCAAATATCAATAAATATAAAACGTAAAAACTATATACATAAATCCCTGCGATTTAAATATGGGACAGAATGCAAAGTTATGTTTTGTTTTAAAAAGAGATTTTAAGATTGTTTGCCTCCTACAGGAACCTATATATCAATTTATTTTAGATGATTGCTTCTGAGAATGTTGCCCATTCATCCAAACTATGACATTGCAAATTGCTGTTTCTCTTCAGTTTTAAAGAACTAGAAGTGATTTCAGATATTGTCATGAGTTATCATTATAAGACTGAGCCAGAAATTTGTACAGTTTCAGCCTGTATCTCTCAAGCTGATAAACATTTTATAATGGTGTTTTCATTCATAAGGCTCCAACTGCACTGTACAAACTGAAAGGATTGCTAAATACAAACTAGAGCACTGGGGCAAAAGTTAAAAAAAATATAAGAGTGAGGAATAGTAAAGTTAATTTTCTTGCAGTATCTGGGGTCTGTAAGATGTGCACTGTGTTTTCCAAAGTGTATTTTTCAAGAGATGTAGTAAGTTACCGAAGTTTACCCATAAAAAAAATACTACATAATCTGCATTTTGGAACCTCTTTTTAGATACAATCTTATTCTTACTTCTGTAAATTTAGTATTAAATATTTTTTATTTAAATGGGAAAGTGAAACCTTCACGTAGCCATTCTCTCACCATATGCGGAGTTCTGCTGCTCTAGCACCAGGTTCCTGCAACCCCATGCTGTTTCCTCAGGATTCGCAGCAGCACCTGGGATTCCTCTAACAGCTCCAGTTATTGGTGTCCTGGGACTGTGCAAGGATCCAAACCCTCAGCTGAGCAAAAAGAAGTTTTCTACACTCTTAATTTGCAAAGGAAGTCCCCAAATTCTGACACCAGACTACCAGGAGAGCAGAAAACAGTCACAAATGTTACTTTCTTTTTGATTCTTCTCTTCCCCTTTGCCAGTCTGAGAAATTTAAAGCCAATTTCATGGTGAATTCTGCTACAAAACTTTCACCTTATTGAAACTTTTTCTGGGCAGTTCAACTGATTTGTAAGCGCTTCTCATGCTTCTGGATAAATTCCAGTAAACCAGAATTATCTTCTTTCTAATTAGCAACTCTTTACTGTCTTAAAAGTTATGTATGAAAAGTAAGATATCTCTTTCTTTTAATGTATCTTTTTTTCTGCCTGAATGTTATTTAAGCAGTAAACCAAACCTCGGCTGCTATGATTTCAGCTGGTAATGCCTCAGAGAAACCATATAAAAAGTTTCTTAGTTTTATAGGGTATTATTCTGAATGATGGGGATTTGCCTCACTGAGTAGAGGCTATATGTTTCCTCACTGCCTCCTTCTAGGGAAAGGCAGGAAAGGAGTTTTTCTCTTACTTGCTTTGTCCCACAATGCCTGCGACTGGCCAGCATGCCCATACCAGCTTGACAGTCACACGTGCACTTCTCTACATCAACCACATCTGCCCTTGGTGACTCTCCACATCACAGGAGGAGAGGGAGAGGCCCATGGACTGAAGATGGGCTTTGGAGGAAGAGATTTGGGAGATATTCTGTGGACGAACAATTGCAAAAAAGGTCATTTTCAACCTTTTGGAGTCAACACATCATTGCTAATTTTGCTGCTGCGACCACCCCTGCTGTTGCCAGGGTCATAGGAAAAGAGCTATTGCCAGAGATGACCCTGCCCTGGAAGAGCTGTGATCAGCTCCAGCCTGTGTCACTGTCACAGGCTGCAGGGGTGTAGGTCATCTCCCTGACCATGGGGTGTCAGGGCTGGCTTGCTCTCCTCGCCCAGGCTCCTCATTTCTGCTTCCCTCTTTTCTCTGGGGGTGAGAGAAGACTCACCTGCCCTTGCGGGAGACATGGAGAGTGAATTAAATTGTGACATTTGTGGAAAAATGTATTTGTGAGAAACAAGAATGCGGTTGAAGTTGATGGTATGGAGGCAAATGTAAGGGGTCAGGGAAAGAGCTGGAGGTGTATCAGGGCTTAATGGACCTGGGAAGACTTTGGAGCACTGTGGGAAAAGGTAAAGAAGCGAAAGTACTTGGTGAGGGTGGTACAGGAGGAGGGTTAGGAGTATTGTGAGGAGGTGTGGAGCTGGCAATGCAGGGGGCCACAGTCACAGCTACCTCTGTGTGTGGTGATGTGAAGCTGTTCTGCTGTGCTTCATGCTGGGATCTCCCAGTGCAGTAGTCATCAACCCTTCCTTACTGCAAACTGCTACATAGCAGAGCACATCTTTCCAAACTAGAGTGTATCTGACCTACCTTTCGTCTCTTTAGATTTCCAATTATTTGCAGTCCAGCTTGCTTCAGTCCTCCAAGCGGTCTCCATAGATAGTGCAATCCACAGTGAATGGAGAACTCAATATGATTACATCTACATTCTTAAAGAAATGAAATCAGGGACCATCTCCTGGTCTGGGAGTCAGCTGCAGAAAAGGACCTGGGTGTATTGAACGACAGCCGGCTGAAGATGAGCCAGCAGTGGGCCCAGGTGGCCAAGAAGGCCAACGGCATCCTGGCCTGTATCAGAAATGGTGTGGCCAGCAGGAGTAGGGAGGTGATCGTGCCCCTGTACTCGGCGCTGGTGAGGCCGCACCTCGAATCCTGTGTTCAGTTTTGGGCCCCTCACTGCAAGAAGGACATTGAGGTGCTGGAGTGTGTCCAGAGAAGGGCGATGAAGCTGGTGAGGGGTCTGGAGCACAAGTCTGATGAGGAGCGGCTGAGGGAGCTGGGGTTGTTCAGTCTGGAGAAGAGGAGGCTGAGGGGAGACCTCATCGCTCTCTACAGTTACCTGAAAGGAGGTTGCAGAGAGGTGGGTGTTGGTCTCTTCTCCCAAGTGACTAGCGACAGGACAAGAGGAAATGGCCTCAAGTTGCACCAGGGGAGGTTCAGGCTGGATATTAGGAAAAATTTCTTTACTGAGAGAGTGGTGAAACACTGGAACAGGCTGCCCAGGGAGGTGGTGGAGTCACCCTCCCTGGAGGTGTTCAAAAAAGATGTGGACATGGCATTGTGGGACATGGTTTAGTGGGCATGGTGGTGTTGGGTTGATGGTTGGACTTGATGATTTTACAGGTCTTTTCCAACCTTAATGATTCTGTGTAAAAAGTGGTAACAATAACAAGTAAACTCTGTAACAAGTGGTGTTCCGCAGGGGCCAGTACTGGGTCCAGTCCTGTTCAATATATTCCTCAATGACCTGGATGAAGGGATAGAGTGTGCCCTCAGCAAGTTTGCTGATGATACAAAACTGGGTGGAGTTGTGGACACACGGGAAGGCTGCGCTGCTCTTCAGTGTGACCTGGAGAGGCTGAAGAGTTGGGCAGAGGATCCTGATGAAATTCAACAAAGGCAAGTGCAGGGTACTGCACCTGGGGCAGAATAACCCCATGCATCAGTACAGGTGAGGGGCTGACCTACTGGAGAGCAGCTCTGTGGAAAGGGACCGGGGAGTCCTGGGGGACGACAGGATGACCATGAGCCAGCAATGTGCCCTTGGGGCCAAGAAGGCCAATGGCATCCTGGGGTGCATCAAGAAGAGTGTGGCTAGTAGGTCGAGGGAGGTTATCCTTCCCCTCTACTCTGCCCTGGTGAGGCCGCATATGGAGTGCTGTGTCCAGTTCTGGGCTCCCCAGTTCAAGAAGGACAGGGAGCTGCTGGAGAGGGTACAGCAAAGGGCTACAAAGATGATTAGGGGACTGGAGCATCTTTCTTATGAGGAAAGGCTGAGGGACTTGGGTCTTTTTAGTCTGGAGAAGAGAAGACTGAGGGGGGATCTTATCAATGCTTATAAATACTTCAGGGGTGGGTGCCAGGAGGATGGGGCCAGTCTTTTTTCAGTGGTGCCCAGTGACAGGACAAGAGGTTACGGGCACAAACTTGGTCATAGGAAGCTCCATCTAAATATGAGGAGGAACTTCTTTACTTTGAGGGTGGCAGAGCACTGGAACAGGCTGCCCAGAGAGGCTGTGGAGTCTCCTTCTCAGGAGATATTCAAAACTTGCCCAGACACCTTCCTGTGCAACCTGCTCTAGGTGACCCTGCTCTGGTGGCAGGGTTGGACTAGATGATCTCCAGAGGTCCCTTCCAACCCCTGTCATTCTGTGATTCTGTGATTCTGTGTGTGATTCTGTGAGTCTGTGATCTGGTCATAGCCTTAACACTGAATCTCTTTTCTCAGACTAAATGGCTATGTCTAAATAGTTCTTGACTCCCCAACTATGTCTAATAGTTGGTTAGGAAAATGTGAGTTCGCCCTGACCAAAAGCATGCCAGGGACCCTGTAACTGTACAGAAAACAGGGATCCATTGTCCTGCCCTGCCCGCCCTCTGGCATTGTGATTTTATAGAGGCAGCCTGAAGGTCATCCCAAGGATATTCATTCCACCTAGAGACCCTGAGCAGATCTGTTTATTTCAGTTGATCTATCTTTCTTTCCTGTGTAACTTTAGGTATTTATCTGAGGTGTCTAATCATCCTAAGCTCCCTCTGTAACCAGAGAGACAGACAGAGGACAACCTACCTTGTCTATCCAGAGATCTACAGGTGTTTGTCTCCTTCCATTGACTTAGAGGGAGCTTGAGAAGACAGAGCTTCAGATGTAGACAACTCAGTTATGTCAGGTGGGAAGAGTCCAGGTGTGTGTAAATAAAGACTAAGATTATCTCTTAGGAATTGGCTCATTTGTTGAGGTGGGGATTTCTACCGAAGCCAAGGAGGCAGCTGGCAAAGCTGGATTTCCACACTGTGAAGTGGTCAGGCAGATTGTTGCATTTTGGCTGTTATGTGTTGGTGTTGTTTTCGGGGAGTATTCTGAGACCTTATAAAAATGTGTGCCGATATGAACAGAAAGTTGTTGTGGACTTGAGTTATTACTGTTAGGAGGTCTGCCTTCTCCATGCCAAAAATAGCTAGAAGAGATGCCCTTGCACAGTAAAGAGAGCAATATCTGATTAGCAGGGAATAAAGCCACGGCATCAGCAGATCATACAAATGTTATGGTTGCAAACTGCCAAGAAGCCTGTCATCAATTAATTTTCTTGCAAACCATTCTGCAGAAAACTCTTCTTTGCCTTTGGCATTAGCAGAAAAATGATGGCAGATTTTATTACTTCTGGAACAGCAGAATAGGAGGCGGTGTGTCCAAGAAGAGTTGCCAGCAGCCCAGATGAAGGCAGGGTATGCTCATGTATCTCCTCTCTGTCTGCTTCCTGGGGTTTCAGGTATGAACTGAGTAGAACTGAAAACAAAATGCTTATTCTCACTAGTAGCCCTTTTATCTCTCTTTCTTTTTCTCTCTTTCTTTTGCCATAGGGGATTGAGAGAACTTGTTCAATTGCTTTTCACAGATTTGCTTGTTCAGATCTAACTTTCTTCTTCTCCAGTATCTACTCACTGGTAGCAGGGTGCTCAGTGACACATGCCCTTGTCCTCTGGCACTTGGTGACTCCCACTGCAATGATTCTTGGTGTGGCAGGAAACCCAGTCCCAGCCTTGCTGTGAATGATTGCAATTCTTCTGTGACCCCCATTTTTGTCTGCAAATGCAAAAATCTTAATGCTGGTCAGTTAGCCCTGAGCTTGCCTTAAACAGAAGACAAACTTCTGATGGAAATGACAAGTTCTTGTTCAAAGGAAGTAACAATTAAGTTCTTGGGCTACAAGGGTGAAGCACACAAACTGTAAAATACGAGTATAGAAGTTACTGAAGGCAAGGGTCCTGTTTTGGCTATTGTTTCATGTTTGTTAGCTGGGGAACTTGTTCACACAGTAATTTACCCCATAAATGCTATGCCTTGAAGAAGGACCTTGAAGATATGTTCTAACCTGCACAGGCACAGTTTGGCTTGAATATGTACTCAAAGATACAATTAATCAAAATGAGCTAGCTCCAAACCTTTTTATTGTGGTTATACTTCACAATTTTTATCACTGCTCTTAAAGTATCCCATCATGTCTCAATAATTCTTCTCATCCACCTCTTATTTTGTAATAATGAAGATGAATTACTTTAGCCTTGTTGGTAAATACTCAGCATCCACAAGAGTGCTTTAGGCTTATTTGAGAGTAGATTTGGAACAATGAGGAAACTTGGTGGAAAATTTTTCTATCCTTATTCTTTCAGGTAATTGACTGAATTCTTGCCATTATATTTCACTTTGTTTGCTGTCTTGTACCATAAAGGTTGGTTTTGGTTTGCTATGAATTTATAGAGTATGAATGTAACCAACTAATGTTTTTTTGTAGAAATGCATAGTTCTTTCCTCCCCTGTTCTTAGAAGTTGGCTTTAAAAGTGCCTTTTAAATGCATAAACCAAGTGAAATGAGACAAAGAGAACAGAGAACGACTGCCCTGTTTGGGGATTATGTCACTCATCTGGGACTGAATCCAGTGACATCTCAATTCAATCACTGATTCAACAAATATTGTCAGGGCAGACTAATGGTGCTCAGATATGCACTGTCTCACCCCAGTGCCGCTATTGCATGGTGATGTGGAGATGTGACGGATGCACTCGACCCCTTAAACAAACTAGCAGTAGTTTGGTACAGGGTCCAAAGGAGGTAAAGGCCTGAGCCGTAGCCAGGCCAAGAACTCCTCTAGTTTCAATCTGTTTTCTAAAAACCCACAAAGGAGTAGAGCGACACAGTGAGCATCAGTGCATATGAGCTTGGAACACCTATCATGCGATTAACACGTGAATAGCAGATGGCTTTTCCAAGACACATTTATCAAGGAACAAAGAATGTTGCAGGTACAAGGAGTCTTATGTGTACATTTCTCATCACATGGAATTTGACTATGAGCCAACCACTTTATTCCATAAATATGACAGCCTAAGTGAGCCTTCTTTGAGCTCTCCCTGCTAGGCAGCATGGCTGCACGACGGTGATCTCCTCTTGAGCTGGGATACCTCTCAAGGCTGCTCCTCCAGGCAGAGAGACCTTTAACCAACAGCAGATCTTTGGTAAGCGACTGATACTGTGCATAACCTTGTAGTATGGTAACTTTGATTTTGTCTTGGTATCTTTGATTCTGTTTGGTAATTTTGATTTGTGCCTTGATAGTTTTGAATCACTGTTCAAATGATTGTGCCATACAGTAGTAGAGTGAACCTTGCCATCAAACTTTGTTAAGTTGCACTTTTACAATATCATATTAAAACCACTTTTGCTAATACCTTTGACAGTGGTTATTTAAGCAATCTAAATCACCCATTCATGACAGGAGGCTGTGCTAGACTGTGAACCAAGTTGGCAGTGATGCTCTCAGGCACATTGAATTAACCCTGGATCTGGATCTAAGCTAATGTAGGCACTCTTTCCATTGATCTACTGACAGGAAGGGGACACTTTTCATCATTTGTTAATACAGGCTTTTTTTCCCTTTGCTTTGCTTTTTTTCCCAAGGGTCTAAAAAACTGCTTTTATTCAGGTCGAATTGAACATTTTATGTCAAAGTAATTTTTTTCAGCATTCGGGCAAGAAAAGGATGGAGAGTTAGATGCAAGTTTTTCAGACTAAGACTCCCCACCTTGAACTTGAATTTTACAAATCCATGAAGAAGTTGTCCTATAGAATCCTTAGGTGCTTAAATGTAATTTAATAGACTTCAAAGAAACTTTGAAAAGAACTTCAAAGAAATATTTAGAGGACTGTAAGAAGAACCTAGACATTTCTCTGTCAGAGAACAGCGTCAGTAAACACTAACATTCACATGAATTTTAGATGCTTTAATACATGCAGTCCTACTCTAACACCTTACATGCTCAGCTTGTTTATGTTCATTTTTCAGTCCATAATTAAGTAAAATGGGAAACAACCATCCTGATGTTCCTTCAGTTCCTACCCCCAGCTTTTTTCTCTGCAAGGTTGTACATGGTATGCCCTGATATTTCTTGTTTAGTCTCCAAAGACACCAAGCCAAAGATAGGCACCTGAGCTTCCTCTTTCAAGGAAAAAAAATTATTAACTGGATGTTAAAATAGCTGGGATGGGTTGTCCTCTGGGGACACATTCCTCACATCACTGACTATTAAGGGAGTCTAGAAACCTAATTTTCAGAGTGCTAACTGTGAGATAACATAGAGATTTTAGGCACTCTAACATTAAAAAGGCAATTAAAAATGTATGTAGACATCTAAAGTGACTGATAGACATCTAAGTCATTTCTCCATCTACCTCAAAGGTAATTTTAAAAATCCTGCTATGTATGCACGTGTAGACATCTTAAGATTTGTCAAGTTTTCCCTTAGACACTTTTGAAATTTTATTCATGCTCAACTTCACAAATGTCACCCTACCAATTTTCCTGAGAACTATTTTAAACTAAAAAAGCTGAGAAAATACTGACAATCTATATACCAAGAAAGATCATAGAAACATAGAATCGTTTAGGTTGGAAAAGAATTTCAATATCATGAAGTCCAACCATTACCCTAACACTGCCAAGTCCACCACTAAACCATGTCCCTAAGCGCCTCATTCACATGTCTTTTAAATACCTCCAGGGGTGGTGACTCCACCACCTCCCTGGGCAGCCTGTTCCAGTGTCTGACAACCCTTTCAGTGAAGAAGTTTTCCTAATATCCAATCTAAACCTCCTCTGGCGCAACTTGAGGCCATTTCCTCTTGTCCTGCCGCTAGTCACCTGGGAGAAGAGACCAACACCCACCTCTCTGCAACCCCCTTTCAGGTAGTTGTAGAGAGCGATGAGGTCTCCCCTCAGCCTCCTCTTCTCCAGACTGAACAACCCCAGTTCCCTCAGCCGCTCCTCATCAGACTTGTGCTCCAGACCCCTCACCAGCTTCGTCGCCCTTCTCTGGACACGCTCCAGCACCTCAATGTCCTTCTTGGAGTGAGGGGCCCAAAACTGAAGACAGGATTTGAGGTGCGGCCTCACCATCCCCTCCCTACTCCTGCTGGCCTGATGAGTGCACCAAGCCTGTTTAGTATTTATACATCTTCCTAGCTGCGGAAATCTTTACTGGAAGACAACTTATAATTCAGTGCAGGTCTCATGTAATGAAATATTATGATTAGGAGTCCATGCTGAAAAGTCCACCATGATAATACTGGAGAAAAAAAAAAAAGAAAAGAGAAAAAGAGTTGAACACTGCAGACGTTTAGCTTATAGCATATTTAGCAGAAAAGCATTAAGACTGAAGCCTTAAGCTTTCAAAAATACTAGTCAATAATCTTTGTATTAAATCCTAAGGACTTTGGACCTTCACAAATCATTTTACTGAAGGGTTATTTTTGCTTTAAAAGGGCTTTTGCATTTAGTGTTGTTTCTGTGACTCAAGAGCCTGATCTATATCTCTTTTACATCACTGTAGTTCAATGATCACTGGATTCTGAGTGCCAGTGTGAGTGTTGGGGAAATCAGGCTGATAGCATCAATGCAGAATGTGATTAACTGAGAAATACTGACCATGATAGACATAGATGTAGAAACATGATTCAAGAAGGGGGAATCCCTCAAAGACGTGAGTAATTTCTCATTGTGGCAATACTTCCATCACAAATTCTGGTACATATGCCTCATATAATTCTTACCAAGATATGGTAATTACAGCAGAGTGTCAATTAACAATATGACATTTTCTTAGGAAATGTACCACATATTAAACAGAGGCATTTGCCACATGCAAGACATAAAAAGTGCATGAAGAGAAACTAATGATCTGGCAACCATTATTTATGAGAAAATGAATATAAATACAAGAATCACTAAAATAAATCGCTTTATATGTCTTTAGATTAAACTTTATGCTTCTACTCCATCAGAGAAGGATATTAGATTGGTTGGATGTGACCTGTTCTTGACAAATACATGTTAACTGTTTCTTATCACCTTACTATCCTGCCAGTGGTCGCAAAGTGATTGTTCAACAATCTTCTTTACCTTTGTGACTAACACAGTTAGGTTACCCAGGCTGTAAGTTTCTGGATCTTCCTTTTTTTTGCTGCTATTTAAAGATAAGTATTATGTTTGCCCTACTGCAATTCTCTGGGCCCTGCCCTGGCTTCCACAAATTCTGAGTGAATAATTGCTAAAGTTTACAAGATTATTTCAGATAGTTTCTTGAACCTTTGGAAAATAAATTTCATCAGGCTCTGCTGGCTTGGAGACATTTATCTTACCTGACAATACACGGTTACCCAAAATCACTAGGGAATTGATTCAGATGCCTAAACACAGAGGGCAATGAAGCCGGTGAGGGGTCTGGAGCACAAGTCTGATGAGGGGCGGCTGAGGGAGCTGGGGTTGTTCAGTCTGGAGAAGAGGAGGCTGAGGGGAGTCCTCATCGCTCTCTACAACTACCTGAAAGGGGGTTGTGGTGAGGTGGGTGTTGGTCTCTTCTCCCAAGTGACTAGTGACAGGACAAGAGGAAATGGCCTCAAGTTGCATCAGGGGAGGTTTAGACTGGGTATTAGGAAAAAATTCTTCACTGAAAGGGTTGTCAGACACTGGAACAGGCTGCCCAGGGAGGTGGTGGAGTCACCACCCCTGGAGGTTTTTAAAAGACATGTGAATGAGGCGCTTAGAGACATGGTTTAGTGGTGGACTTGGCAGTGTTAGGGTAATGGTTGGAATTCATGATATTGAAGGTCTTTTCCAACTTAAATGATTCTATGATTCTATGATTCTATGGCTGTCCAGGACTTGAGTATTCAATATATCCAAACACAACTGACAGTATTCATATTATTAGAAAATTGAACTGAGTCTTGAAAGTGGAATTTATTTGTTGATTCAAACATCCACTGAAAGGGGAAGGATTCATATCCAGTTTCAGGTACAGAAATTATAGTATAGGTATGCACCTGGGATGTAAGTATTAATGGTCTCATCATAGTCAGTGGAAGCCCTTTCAATAGTCAGTGAAATCTATAAAAGTGTTCAGCACATCCTGAAGCAGACAAATACATTTTATCAGCTGAAAAGTTCTCTTGACTATATTTGTTTACTAGTGATGAAATCCAGTTGTGCAAATGTAGACACCCACTGACATTTCAGATACCTTTGAGCATCTGACACACAGACAAAGGTAGGGCAGACTGACACAGGGCTTCTTCATGTCCTTTTCATTTGGCAGCTGAAGGCCAGACAGAATATGTCACAGGGCTTTTTAAATAGCACAAGATACCTGCATTTAAGTAGCAGAATCCCACCTGTGACCTCTGTTGATACAATTGGAACCAAGAAAGCCTTATCTTGATTCAGGTGCCCCTGGATAGGCATCTCATGCCATTAAAGATGTCCTAGGGTAGGCAGCCTGGTGGGTTTCTACCTGTGATTCAAGAAAAGCAAGAGTTTCCATAGGTCTCTAAAGTAATGTCCCTTAGCACGATTCAAGCAGCAGTAGACATCATCGTTTAAATAACTGAATCAACTTCTGTTGCACAACATATATAAACATCGACTATCCCTACGTAAAATTCTTTCCTCTCTTTTTTTTCATTTTCAAATATCTCCTCAATAAAGCTTATGTTCTGCAATAATCCTATTCTACCACTGACTTAAAATTATGGTGATGCTAGGGAAACCCTTGTGGTAACCATCCAGGTCTTGTCTGTTGTTCCCCAAGAGCCTAAGCTGGCTTTTAATCACCTTGGCACTCTCTTTGAAAGTCTTTATTTTCAGATTGATCTAGATATTTTGTTAGTGTTATCACAGAATCACAGAATCACATCCAGTCCAACCATCAACCCAACACCACCATGCCCAATAAACTATGTCCCGCAATGCCTCGTCCACACGTTCCTTGAACACCTCCAGTGATGGTGACTCCACCACCTCCCTGGGCAGCCTGTTCCAATGCGTCACCACTCTCTCAGTAAAGACTTTTTTCCTAATATCCAGCCTAAACCTCCCCTGGCTCAACTTGAGGCCATTTCCTCTTGTCCTGTCGCTAGTCACTTGGGAGAAGAGACCAACACCCGCCTCTCTGCAACCTCCTTTCAGGTAGTTGTAGAGAGCGATGAGGTCCCCCCTCAGCCTCCTCTTCTCCAGACTGAACAACCCCAGTTCCCTCAGTTGCTCCTCATAAGACTTGTGCTCCAGACCCCTCACTAGGTGAAGTTATGGTGGATGGCATTCTTATTCCACCTATTCCCGCTGAGATCAAGTGTGAGTTGTCAGGACATACCCATTGTTAGACTGGACCACTCACTACTCATCTACCAATGTGTAACATCGTGGAACTCCAGATTTATGCTCTTCTTGTCTTAAAAGAAAAGCCGTAAGCTTAGCTCTATGTTGTTGTGATTGCTTCATGGCGTTATATAAAGTGATCAGATATAAACCATGTAGTCATTTGCTCTTCTTTTGGACTGCTCCGACTTCAGTTATTTGCCAGTGATTTCTTTAATGCCTGTTTCCCATTGATCGTATCTCCTATATTCATATCTACTCAGGTTACCCAGGAAATATTCTCCTTTATCAGCGCCAGCTGTCATTCATTCTCACGATATTATCACCTTCTTTTGTAGCTTCCAGATCTCTTTATATTGTATTGAAAATGGAGACAAGAGAACTTGGAGCTGGATCCAACATGCACTGAGGTATTTTTTTGCCACTGTCTCTACTGAAGTGTGCTACAGGTTATTGAAGCCTGAATTCTTAAAGGTGTGCTGTAAAGTAATTTTCAGTGGGTACTGCTGTATCAGTACATTAAACAACACCCTGGAACGGGCACTGCAAATCTATTATTTGCCTTATTTCTGATTGCTGAAGAGGTCCCTGGCACAGATTTGGTCTGGGCCAAGTAGTGTTCTCACAAATAGTTCCCAGGCACAGTTTAGGATATTTTATAGGCCAGGAACCATTCCCAATAGGAAATTTGGATATGGCCACTCTGTTTTGAAGGCTAGTAGAACTGAAACATATGGATGATGTTAGATAATGCCAGCTGGCCTCCAGGATAAAAAATAAACAGTGGCACAGTCGTGGTAACTGGTATGGATACAGCCATTGCTTCCAGCGGTTATTATTGCATAAATACTTAAGAAAATGGGAATCCAAGCTACAAATTATTATTTTTTTTCTTCCTTGCTACATATAGATTCTACTTAGAATCAAATAGACTTTATTTCCTTATTTGGAATTTCATGCATTTATAAAACATCTGGGAAGAGATTCATCTGAACACATGTAACTCTGAGGTAGCTGTTTAGACACTCTTTTTAGTCCATGAAAGAGGACTGTTTTTAGGGGACAATTCATTTCAGTCTAGGAGGGTTTCTAAATCAGGACAGATGAATTATGACCCAACAGTGCATATTTCATCCCACTGATTACAAAGAGAACCTACGATGACTTGCTCAGGGAACCAGCTCAGACAGCTATACTGTGGACGGCTAAAGTTATGACAGATGAAGACCACCCTTTATTTCTCCTGGCTTCTGTGAGTTTCAGGATTTCAATTTTGCTTTCTAATTTAGTTTTTACAAAGCTTTTACTGCTCAGCAAGAGTTAGTTGGCATCATAACACTGAAACCAAGAGACTTAAACTAAATAAAACAAGCTCAAGATCTGTCTGTTGTCTTTATGGTTTTCTGTGATAATAAATGTTTTATTCTGTGTAATTCCTTTTTAGTCTTCATTAAAAAAAACCCAAAGTCCTTCATATAGTTACCTTATTTCTTTCCTGTTTTTCTGGTTTACACTTTGCATAGGACTGATGATCGATGTACATCTTATCTGTTCTCCTTCAGGGTTTTCCCTCTAACTTTTTACTGTCTTAATGTTTTTATGTTTCAGAGTTTGCCTAACAATTCTAAAGCCTTTCCTAATTATCCTTTTCTGTAGATCAAGACCAAAGAGCTATAACATACTAATAGACTTCTTCTTGAAGTAGTAAATTCAATCGTATTAATAAACATTCACTCTCAATTCACTCCTTGCCTTTAAGCTCTTGAATATTTCTCCCCTATTAGTCAACAGAGACTCCCAAACTGTCTGAATTCAATTGCTTGTTCAGACTGTCAGAGTAAATAATTAACTCAGTTCAGTAACTTTATGGTAACTTTTTTCTCCCTGTAACTGATTGGTAGAGAACCTCTCCAGTTCTCCACCAGGTACTCCTCTATGGCAGAAGCCCCATATAAAGTTCTCTCCCTGTCAGGTGAAACTTTCCAACTCATACATCATTTATTCCAACATTTATCAGATTGGCATTAAAAGTCCTGTTACGTTTTCAGTCCCAGACCTGGAACCAGACTGAATTGTTTCAACAGTTGTTGAATTGTTGGGATTGTTTGGCCTTGAGGAAGCATTAACAGAAGTAAAAGCCTTCTTCTTGGAAGATCCCACTTGGAATATTAGCTTCCTTAACAGGACTACCATGACAGACTTGACATTGGAGAGGGACTTGTAATCTCCATGTGTCAATTTAATACTTAGAAAGAGGAAAATATGTAAGATGAATGTATGACAATGACTAGAGAAAGCGCCAAGAGCGAAAGTAGACCAAGTAGATAAGAAGTTAATATTGATAGTAGTAGTTGTCAAGTAGGAAACACAAGTAAATGTGGGGTTTTTTTATCTTGTCATGCTCTGTTTTATGGCATATTATACAACTGTGGAGGCAAGAACCAGATCTTTTGTTTCCAGAAGACTGGAATGATCCAAAGGCTCACTGGGTTATGGGGATTATCTGAACATGTTTGAAAGTCACTCTCAACAGCACTAGCAGGTATCAGGTTTTGTAAGTGATGTTTCTTTAGCCAGTCAACTTATAGGTAACGTTCTCCACTACTACCTGCTTTTCTCTACCATTGCACCTCAAGGAAAATGTAAGTTAAGTTAAGAAAGAATTTCTTCCTCCACTTTTTTTCCCCTGGATCTTGCCTTTCAGCTTGTGTAATTAATTTTCTTACTGCAGTACATTCTTAGAAAAAATTGAACAAGGATAAGCTGTCAGTGCAAGAATAAGTTCTTAGTGCAATATGACAATCTCCCAGGGTGACTTTTTTAAAAAAAATATTGTATACCTTATAATAAAAACAGCATCTATCTTAACTAAGATGTATGGAAGTCAAGTTTTTCAATCAATGTTCAGCAAGCATTTTCTGTGAGGTCAGCAAACATTGGCAGAGTCTTGCACACATCAAGAACAAAAAGAGTAAATATAAATGGAAAACTTTAATTCAGAAAACTCAGGCTTTGCTTGATTTGTAACTGGAAAAGAAGAGATCAAAGAATGTTATTTTTCTCCTTCCTATCTTTCCAAAGATGAGGTGGAGATATGAAGGAACATAATTTTTCACATCTTCTGCAAGCATTTACTTTGATTTAAACCTCTAGTTCAGCTTGGAGACAAATTTACAGCATCTTATAGTGGTTGTGTTCTTTAACATGAGTTCAAATCACAAAAGGTCACAAATTTACTAGAGGGGTTGGAGTTTGAGAGAAGGAGAGGTGACAAAGGATGTCCTGCCAATACCATGGTACAACCCACTGTATGTGCTGTGTCACAGGAGGCAGGCAAAGCTTTGCAGCCTCTCTTATGCTTTTCCCTTTTCCCACTCTATTGGATTGGATTGCCAACTTTTTTTTTTTTAAAAGAGGGGATAAGGAAGCCCCGAAGCATTTCTCTTTCAGATATAATGCCAGCAAAACATATTGCAAGCTTTAATAAAAATGGGTTTGGAAAACACACTTTTTGGATTTAAACAGCTTTTTATTTCGCTGTGTGTTTCTCCTGCAAAACAGATCTAGCTGTACTGGGCAAGAAGGTGTAAATTGGAAACTAAAGCAGGATACCACCCATATAAATTCATTTTTCTTTCTGATGAGGTTACATTCTTGCACAGTGAAGTGTCCTAAATTCAGAAAGAACTCAAATTACCATGAGATACCATTTTTAACAACGGACCATTAACTTTGAAAAGCCATTTGGCAGTAAATATATTTTACTAAAATATTGTCCAGATACATCTGTCAGGTTTAGAAATGCAGTAGCATAGGTTCTTTATAGCTCAAAGACTATAATATATGTTATTTATTTGAAGAGATTCAAATGCGGGAGAATGAAGATGTTTTCTTCTATGACATTAATCTAAAGAAAAAACTAATTGCAAAAATAACCAGGAGTATTCAGCTGCAGGGTTGTGGTAGTGGCACCAGTAATGCTATCAGTTCAGAAATGTGAGGGTGTAGAGAACACGAAGAGCCTGAAGGATGAAGAAATATCAGCCCACCTTCTTTTCTTACGCAAGATATCTAAACAGGTGTAGGTGAACACAGTAGATATGTTTCCACAAAATTAGCTGCACACCCACAGCAAATCTCATTCAGAGTAAAACTGCACAGTATTTCAAGAAGCTGTGCTTATAAAGAACAGTTCAGAATATCAGAGTCAGTGAGAAAAACAAGTTATTTTCTATCAGAAAGCTCATCTTTTGGTTAAGTTTTTCAAGGGATGTCTTAACTTTCTTACTGTTTCCAGTTTCAGGTCGCTGGAACTTTTAACCAAGTCCACATAACTAGAAACCACCAGATGTCTAGCAGTCAAACTGTGTTGCTTTTTGCCTAAAAACAAGTGTTTGCTGAAAAGCAGAGTCAATGGTTTTCTTTTGTTTTTGTCAAACAAGCTTTACCCCAGGAGGGAAAGCATGTGCTTTCATGCAGAAATTCTTTAGCTGAGAATGCTTTCAACAAATTATTTTCTGATCAGCTACGCTTTAGAAAGAAAAAGTGAAGAAACATAAATGCAAATCCCCAAAACTGGCTTGCATAAATGCCATAATGAAGCATAACTTTATGTCACACTTCCTCACCTACTGCCTTGTGGTCTCAGAGAATCTAGAAGTGTCTTGAAATGGAGATGCCTCTATTGCAGTAATGGATCAGTCCATAGCGAAGATAATGTTATGCACACCAAGGGTGGTTGGGAGTCATCGTCCCTATCTTCAGCCAAGGGGAAAGGAACGTAATCCAAAATGATCACCTCTGCTCCCTCTTTGGTCACTGGAGAGAGAAAGATCCTCCAGGTACCTAAGATAGGTACCTCTTCTTACTGAGGAATATTAAGAAGTGATTTGATGATAATAATTACAGCTTATTTATTTTAAAATAGTATCCAAAGACTTAATCATGCTAGACAATACACAGGATATAAAGAGATTTTTCTCTCTCAACTTCCCCATCCTCTTCCCTGTAATGACTAATCTTCTTAAAGAGATTAATCTCTCAAAAAAGTCTTTATGAAGACTGATGTGTGGGCGAGATCTGAAATTTTTAAGTATCACAAATCTTGCAGTTCAGAGTCTGAGAAAAATTAAATAGACATAGTGCGTGTTTAAAGAGAGAGCTATGTAAATGCTTGGATGTGAAACAAGAGTGGCTATCTCAATAGTTAACATTTTTGACTTGACAAGGTATTTCAACAAGCTTTAAAATTCCACGTACATTATTCATCATATAGCATATATCACCTGATTTTCCTCACCGTCTTTCATGGAGCTGTCCAGACCTACTGACTAAGAGTTCAAAACATAATGGTGAAGTAACTGAAGCTCTCTGGAAAAAAATAGGGAATTTAAATTATTTTTTGAGTAGAAAAAGAAGTCAACACAGCCTTAAACACAGAGCCACAAGCCAAGTCTGCATAATAAACAGTTAAGGTTGTTCTAAAACATCACTACCACTTTAAGTTTCCCATTCTGAGTGCCTGTGAAGTATGACATTATCTAAATATACTGCGCATGATAAAAAGTGAACGTCACTCCAGACTCTAGGCTGTGATTCAGGAAAGCATCCCATTCAGGAAAATACTTAAGCATGTACTTAAGTGATTGGATTTAAATGCATGTTTAAAGCTAAGCATGAACAGAAATGGAGTAATGTCTGTGCTTAAATACTTTTCTGAATTGCCATCTCGATTATACAGTCTTAAAACCAAGTACATCTGCTAAAATTTCTTAAATTACTTTAGATTAACTACTGTATAAATGAGCTCCGTTGGTTCAGCTTCATTTTATTCAAAGTAGATCTCTAGTCATCTAAGAAGGTACACCAAGGATGAGGCTGTCCTGATGGAAATTAGGGAAGGAATGACTTTTTTCTGTCACAGCCCTTAGGAAATATAAATACATTGTCACTTTCAGTAATTCTCTACAGAATTCTTTGAGCATGCTTACGGTGGAAACCGGAGGTAGAACATTCATAAGAAACATCCTAGAGGAGTCCGAAATGATTTTCAAGCACATTTAAAATGGTTGGGGTTTGTTTTGTTTTAAAGACCCCTGAGAATAAAAACATTCAGTATATAGACTGGCTACTGGAAAAAAGTCTTCTTTTGTTTTTTAAATATATTGGATTTAGCTTGCTTATGAAATGTTTGTTATGTTCCCTGTTCTTCTCTTGAGCCCATAGGGATTTTTCAACCTCGTTAAAATGTACCATCTGCTAGAGACATTCTTTATAAAACTACAACAACATAAATTTATATGCTTTCTTTATTCTTAGGAGAAACACCAACACCTTGAAGTTTAAAGAAAGTGGCATGCTTTTACAGAGCAGCTGTCTTAAATTTTCTTTCCTCAATTATCAAAATATACAAATAAGACAAGTTCTCACTGGTACTAAATAGAGAGAAAATAATTTCCCTTGTGATCCAGCTAAGTTTATATGATTACTCCCATCCCACTTTCCAGTCCAGAAAAAGTGAACTTTTTGCTTGACCCCTCAAAGTATCCCATATGGAATAAATGAAAAAAAAAAAAAAAAAAAAGAAAAAAAAGCAGATCTAGATATTCTCAACTGCATAAAAGATTACCTTTACTAATATTGTTATTTGATTATATGTGTATTGGGTTTGCATGGCAGCGCTTTGGTAGCAGGGGGGGCTACAGGGGTGGCTTCTGTGAGAAGCTGCTAGAAGCTTCCCCTATGTCTGATAGAGCCAATGCCAGCCGGCTCCAAGACGGATCTGCCACTGGCCAAGGCCGAGCTAATCAGCAACAGTGGTAGCGCCTCTGTGATAACATATTTAAGAAGGGGGGAAAAAACCGGGAAGCGGCAGCTGGAGAAGAGAGGAGTGAGAATATGTGAGAGAAACAACCCTGCAGACACCAAGGTCAGTGAAGAAGGAGGGGAGGAGGTGCTCCAGGCGCCGGAGCAGAGGTTCCCCTGCAGCCTGTGGTGAAGACCATGGTGAGGCAGGCTGTGCCCTGCAGCCCATGGAGGTCCATGGTGGAGCAGATATCCACCTGCAGCCCATGGAGGACCCCACGCCGGAGCAGGTGGGTGCCCGAAGGAGGCTGTGATCCTGTGGGAAGCCCATGCTGGAGCAGGCTCCTGGCAGGACCTGTGGAGTCGTGGAGAGAGGAGCCCACGCTGGAGCAGGTTTGCTGGCAGGACTTGTGACCCCGTGGGGGACCCACGCTGGAGCAGTCTGTTCCTGAAGGACTGCACCCCGTGGAAAGGACCCATGCTGGAGCAGTTCGTGAAGAACTGCAGCCCGTGGGAAGAACCCACGTTGGAGAAGTTCGTGGAGAACTGTCTCCTGTGGGAGGGACCCCACGCTGGAGCAGGGGAAGAGTGTGAGGAGGAAGGAGCGGCAGAAACAACGTGTGATGAACTGACCGCAACCCCCATTCCCCGTCCCCCTGAGCTGCTCGGGGGGGGGAAGAGGTTCGGGAGTGAAGTTGAGCCCGGGAAGAAGGGAGGGGTGGGGGGAAGGTGTTGTGTTTTTTAAGATTTGGTTTTACTTCTCATTATCCTACTCTGATTTTGATTGGTAATAAATTAAACTAATTTCCCCAAGTCAAGTCTATTTTGCCCATGATGGTAGTTGGTGAGTGATCTCCCTATGTCCTTATCTCGACCTACGAGCCTTTTCCTCATATTTTCTCTCTCCTGTCCAGCTGAGGAAGGGGAGTGAGTGAGCAGCTGTGTGGTGATTAGTCCAGCTGGGCTTAAACCACGACATATGATAGTCAAAGGCTTGTGCTATTTTGCACTAAGGAAGACATTTTGCAGAAGTGTGGCTCTTGCAGGACCACAGATGTCTCAAGGTATACTTTATTCCTTTGCATTTATACATTCTTCCACGAGAGATAAATAACACCAGATCCACCACAGCGTGTTAGAGAACATAAGCCTACAGAGTTAACTGGAAGTATTCCTATTCAATTCAGTCAGATAGCTAATCCATAGATTTTTTTTTCCTTTTGGCAAAAACTGGCAACAAATAAATAGATTAAAATGATAAATCATGGAATATTCCCTGGTGGTGGTGAATGATGCTGGATGCAATTATCACAGAAGTCTACTGCAAAGATAAGATGAGATTTTGCTCTCATATTTTAGCCTCCCAGGCTCCAACTTCATTGCTCACAGTTGTACACATGATTCAGTAATTCAAAAATAAAGCAAATGAAGTTTTGGAGAGACTGAAGAATAAGAAATCACCTTCAGTTTACCAAGAGCGGTGGAGGCTCTGTCTCTTTGTAAAGGACATCATCCCTTTTCAACCTGTTTTCTTGTAGCCTGAACTGACCGTCTCTTAAAAATGCCATCAGAGAAACTCCACAGAATTATTTTCATGGAGAGAAGAAATCACAATGAAAATTGTTATGAAAATAACAATCTAATAACAAAAAGGAAGACAAGATCCAGATATGCATGTAACTAGTGATGGAGTAACTGGTGATGGTTAAAGCTGAAAAAGACCAGATCGAGCAGGTGGTTTTTTGTATTGCATGGTTGCAAAGAAAGGCTCATCCAGTTTAGGTCAGCAATAGCCTAAGGGGTGGGAAGGGTACAATGTCTGTACAGCTTCTACACGGAATATCGCATTCAGTTTTAGATGCTGCCGCCTGGCTTCATCCCACCTAATTTTAGGCAATTAAGTGGTACCTACAGTAGTAGTTAGTTGCACCAGGTTTCCTCATAACCACTGGGAAGAGATAGGTTACTGAGATCAGAAATACCTGCTGGAGATCCCTCTTTCCCTTCGGCTATAGAGAGCGCCTTGCGCAAGCAGGCATCTCAGCTGAGTGCCTGATGTTAGGAGAGAGCAGGGGGAGCCTCAGGGTGCATCAGAGAAAGGTGTCGAATAGATCATAGGATGCATTTCCAGGAAACTAACCATGAGTTGAAGAAAGGTGTCTAATTCAGAGGCAGTTTGTGATAACTTTCTGTCTTCAAAACCCTGACAAGGAGGAAGTTTCTATATCATGCTCTGAGAAAAATAAAAAATGAGGCAAAGGGAATGCAATAATCAACATCAGAAGAGTATGTACACCAGGGAAGGAGCAATATCTGGTCATATCAACTTCACCCTGGTGAATTAACCTCACAATTTTTTTTCCCTGTGCTACGATGGAATATTTGTTTTAAGAGGTGCTTTTCTGTTTGAGTAAGGACTGTCCAATCATTAGAGGAGCAAGGTGTAAACTGTCTAAGTAGGAATGAATGAGAAATGAATTTACAACAGAAAGAAGAAATGCACGTCCTGGCAATGACTACAATGTCACGCAGCCTCAGCCACACTCTCTACAGCCCAAATAGTGCAGGGGAGATGCTTGTACCAACAGGTGCTGGAAGCGGGGAAACATGCATGCAGTGATGACAGCCGTGGCTTTTTTCAGCACGTGGCTGTTGGTTGCCAGTGTTACAGGCTATGAGGTGGTTGAGGAGTCTGGAACAAGTATTGCCAGTTGTCATCACCTCCATCTCATTAGAAAATGTTTCCATCTCTATCTGTTTGAGCATCATGTCCAGTCCTTAAACAAACTAACTTTTCCTTTCCCTTTGGCCTAGTCCTTTTCCTCTTTATGCGAGTTCCTTCTCTATTTTGTTTTGTTTGGGGTTTTTTTCCCCCTTTGAAAGGGCCAGGTTTCCTTTGGGCTGCCATTACTGGCAAACTCACAGGAACTGTACCTGCTGCCAAGGGCTTCCCCCTGCTCCTATACCTTCCTCATGAGTGTTTTTATTCTCCATGGGAATATTGCTTCCCAGCTATTCTCTGCCTATTGCCTGTTTTCCTTCTGTCTGATCCAATGCAGTGGACTTGGGGAATAATAAGCTTCCAGCCTACATTTTCAGAATTTTTCACTCACTTTGGGATGCCATCTTGAAAAACCTCTATCTGTGCTTTTCACAAGGGCCGTGAATCTAGGGCTCACACCAAATTCAGTGGAGTTAAGGTGAGTAACAAAACAAGTAGGATGAGAGTATCTTCTTTTTCACAGAATCACAGAATCACTAAGGTTGGAAAAGACCTATAAGATCATCAAGTCCAACCATCAACAAAAAAACACCCCCATGCCCATTAAACCATGTCCCACAATGCCACATCCACACGTTCCTTGAATACCTCCAGGGAGGGTGACTCCACCACCATCTCCCTGGGCAGTTTATTCCAGTGTCTCACCACTCTCTCAGTAAAGAAATTTTTCCTAATATCCAGTCTGAATGTCCCCTGGCGCAACTTGAGGCCATTTCCTCTTGTCCTGTCACTCATCACTTGTGAGAAGAGGCCAACACCCACCTCTCTGCAACCTCCTTTCAGATAATTGTAGAGAGCAATTTTTTTGCTTTATGCAGTTGATTCCAGAAATGCAAGAATTTTTATTGTCAGTCCTGAAAGGGAGGTCACATCAGAAAATCATGATGGTCTCTTTTGTTATTCTGTCCTACAAAGAATTTTACTTGAAAACTGCCAGTGTCAGCTGCTTTTCCTCATGGAGGAAGGCTCTCTTAGCACAGACCAACGCAATGTGGCAATAAACCCTTCGTAAAAACCCCAGCCCTCAGCAAACCTGAAATAACGCTCTCCCACCTCCTGGGAGTGGAGTGTGCACCATTACTGTGTCAGGAGACTTTCAACCCTAATCTGCCAAGGCTGTGAAATTCACTTGCTGTAATCAGTCCAGAGAACAAGCTCCTACTTTGTCAGACCTCAGATTCAGCTGCAGAAAAAATTGCAAGGATCTCACAAATGCAACAAGACACTTTAATTATGTCCTTAGAAATACAAACATATTTATACACTTACTTCTATTTTAAGATCATTTTCCAATCTCATTGGATAGAGTAACTAAATGCCAGCCTGATTAGGGAATTTAAAATTTTGACATCTAGTTGCACTAAGTGTGCTAAGTTTATGGCAATTAGAGAGGAATCACATTATTTTGCTCTCAAGCGCAGCTTAAGCTCAGGGATGCCTGGGCTATTATTCCCAGAGGTGACTTTTACAGTGATTTTAAAATGCCAGAGAAAGATGTTCTGAAAAAAAAGAGAGAAGAGAAGGGAGGAGAAGAGAGGAGAGGAGACATGTATTGGGTTTGCATGGCAAGGTTTTGGTAGCAGGGGGCTACAGGGGTGGCTTCTGTGAGAAGCTGCTAGAAGATTCCCCTATGTCCGATAGAGCCAATGCCAGCCGACTCCAAGACGGATCTGCCACTGGCCAAGGCTGAGCTAATCAGCAACAGTGGTAGCACCTCGGGGATAACGTATTTAAGAAAGGAGAAAAAAACCCTGTGCAACGGGAGATGTAGAAGAGAGGATTGAGAACATGTGAGAGAAACAACCCTGCAGACCCCAAGGTCAGTGAAGAAGGAGGGGAGGAGGTGCTCCAGGCGCCGGAGCAGAGGTTCCCCTGCAGCCCCTGGTGAAGACCATGGTGAGGCAGGCTGTGCCCTGCACCCATGGAGGTCCACGGTGGAGCAGATATCCACCTGCAGCCCATGGAGGACCCCACGCTGGAGCAGGTGGATGCCCAAAGGAGGCTGTGACCCCATGGGAAGCCCATGCTGGAGCAGGCTCCTGGCAGGACCTGTGGCCCCGTGGAGAGAGGAGCCCACGCTGGAGCAGGTTTGCTGGCAGGACCTGTGGACCCGTGGGGGACCCACGCTGGAGCAGTCTGTTCCTGAAGGACTGCAGCCCGTGGGAAGGACCCACGTTGGAGAAGTTTGTGGAGAACTGTCTCCCGTGGGAGGGACCCCACACTGGAGCAGGGGAAGAGTGTGAGGAGGAAGGAGCGGCAGAGACAATGTGTGATGAACTGACCACAACCCCCATTCCCCGTCCCCCTCTGCCACTCACGGGGAGAAGGTAGAGAAAATCGGGAGTGAAGTTGAGCCCGGGAAGAAGGGAGGGGTGGGGGGAAGGTGTTTTTAAGATGTGGCTTTATTTCTCATTACCCTACTCTGATATTACTTGGCAATAAATTAAACTAATTTCCCCAAGTGGAGTCTGTTTTGCCCATGACTGTAATTGCTGAGGGATCTCCCTGTCCTTACCTCGACCCACAAACCTTTCATTATATTTTCCCTCCCCCGTCCGGCTGAGGAAGGGGACTGATAGAAGGGCTTTGGGGGGTACCTGGAGTCCAGCTAGGGTCAGCCCACCACAAGAAGAGAGGAGAGGAGAGGAGAGGAGAGGAGAGGAGAGGAGAGGAGAGGAGAGGAGAGGAGAGGAGAGGAGAGGAGAGGAGAGGAGAGGAGAGGAGAGGAGAGGAGAGGAGAGGAGAGGAGAGGAGAGGAGAGGAGAGGAGAGGAGAGGAGAGGAGAGGAGAGGAGAGGAGAGGAGAGGAGAGGATTTAAGGGGTGAGCTTCCTTTCTTTTTTGTTCTCATGCATCAGTTTCTTAAAAGTAAGTTTCTTAAGTTACCAGCTGGTTCCTTATTAAATTCCGTAAGCAACTGTTTTTCTACTACCTGTTTTTTCTGTAATTTTCCAGCATTGTGGTTACAAAATAGAGCCCACTGATACTTGGTAGTGATGCCACCCTAATTCAAATATGGACACAGTGCTGATATACATGCTTGTGTCTGCGAGCCTGTGCTGTGTGAAGCAATGGGCTCCATTGATGCATCAACCAGGGCTGAAAATAATGGTCGGGGAAAAATGTTTGGGGAAAAAAGCAGAGCTCAATTCATTGCAAGCTTCATTGGACTGAGACTGATTTATGCTAGCTCTGCCTCACATTTCTGTGCTACTTTAAGATGGAAATTTTAGCCTAATCAAACTGGAAATATTTATATCATTCCTGAAGAGCATCAGAATTTAAAATAGGAAGGAGAGTAAGAACAAGTTGCTGCAGAATTTTGGGTCCCAGTGTTGTACTATGTTTTCTATGTTATGATAATAATAGTTAGGATAATACTGAAATCCGTTGGGTTACATTTTCTTTTTTGTCATGATCTAGCCCTGCTTCGTTATCTTTCTGGCAACTAGGCAATTCAGATCAAGATCTCAAAAGTGCCCACAGGCAATTATTGGACTAAGCTCAGGGAGTCATTTAGAAAGCAGAGAATGTTGGTGATTACCCTTAAAATTGAGTTGAGACTTTTATCATCTTGTTTTCTTTCTGTATTATCAGATGGCCTTTGTCCTCCCTTGCACAATACTAGGGAAACCGAGGCTGACGGGACATTTTTCAATGAAGCCAAGTACTTTTTAAAGCCTGTATTTGGATGTCTCCTTATCTCTTATGAATTATGTGCTATCAGGTTTCTGTGGCATGCCATGAGAGGATTATCTCATGAGAATGAGAGCTCTACAGATCTCACATTAGTCTCAGAGAAGTCGCAGAGGAACAATGGCTTGGTACACACCAGCTTATTTAGCCCACACTCTGCCAGAGTTAAAACTCAGAAAAGAAGCCCAGGTAAAAATATTGAGGGAGGATCTCTCCATCCAAACAGGAAAGCATGGTCAGATGTTTATGGTACGGATGTTATCACAAGTACTTGGCACTGGAGGTGGCCTTTCTATGCTCTGATTTAGGGCATAAGACTAACTTTTGAGTAGTTAAGAAGATACACAGAGTGAATTTTCATGTAGGCATCTCTCCACTGCATCCAGAGACAGCCACCATCTTTCTGCCCTGGATTATAAAGAGCTTGAATTGCTCTTTGAGCTTCAATATAATGTTAGTTGTTAAAATTAATCATCTTAGACACAAAGGTAAATAATCTGAATAAAACTCCAAATATATTAAAAATGGTGGATTAAAATCAAGCACAATTGCATTGATTAGATCAAAAGCCCATGTGGTTTTATTTATCTTATTCCCAACAATGGTTTTAAAAACAGGAAACACAGGCTTCACCAATTTTGTTTTATAGCAGAAACTTTTTCCTCAGCACTCTTCGTGACTCAGCAGTCAAATTACCATAGTTCAATATATGACCCAGTGTAATTAGGACAATATTTTTTTTAGCTGGTTGTTACTTTTATGCTGTAGCTGAGTCTCCAGAACTAGTAATTTATCTCTAATAATGAGAGTCTGCCCTCTTTTCAGTATTAAATGGCTCAGACGTTGTAGCTGTTACTTGAAGCAGCTGAGATTGGAAGACTATGGACTGTTCTTTGGAGAGCTCTTTCCTGCCAAATCCCCTCATTTCTGCAATGGCAGATGTTTGCATTTTAAGACCTAGTTTGTTTCCTGAGTTTTTGTATTTAATGGCACTTTTTCTGTGCTTTCATAGAGCGTGCAGGAGTTTTTCAGAAGACCCGAAGGATGAAATTAATCTCTCCTAACTTTAGCCAGGTAGAGTTTTGTGTATAATCTAAATTTGTTGTCCTTGGCTCCCTCTCTTGTCAACACAGAGAGAGGAGAACATCAAAGAGGGGATTCAAACCTATTTCCAATTCCTACCTTGGGATGGGAAGAAGCACTCCCTGGAGGCACTGCTCTGTCTGGACACGGCAGGCTCAGCCTGGACAACTAACTGGCTTAGACTGGATGCCTTGGTTTTAAATAGCTAATGTTAGGGAAGATGCATTCTTGCACAAATTATCTTTGCATGGCAAATCAGAGCCTCTGCTGCACAGGGCTTGGGAAGACCTCATGGAACATTGTGTAAGTCTTTTTTTCCTTGAGGCAGTTATGTCTTGCCTCTCTCCTGACAGATACATGGGGTGCAGGAACGTCAAGCAGACACTGATGGATTGAGAAAAGGCACCCCAAGACAAGGGGACAGAGGAGTGACAGACGAAGACTGGGAAGAAACACCATGGAGCACAGAAGGCGTGATGTAAAAAGGAAGCAAAAGCAGCAGTAGACCTACCACCTTCTGCTTTGACATTACTGACCCAGCTCTGGCTGGCAGTTTTCAAGGTTATGTCCTGCCTCAGGACAATGGTACAATGGAGCAGGAAGGGAAGAAGGTGAGAGGTAGGAAGCTACAATATCCTCCTTACTTCTTCCACTCAAGACCATGGGACAATAATTTGGGACGTCAAGCAGGTTGCCGATTTGCAGCTCCAGTACAGTAGCAGGACCCTGGCAGTGGAAGAGGAAAGGTCTTGCCTTCCCCAGGTCACAAGCTTGTTTGATCTGTACATTGATTTACAAGTTCTCAGTCCAACAGGAGAAAAACATGCAATGGTTTGATCTGCAGAGTTAGCCCAGCCAACTTCATTAGCTCATAAAAAATGGATTGATGAAAAACCTCTCCCCGGTGCTCATCCCAGCATCTATGTGGATGCAAAATATCATGCAAATTAGGTAATTAACTAGGTTTTGCTTCATTAATAGATAAATCAGAGCAATAAGAGTCTTCCTAAATACTAGCTATGCATTTCTCCAAAAATAGGACATCTAATGCAATTATTTTTATTAGATCTTTTGTATGTGATCACAGAGCATAAAAATGAATTAAAGTTCCATGTTTGTTATTATTAAAGAATCCCCCTAGTCTCTTTATTTCATTTGGCTCAAAATAGAGAGCAATGCTGCTATTGTAATTCATTAATTATCAGACTCACATTTTAATTCTTACTTTCAGTTTGTTCCTAGTCATACTGGAGTTACGGGGATGTTGGAAGGACAGAAAGCTAAAGCTGAAATTATATTAAAATATTCAGATGAGCAAAGAGGCCATATACTGTATGCTAATCTGTATTTTTGAATATTCTATTTAAAACAAATAGGGATGAGTGAACTGCAGCTTTTGAGCATAGACCATTCCACAGAACTGATAGGCCAGCTGAAGGAAGATCTACAAATACTTTTTAACACACAGGTCTTCAGTTTCCTACCAGATCTACCACTATAGTATCTGATCACTTCAAAAGTTACCAGTTATACATTCATGGTTGTACGTTTCATTACATAAAAACTGCTTGTAGAGGGTAGTAGCATTTCAATTATGCTGTAATTTTGAAGTTGTTTCTGTATAATTATATTTTAGGCTAAAATGCTTTTGTTACTACTTCTATGCCACAAACTGTGCTTATTAAGCATGAAAGAAATAGAGAAAAAAATCAGTAACTCCATCACGTAGATGAACTGTCAGTTATGTGAAAAATGGGCATGGAAAGTATCTCAAAGTTAACTGAATGTAGCTATGTTATCGTCTCATTATAACTACAGTGTAATTGTAGAAGCTGTTCCTGAGAATATGTCACTTATGCCTTTTCTTTTGTCAGAGTAGAAATTCTTTTTTATAGAAAGATATTAAAAATATTTTAACTAACACAAAGAAGAAACTTAAGTCATTCAGACTTCATCAGAATAGATAAAAGATTCAAGATGTGTTGTTGTTTCTTTTGGGATTTTTTTTTCTTTCTTTTTAGTTTTTTTTTTTTCTCTCCTGAGCCTCATCTTGAATCTCTTCACTCATCCAAAGACATCCTTTTACCCTTTTGCTTGTTCTTTTCCAGGCTTGGTTCTAAGATCAAACACCTGGTCAGTAATTTTCCAAGTTTTAACCTTCTTACCTACTCAAGAAGACATGTTTAAAGGAGAAAATCTGGCTTTAATTAATCCATATTAAAGTGGTAAGTTTGGGGCTTTTGCTTACCTAGATACATTGCAGTGCTGGAGGATGAAGCAGGATAAATCCTTATCAACCGTCTTTCAAGGACGGCTGTTGTTTGCCCATCCCAGATAGGGTGGCGGTCACTAAGACAAAAAAATGTGTGTCTCTTCATAAAATGACTACACAACATGGGAACAGCTGTGTAAAACTGCCTGCTGGTGTTTTCTGAGGAGGTAGTGTTGTCTTCTCTGGTGTGAAAGCACGTGACAGCTGAACTGTGTACTAAGGAAGAACACACCAAATCAATAGTACTTTGATAACGATAGTTAGTTACGTAGTACAATAGTACATTGGTAACCATGAAAGTATGTGCCTGAGCCTTGTCCTGTTTGTGACTCTGGATCACACTTAACTTCTGAGATGTAAAAAAAGTTCTCTTACAAACTGATGCTCAGGCCTTATATCTCACTTTCAACGTATTTCATTTCTATAAACGCTCATATTTAGCTGTGAAATTCCATATGCAAAATTTCCTCTAAGATTTTTATACTATTTTCCTACTCACATATGTGACAGTATATATTCTTTCAGTGCAAGTCTCTTCAGGATGTTGTTGATCTTATAACACAGCCAAGGTTAATTATGCTGCGACTTCAGCTAGATACTTGAACAGAAGGATGCTGATATCAGCTAGGGATTATTAAAATTATTTGCCATTGCTGTTGCTACTTCTTCTACAGGCTGGCACCTGTAGCAATTCTGTGGGCACTGTGGCAGATACTCTTGTTCATTTATCTTTTCATTCAGCAAAAGAGTTTTTCTCTTTTCTCCTTTATCAGCCAATGTCTAATATGTCTATTGTATTTCCACCAAGACTCTGACCTTCCCAATATCATTATGGCTCTCCTAAGAGGATATGGTTGTTCTTACTTGCTTGTAGCTCTTTGGGTGGGCATGTCTGGGTGCAGACCAGCAGATGAGCAAGCTGCTTCCCTTCTTTATCCGCTTTCACCTCAAATGCTAATCTGCACTTGAATGGAGGTCCCAGAGTGCATAGCATAGACATATATATAGCATTAGAGCAGCTGTCTCAGCCCTCTCGACAGAGTTTTGGTGGTGGCTTATGACCAAACATGAAGCAAACAGCTCTACCCCAGTGATGCAATGCACCTCCACCTCTGCAGCATTACTCTCCTTAGCCAGGTAACTCATGGCCTGATTCCAACTGAGTTCAGCTGCACCTATCACAAATAAATGCTTTGTAGTGAGATAAAATATTTCAATCACAAGTATCAAATTAGAAAGTAGCCTGAGTGGCTTGTTCTACTCTCTCTTCACGTGGTGACGGCAAGCCCTGGACACATCCCCAAGCAGACATCTGGCCTCCTCCATGGTTAGTCCCATATGTGTTTTAGCAGTTGGGTGGCATGGTCCAAAATCAGACCACGCAAGGAAGACACGAGGGCCACGCTAAATTTCTAAAGCCAGGTCCTCTCTGTGACACTGGTCAAATCTTTCTGTTTTCCCTTCTCTCAGTCTCTGGAGTGAGTTTGTGTTGCAGGGTCCTCAGGACCTGGAATGGATCTCACACAACAGAGCCATGCCACAAGCACAGAAATAATAAAAGCAGAAACCAACAGTACATCTGTTGCAAGCTATCCCAGACAAATTAATTTCTGAGGCAATTCCATTGACTTTGATAGATTCATCCTGTGAATTCAGCCATGACAATGAGAAGCCAGGGAGAAAAGGGCATGATTTCTGTCATTTGCACACTGATTTATTGACTTTTGGGAAGGGGGAAGATTGATGGAGGGTGAAGTAGAGAAGCCCCCTCTCTGACACACCACATACATATTTTGTCTCACTACAAAGCCAAAAAATATTTTTTTTCCTAACAGAAAAACACAAACACATCTTAGTCAAGCATTCAGAAGTATCTGGTACAAGGAGCAATCCTGTTTCATGATGGTCCTGTTTCTCTGCTCATATCAGGACCAAACCAAGTCCTTCCCGACACAGGCATCGCGGGGCTCTTCAGAGCTCCCTCCAGTCAGTGGAGGTCCTTACTGGAGGGACTTGACTGCCTGTGATCGGATAAGGTGGGGGTCTGAGAGACAAGTAAAACCTAAGAGCTGGACTCTCCCTGAAGGAGCACAAACAGACCCCACTTAGGCAATTAGCAACACAGCTACTGCAGCCCATGGCAAATTTTCACCCATTTCACCTTTCCTAGGAAACGGTGCCAGGATGCTGAGAGCCAAGTACCTTCTAGTTAGTCAGGTCCTTCAGTGCTCCTCAACATGGTCCTGCTCCCAGCCCCCACAAGAAGCTGTGTTTTTCCAGACCAAGGAGCTGTGTGGGGATCCACTGCAAACCAGCACCTGGGAGAGCAGGCAGCACATACTGCAGCGCTGCTGGGATGGGGCTGGAAGCAAATTCCCCTTCTAGCTTTACCTGCTGCTTGGATCCTCTGCCACTCCATAGATAAACTGAGGCCTTAGTTGTCACTTGGAAGATTATTGTGTTTGACTATTAAACGAACAGAGTTAGCAAATACGAAGAGGCAGCAAGGAGGCTACGGATTATGATTCGACAATGTCACCTCATCTAGGGATTATCGGCACATGCAGCATGCAACTGGCACAGAGGGATTTACGAGGATGCTGCCTCTAAGAAGAATATATAGTGGGGAAACGTTGTTATCCTGAATTCTTTAGGAACCAAAGAAGAGATTTGCAAAGCGATTAGAGGAGGTTCATGGTCACATGTCATATGCTTGACGCAAATAGGAATCAAATGCTATAACTGGAAACAGCAAAACAAGAAAGCCCACAGTTTGATGCTGAAGAGCCAAGGGCATATAAGGTTGTGGGAAGGAAGGATGAAGAAAGAGCATTTGATGAACTACATGGACCACAGGAAGCCTGGAGTATAGGAGGCAAAAATAGAGTGGAAGAAAAATGTATGATTAGATGAATCTGTAGAAGCAGGGAAATGATATGGCAATATCTGTAGGAGATAGTCAGCAGCAAGTAAAACTGCCATAATAGGGGTAAAAAGGAAAAAGCAATATAACTGCTTTATTTCCACTTCCCTTAAAAATTGCTCCCTCCTGCTAGTAATTCTAAACATAGATTGAATAAAGCAGCAGTTTCTGATTTCCAGAAAGTGCTAGGTTCCCAAACGATTTGGATGTTGCCTTAATCTGTTATACCGAAAATTCAGTATCAAGCAGTGATCTGAGGAATGCAAACTACTAAAAGAAAGCCATAAAGGGATAGCTGTGATGAGAGAAAATTTTAAGTAGTCTGTTTCTGCCCCGTGTTACAATCTGAGACACTGCGTATGGGCTTTACGCTGTTGTGAAATCCAGGTTGTGATTATCACAGAACCAGTGAGTGTGTTAAGAAGCAAGTGCTACAACTCGGATCAAGAAGAGCTTGAATTTCAGCTGTTCCTGAGACGACTTCTTTCACTGTGTTTCATAAAGCCAAAATACTCAGCCTTCTCATCTACTGTACCAGTGTGAAGGGAATGATGGTTGCAACCAGCTTCACTGAATTGCTGTCAATTTATATTGGAAAGACATAAAAAGGGTTGTCAAAGGACTGAAGACGCAAAGAACTAATCATGATGCTGATCTTCAGAGACAGAGTACAGCAATTGCTAACCACTGAAACTAGCTTTCATGTCTAGGCAAAAGAAAAGATAAGTATTAAAGAGGAGTACCATAAACAAGGTACCAGATAAGGGAACTAGGTGAAATTAATCTCTGTGCTGAGAGGCAGCACAGGGTTTAATAGATCTATGAGAATTTCACTGTCTCTCTGTTGGGACTCCGCACTAGCCACAAGGTAGAAACACTGGATGGGTTTATTGAACAGCAATGCTGTTAAGACTAATATGTAGCTGGAAGTAATATGAAAATAGAAAATAACAGAAGAGATGCAGTACATCTTGGTTAGAGAAAAATCCTTGTGATGCAACATCTCACGCAGTTCTATCGTTACATGAGTTCAAGCAAAATGTGATCAAAAGCCAGTGAGCCATACAAACAATAATAGCTTTCCAGAATTTTTCACATACATTACATTTACATGAGTAAAAAGACATGTAGGCCTGGAAGAGTTTGCCAGATGAGTCACAGCTGCTCTGAAGAGCCTAAAAGCTAGAAATGTTCTAGAACCAATGAAGCAAAACAGCAAAACCTTTGTGTATATCAAATGGGTCAGTGGAGCTCGGGCACTTATCAAAATGTACTAAGAAGAAAGTGTTTTGAAGTGATTTTGGACTTCTGGTATGTTGGTTGCAATGTGACAGTCTTACAAAATACCATTAAATAACAGAGTGGTTTTTATTATCAAAGTCTTGCAAAATACAAGATATGTAACATAGAGATATGGACATAAGATTATACTGTAGGAATATTTGTAGGAGTCTGGTGAGTAAGGACAATTATCTGAAGTTCCTTAAAGGTAGGCATAAAATAGGAATTAGTGGGATAAAACTGGTAAGATGAAAATTTAGGATGAGCAAAAGCAAAGCTGATTTGTCACACAGACAGAAAACAAAATTTCTGTTCTTCCATAACAGAAACTTCACAGGTTTTAAGACTAGGGAAAACTACTATGATCACATGCCAAAACATTGTAACCTATCATTTCTGCATCAAAATCATAGTTTTTGAAGTATAGTCTGTAAGTTAAGAAATGCAGTCTTAGTCTGAAAGTTTTCCGTCATACAGAGTCCATCAAGCCCTGAAAAATTGTCCCAGCAGTTAATGACTTTTGATGTAAAAGAATTGCACCTTATTCTGGTATGAAGTGGTTTAACCGCAGCTTCCAGACACTGGATCTTGTTAGGTCATCTCCACCTGCCCTATACAAATGCCTGCTGTTGAAAACAAGATGAGCATGGTATTCACAGAATCACAGAATCACTAAGGTTGGAAAAGACCTGTAAGATCATCAAGTCCAACCTAAAAAAAAAAAAAAAAAAAAAACAAAAACCACAACACACCAAAAACCAACCCACCCAACACCACAGCACCATGCCCATCAAGCTACATCCCACAATGCCACATCCACATGCTCCTTGAATACCTCCAGGGAGGGTGACTCTACCACCTCCCTGGGCAGCCTGTTCCAATGTTTCACTACTCTCTCAGTAAAGAACTTTTTCCTAATATCCAGCCTGAACCTCCCCTGGCGCAACTTGAGGCCATTTCCTCTCGTCCTATTCCTCCCAGTGAAGGACTCCAGTTTTGCAGTCTATTTTGAAACATACTCTAGGAAGGGCTCAACAGTGCCACAGAGATAGTGCGTACATGATAGACATCTACATTTTATCAGGTGATTCCCACTCAAAATGCCAGTTAGCATCTTCCTGAACTTGTTCACAACTGATGTCACTTTCTCATTCTTTCTCTAACACACATTTGCAATTTCATCTGCCCATGTTAACAACAGCAGCACACTAGGAATTCATATCCGATCCATTATCTACTGTGATCTCATTGGTTTTGCTTTCAGGGGATGCAATTGCTCATCTTGCAAATGTGAATATATTCTTTGTTTCTAGATGCATAATCTAGCACTTAACTGTGATGAAGCATGTGTTGACAAAATGAGCCTGCCTGACGATGTGCTTGGGCTGCATTTTCATTAGTTTTATCTGCCAAACCTGGCATTATCTGAGAATTTTACTACTATTGATTTCTTTTTCACTCCAGAACATAGGGAAAGCTGTTGAATAGCATAGAAGAAATTGGTTTTGTCCTGATTATTTATGTCTTCCCAGAAGGAAGAGTACACATTTAAAAATTATTATTTTATTATTACATTTAATATAAGCTACAGTGATTTAATGTAGTACAAATACATGCATGTATCAAAATGTTGTGCAGTAGGAAATCAAATTGCCATTATCTGAATATACTACACCAGCATGGTTTCTTTTCTTCTGTAAACTTGGAGGTTAATTCAAAAAAATCAGGCTCATCTAATAAGACCTATTTTCCATCATATCATGGAAATAATTATTGCACCATTTAAAGTCATTTTATGGGATAATACTTACTGATTTTTTCCCAGACAAATATTTCATCTAGGGTGTTAAAACATCTGTTGCCATCTTATTTAACATTAAGATTTTAGAAGATAAAGTTGTTGGAACTTTTGTACTTAAATCTTTTATTTACTAAAATGTGTTCTTTTCTTTCCTGCAAATTTACAATTTAAAAAGCAAAATGAACTCATGGATGTTTTCCTTTCTTCATTTCCTCACACCCTGATTTTTTCTTCCCCTTTTTCTTTATTTCCCTTTTTCCCAGAGGAAAAATAAAGGAGAAATGAGGTTTTAGAGTAGAAAGTAAAGAACTTGAAAATTATGAAAACTAGAAACAGTTATCAGCTTTTTTTCCCTAGGAAATAAAAAGTTTCCTACACTTGGACCAATTAAATAATTTTTGAGAATTTGTTTTTAAAGGAATTTAAGAAAGATAACAGCCTAACTTTGCTAACTTTTGGTGAAACTTGAATTGAAAACTTGAAGGTACTTGAATGCGTCGAGAGGAGGGCAACAAAGCTGGTGAAAGGGCTGGAAGGCACATCCGATGAGAGCGGCTAAGGACTCTGGGTTTGCCTAGATTGGAGGAAGGAGGCTGAGGGACAACCTTATTGCTCCCTACAGCTTCTTGAGGAGGGGAAGTGGAGAGGGAGGTGCTGAGCTCTTCTCTCTGGGATCCTGAGGCAGGATGCATTTGAACGATTCAAAGCTGCATCAGGGGAGGTTTAGACTTGGCATTAGGAAGCATTTCTTTACTGAGAGAGTGGTCAAACACTGGAACAGGCTTACAAGAGAGGTGGTCAATGCCCCAAGCTTGTCACTGTTCAAGAGGCATTTGGACAATGCCCTTAATAACACACTTTAACTTTTGGTCAGCCCTGAAGTGGTCAGGCAGTTGGGCCAGATGATCGTTGTAGGTCCCTTCCAACTGAAAATTATTCTATTCTACTCTATTCTACTCTATTCTATTCCATTCGGTTCCATTCCGTTCCGTTCCGTTCCGTTCCGTTCCGTTCTATTCTATTCTATTCTATTCTATTCTATTCTATTCTATTCTATTCTAATTCTCTGGGGACTCTTTGAAATGTA
Organism: Gavia stellata; assembly: GCF_030936135.1. Lineage (NCBI taxonomy): Eukaryota > Metazoa > Chordata > Aves > Gaviiformes > Gaviidae > Gavia > Gavia stellata. The sequence continues at coordinate 106,181,321 of NC_082595.1, read as the reverse complement.
AACCCCAAATTCTTGGGAGAGTCACAAAATGATAGAGGAATATTTTTAATTTTTATTTGTCCCCTCCCAGCAATCTAGAGTGGATAAAGCTCATGTAACTCTCAGTAACTTTGTACTAATCCAGATCCCGACAACAAGGGTCAGTCTGGATTTTCTGACTACACAGGTTAATCAGGGACTACAAAATCTAACTAAGGACTTCGAAAGACTTGTGATGCTCCGTGATGCCTTTGGCTACCTGGTGATTGGGAAACAACTTTTATGTTGGCTATAACAATTTAGGTTCCAGCTACATTTCTAGATTACAGTGACAGTTTGTCTATTGTTCTGTGAACTTCCTTTTCTTTTTAATGAACTCCAAGAGAGAAATTGATATTTCTCTGTACATTGTTGGATACCAAAACCATGAGCTGGGTGCTATGGCTTTGATCAGATTTATCTTTCCCTAAACTGTAAATTCTTTAGGCTAGTGTTCTTTTCTTTGATGAACTTGGTATTCTTGCAAGTATTTGGGTTTGGCTTTTCAAAGAGTTTTCAGAGAATTTGAGTTCCAAGTGTCATTAAAAGGGAATCTAGCATGGCCAAACCCATATAGAGTGGCTTCATATGACAGATGTTTAAACAGATAGGACCTCATCAGCCTTATGGAGGAGACAATTATAAAATCGTGAATGATATGGGGAAGATCTCTAGAGAAGACCTGTACACTGTCTCTTCCAACACAAGAACCAAGGTCATCAGTGAAACTACCTGGTGATATAGTTATGGCAATCTCAAAGAGTTAACTCTTTACACAACATGGAGTTAAGATGAACTTGTGGATGCTACAAGTTTACATGGCAAAAAAGCAAATCAACAAAATCCTAGAACAAAAATCTATTGAGAGCTGCTAAGTGCAGAGGCATTGTCTATGGCTCCCTAAACTGAGGGACAGTCTAGGAACTGTGCACTTGCCCTGTCCTGCTGTTCTTTCCAAGGCATCTGTTACCAGGCACTGCCAGAGATAAGGTTATTCAATTAGATGAAACCTTGTCTTAACCCGGCAGATTCATTCTTAGATTCTTTGTCCTTATGACATGAGAAATCATCTTCAAGTTTAGAACAGATGCCCAACTTTTAGAAGATTAAAGTTAGCTGAGATGATACTTGTCTACTGAGCTTTAGATCTAAGACATCCTAAGATGAAGACTTTGCAGTCACAAGAAGTTGGATTCAATGACCTAAAGCTTCCTTTGAATTTCACCCATTACTCAATATACCAAACTCAATAGAGGGATATTAGGCTAAAATTTTTCATCCTGAGGCATGTCATCTTTGTTTTGTCATGTAAAGTTAAACTAATCCTCTCTATGAGAAAACAAAAATAATTCCTAACAAATTCATCTTAAATGTATTGATAAGGGACCTGTAATATGACCTGTGTACTCCATTTGCCTATTCAAGTTATCAGTGGGTCAGTGACCCAGTTACACACACTGTTAAGGGAAAAGACATGGAAGAACCTGATCTGCAGGTAAAAAAACCCCCTCTCTATTTTTCAATAGGTTTTGTAATGCTTTCACTTTTCCTCACTAATGGCAGGTCAAACAATCCCCTCTAATAGTTAAAAACCTTGCCATGTGTTCCAGTAAAAGATATTAAATGGGACATTTGTGTCACTGACTAATGAAACTAAAGATATTCCCATCTTTTAAAATAAACATTGAATAAACTCCAAGGAAAATTTACCAATAGCTAAACCAAAAAGCTTCATAAGGAATGCATTGTTTGATGTGTGTTTTGCAATACAGTGTCAGGTCCTCGGGAAGTGGTACGCAAACGTGACAGGGTCGGGTAAAAGAAGTCACAAAAGACAAGCAAAGGTATCCTGGAGTGCTGACAATATTCTTACAATTTAAAAGTGGACAGAATATCTTTTCCAACTTGTGAACAAAACTCCCAAGTGGATCAGGTTTAATGATTTCATTGCTGTGAAAGCTGAATCATGACTGTTTACTGCATATACAGTTTTTACTTTTTCTTTTTTACTGTATGTAAGGAAAACAGATTGACATTTTTGCCCTGTTTTGCCCAATGTTCTATGTTTGTATATGCATTTGGGTTTGTTTGTCTGTCTTTGATCACCAGTTACTTTCGTACCTCCTGACCAACTTCAAAAATTGTGGCAGAGCAGAAGAGATTTCAATCATAATAAATATCTACAATTTTTGGAAATATTTTGTAAAGACATTCTATTACTTTCCCCTCAGGGAAAAGAATAAGTATATTAGAGGTCAAAATCCATGTAAGAGATATCTTTTGAGACTTGCTTCATTACCTGCATTGTTCAGAGCTTGACTTCAAATAACCTAAGAAAGAGGTAGAACATCTGTATCTATGATTAGTAAAGCCTTCTTTCCCTCAATATCCTACCAAGGTTATTAATTTAAAAGCAGGCTAACTGCATGGTAAAGTCCTTACTGTTTCTTGTCTCTGATGGGAGAGTTGTTGAAAGCCCATGTAAAGGATTACAAAAGGCACTGAGCTGTGCTTCTGCAGAGAGCCGAGGACTCGGTGAGTCCAGTAGCTCTCACTCCTAAAAGTGGTGCCTTGAAGTTGACTGCAAGTCTGATGGAAGGGATATTTGCACCATTTTTTTGCCTAATATATACAACTCTTGCATGGGCCCTACATAGCACTTTCTGGTAACTCTTTCAGTAGTGTAGTTAGCACCTCTCCTGGGGGGTCGTCTTCTCTTTCAGCTGCTCCCAGGAGAAGATAGTGCATTAGAAGTATTTTTGGTTTTGCTCTTTGCATAGTTTCTTTTTGCTGTGGCATCTACTCTAAACACAAACATCCTTTTTGTTCCCAGGGCTCTCAGTCTAGTTTCAGAAGGTTTAAATTGCATTAACCAAAAACTTCATGCTAAACTGTTTTAAGTTACTGTAGAAGGTCAAAAGGTTTCAGTGCTCTACACTCAATATGCAGAACACCCCTCCACCTTCAGCTTCTGCAACTCTGTATCCTCCCTGGAGGATAATAATTTCTCAACAGTAATAGTAAAAATATCAACTAGAAACTTAAAGAAACACAGAGAATTTCACCCACTAGGGTCTCACTGGGTGTGCAGTAATCTGCCGTTTGGTCCTCTTTATAAAGCAATGCAAGTGCTCCCTCTAGTAGATGATACCTGCAGTTTCCGAATTTATGTAAAGTTTGCAAAATGATATAGTACTAATTGGTTTCATGGCTATGCTAGCAAAATGGTTTTCTTGCAGGATATCAACAGCAATGGAGTTCATAACACCAGGAAAAGCTACAGCATTTAAAATTTCTGTGGCAAATTTGCATTTGAATATGGGTTGGGATGTATGGGTTGGGCAGGTCTAAGTGTTGTATCAGGCTGTAAAGAAACGCTTTTCTTCCTTGGACTTTAAGAATATAGAGTATGAGCAAAAAATTCTCTACTGCTGAAATACACAGATTACTGCAGGAAAATGCAATGACAACATGCCAAGACACAGTTACGTATTCTCAGGGAACGCAGAATGATTTTAGAGACTCTTGAGCCACATAATGTGGCCATTGCATTCACCGGTGAAATACAGTCCCATGTCTGGGTGAAAACCAGCATCTGCTTAACAGAGCACCACCTGCACAGTGTTTTGGGCCAGGCAGTGCTCACCAATACCATATCTGACCTGCACAGCAGGGCGAGTTTGAAGAAGATAGAAATGCAATTATCCACACTGAAATTCAGCCAAGACACTGAGGACAGTATACCCACTCTTGCAGAACAAAAATTAAAGAGCATCTTTAGTGATCCAAAGCTGCAAAGGCCTGAGGTTTTCATCTCATTCAGCTGGTGGTACCATTTGCAGCCCTGTGCCTACATCTATTGCTGGTGCAGCTCTCACTACCACTTTGAGCATCCAAAATAGCATCCTCATCTTGCAGTCAGAGAAGTGTGGATGAAACACGACCTGCTTCACCACATCCAGCAGGACTAACACATGGAAAGTCACAGCTGTAACACCTGAGTATACCTTTGTCTGAAGGCTGGCAGCATGGAGTTATGCCAATGACATGGAAGATGATACTTGTTGAATAACATAGGCTGCTGCGATCATCTGTTACCGCTCCTGGAGCAGTGAGCCTGGAGCCACGGTGGCTTCTACATGCTGTCTGTTACTGCAGGCAGTTAGCTCACCAGAGAGGAGATGTCACTTCGTGGGAAAGAAATGGACTGAAAAAAAGGATTGGAAATGGAAGGGTGAAACAGAGCTATTAAAACCTCAGCTGGCTAGTGGTTGCACAAGGGAAGACATAATAAATGATACAATATCGAGTAAGGTCTTTTTAGTTGGTTTTGTATTTGCGATAGACTCTTTAAGCTTTTAATTCTATGCAAAGTTTTTGACACTGCAGATTAATATAGCAGATAAATATTGATTTAGAACATTTGGCAAATGTTCTATTGAGTTCTGCATCCTTTTCCTAACTCTTCAGGGGAAAATTATCAGACTGAAAGAGCGCAGCGATGGGAAAATTTCTTCGCAAGTTAAATTTCTTTGCGCCCATTTTTGAACTGGGCTTTTGAACACGGTCATTAATTTTTATACTTTTTCCTTACTATTATGTTTTAAGGTTGCAATGTTATTCAAAACCATGAAAATGTTTTAGCTAGCTGTGTAAAAATCCAACCCTTTCTGAAACAGGCTGAATTTTGAGCCACAACCGTATCTCGCAAGAGTGAGTTCCAGGGGCTATTTGCACATAACATGTATTCCTGGAGAAAGTAAATGCATTTGCTGTCTTTCATTTTTGCTTAAAAAACAGAGGCATAACTTTGGATTTCCCTACAGAGAAACAAGATACCTAAGGCGAGCAGACAATGTGCTTGACAGAGCACAGGACCTTTCACTCTATACTTCCACTCAGAAAAGAAAGGACAATACAAGATCGCATTTTCCCTCCGTGCACCAAAGAACACAGGACACATCCTCAGCCTGTCCCACATCTGCTCTTTCCTGCAGATCCACAGTGCTCCCACAGAGACCAGAAGCCACCATCAATCTTCCTGTATGGATGGATGGAGCTCATAGGAAAGCATGAACTACAGTAAAATATCAGCTAAAAAAACATCTGGTAGGAAATTATAGCCAAGCTGAAGTATGCACAGCCCTACATATAAAATATGCTAAAAGTATTTCCAAATATATAGATACTGTGAAAAATTACACTCCACAGTCAGGCCAGACAGTCTCTGAAGTTATAGGCATAAACTGCAGCAGTGAAAATGTTAAGAAATACCTTTATAAATGTATGGCTGTTTAAGCACTGGAACAAGCTGTCGAGGCAGTTTATGGAATTGCTAGCAATGATGCTATTCAAGGCTGGATTTGACATTGCCTTATTAGGGATGATATACGTGGAGCTAAATCATTTCTGCCATGATGCAGCTCCTTTCCAGCCCAAATGAGCCAAATGTAAATGTGATGTGCATCAATACATACTAAGTACAAGGAACGAAACTCCTGCTTAATGAGATCAACATGCAGAAAAGGTACATCCAATAAAGAACCTTAAATAACCCAGTCATAGGAATGAGCATTGCCATGAAAGGGTAGAAAAATGAAAACAAGAGGTGTTCAGACAAATGCGTGAGGCATCTGAAAAGGAAACAACCTTTACGATCTGAACAGAATTTGTGTATTGATTAAGAGTACTAAACATGCATTTTTAAGTGCAAAAGGAAACCATTCCTTTTAGCCTTTGACTTTTTAGCTCAAAACCTGCTCTCTTATCAAACCACTTTTTTCTAAGGATTGTAGAAATGCTTGCAGAAAATTGGAAACAGCTCAAATGACAGCTACTGGTCTGTTAGCTGCAGATGGAGAGCTGAGGAAGCTGTTTTCATAATAATAACAAAAAAAAAGACAACTGCATTTGGAGACTTCACTTTGGACAAACGGGTTAACTGAGTTCCCACTAGAGTCAGGAGGAAGAGTTTAGCTGGCTGTTCTCAAGCAGGTTATGGGGGAGTCAGCCTTACAAAAATGGAGAATGTCTAAACCCATTCATATGAATTATCTGTCATGTCCCCATCCAAATAGGTAATTTTAAACATTTTTGTATCTTTCCATCTTTTTCTCCTGCTGCCCTGTGGTTTTTTGTTATTCCCATTTCCTACTGTAAAAGTAAATAATGGACATTTTTTAATTAAGGACAAGGTATTTCGAAATCCTTAATGATCCACACGTTCCTTGAATGTTTCCAGTGATGGTAACTCCACCTCTTCCCTGGGCAGTTTATTCCAGTGTCTCACCACTCTCTCAGTAAAGAAATTTTTCCTAATATCCATCCTGAGCCTCCCCTGGCACAACTTGAGGCTGTTTCTTCTTGTCCTGTTGCTAGTCACTTGGGAGAAGAGACCAACACCCACCTCTCTGCAACCTCCTTTCAGGTAGTTGTAGAGTCTTTTCCAACATTAATGATTCTGTGATCTGCTGAGTGGGTGGGGACATGAACTGCCATAACATCTAAAATGATTCACTGTATTTCTAAGGCATGGAGTGGTGGGGGTTTATGTCAGTAGGTCTCTTTGCTCTCAAGGGTCATTCTCTTGCTCCTCATACAGATAGGAGATGATCATATAACAGGAAATTCATATAGGATTTGCTTTACTGCTGCATCAAAAGGACAAAACCAAAGTCAGAGTCACTCTTGAAATATTTCTAATCAGAAAGTCCATTGCTTGAAGCAAAGGTTAGAAATACTGTGATACTTCATGTGCAGGTATAATAGCAATAGCATGCACTTTAGCACTCACATTTGTCTTTGGAGGTTTAAAAAAAATAATTTCCTCATTTGCACTAGGACTTTCTTCTGTAATTTCCCACAACTCTACCACTAGTGGTAATACTGTGACATCTCAAATTTACTTAACTAGTGGTAACACTGTGACATCTCAAATTTACTTAAAGCTGATCACCAGACATTATGTTAACAACTGCCATCTGAAAGAGGTTAGACGGCTTCTGTCTGAAATGCTAATAACTCCCTGGAGTCTTGTCTGCCTTTGCCTTGCTTCCACCTTCCATTTGAATAACACAGGGGAAGAAATAACTGGGAATTTTACCACAAAAGTCTGCACTGTAAGTACAATCTCTGCCATCCATCTTCCACTCTTACATCAGGCATGGGGTTACTGCTGGAAACAGGTAGCCTATTGCTTCCTAAAGTTTTTGTATTTCTTTGCTAACTGCTAGGAACAGTATTGTTACTGGTAGTAGTAGTGATAATATTGCAATGTGTTGTAGGACATCCATTGAGCTGAGTGTTCTCTAAAGACTCAATGAGAAATAGCCATTCCCATTAAGATCTTATGGTCTTCATGGTCTGGACTTACAAATGGTGGGAAATATTTTTTACATGCACTGTGAATCCAGCCTTCTAAGAAACACATACACTTTATAATACAAAAAGCATAATTACACTCTAATTACACTGTAGTAACATCTTTAACCTAAGATTTCCAGTAATCTATATAACAAGGTACTTCATGGACTGGCCAAAATAATTATAGAGTAAAATTACGTAATTAATATACCTACATTTAAAAATATACTGTTAGATCCTCAACTGAGTTAAATCATTATCTCTCTGATGGTATCAGTCTGGTTCCTGTGCATTAAAAAGCAAATCATGGAAGCAATAATATCTCAATTATGTAGTTAACCTTCTGGTTATATTAATTAGTGATGATTAGGCGTGGGAAACCATAATTATGTCATGTACATAACATCCCTTTGAAACTGCGTCGTGAATCCAAACACAAAAGGCAGATGTGAACGTCTAACCAGGTTCATTTCTGATGCCTAGAACAAATCTGAAACTCAATGATTTGACCCTCTATCTCCTATCTGAAACACATTCAATGGTGATAGCTCTGCTGGTGTCAAACTTGCAGAAGAAACTGCAGTTTGTGTTAGTCCCAGAAGAGAAATGCAAGGTAGAACTGTTCCATATTCTGATTTCACATGGTGGTTACTAAAACCTGACTTAAAAAAAAAAAAAGACAAGCAAAACATCTAGATCCAGTTCAGTTCCTAAAGGAGGAAGCCCTGAAACTAAAGAAGCACCTTTTCTCCAACTCACCACATCTAGCCACTTGTCTGGGGTATGAACAGTAAAAAATCAGCACCTCTTACTTTTTTTTTCTAGAGATCCTGGCAGCCAGAGCATTATTTGCACAGGACCTTTCTGAAGATCTGCTCCTCACTGACTCCAAAAACTCAGTGGTAGACACTGTACTGGGGAAACTGGTTTTCCTGAGGCATCCGTCTGAGAACACCATGGTATTGGGAAGAGAGAGGCAGAGCAAGCAGGATTTTCCACTGCTGTCCTCATGCCTAACTTAAGACTGAAGTTTCTCACCTTCAAAGATAAAAAGAAAAGCCAATCTGAGCTAACACTCTTCTCCCAGTATATCAGAGATATGCTTCATCCCAGCAGATCATTCCTGCACAGCAGGACTACAGCAAATTAGTGTGTAGGTCATTCAGTCCAAATTTAGAAAAATATTAAACATTTCACTTTTATATAGGCTTCTATCACCTACTGAAACCCACAGAAGCTCTGCATTGGAATAGGAATTATGGAGCTCAACATTTGTACAAGTCCAGGGTTATTCCTGTCATTCAGATGGCAGCATCCTGCCATCTCTGCAGGAAAAAAGACAAATGCAGAAGAACATCACAGAATTTCCATTAAAATTAATCCTTTGAAAAGTGACTGTCATAAGAAAGTGCATATTTTTGAGCAAACAAATATACTTTAAATGGACATTTAGCAAATGTCTTATTGAAACATTCCAAAATCAGGAGCTGCCAGAATTAAGGTTGCCTGTATATTCTCTAGCATTGCACTTGCAGGCACTTTGCGGCTATTATTGCCTGGTTTTTGCTTTTATTTTTTAAATCTAAGTAACTTTGAAAGGTTGACTTACAAATCTGGCATTTGCAATTCTGGGAAACCCCACTTCGCACACTTTTTCATCTGTATTCACTCAATTATTATTTGATGTGTTCTTTTCTTTCTGCTGTGCTAGCAGCAAGGGACACTGGTACAACATGGGCCACAGTTACGTATTGCCCCACAGAATTGACAGCCTTGGGGTCTTCAGTGGATCTACGCTAAGGTCTCAGGACACATCATGGTCAACCAGATTCAACAGAAAACCCCTCTTTGTGAGGAACCGAGGTCTGTGAGGCCCTGGGTATATCATGGGCACAGCAAGGTGTTGTTAGCTGGCATCGTCATTTAAGGGACTAAAGGCACATGGCACTTTGCAAGACGTAACCCAGTATGACTTTGGTAAGACATTCTTCCTGTCTTTTAGTTCACCAAACTGTAAAACTGTTGCCTAATATTCACCAGCAGCAGTTCCCAGGCATTGCAAGCTGTTCTCTGATGATATTTCCAATTCAGTCCGAGATTCCTGAATGAGATTTCTGTAGAAGGATTACTTAAATGTTTTCTTTTTCACCCTGAAGTTCATCCAATATAATGTTATAGAAGTAATCCTTGTAAATATCTCACTTGAAGGGAGGATTTTTTCTTTTCTTTTGCTCTTGGCAGTGGCTGTGACAAGGATGACAGCACAAAACACAACAGAAAGTTATAAACGTTACTTTTCCTCAGACAGCAAACGAAATCCCAGGTTACCACCATCCTAGATGGAAAACTGAGCCTCTCTGCTTTCAGAAACTCACACCCTTGTCTCATCCTGGGGCTGCAGCGTATGTATAAATTGAGCACAATGCTACTGCCATTTCAGTTGATGCTCCTGGCCTGTATGGAGGCTGATGCTTTTGAGGTCAGCCTGAAGATGAGCTTCACCTACAGGTGTTGTTTGGGACTCCTTGGGAGTGACAAATTTCGGACCTGTCAAGCAAAGACGGGTCACCCTTCTCTACAGCTCTCTAAAAAGGGGCACCAGCAGAGCAATAAACAATTGAATCACAGAATCACTAAGGTTGGAAAAGACTTGTAAGATCATCAAGTCCAACCATCAACCAACACCACCATGCCCATTAAACCATGTCCCACAATGCCTCGTCCACACGTTCCTTGAACACCTCCAGTGATGGTGACTCCACCACCTCCCTGGGCAGCCTCTTCCAATGCTTCACCGCTCTCTCAGTAAAGAAATTTTTCCTTATATCCAATCTGAACGTCCCCTGGTGCAACTTGAGGCCATTTCCTCTTGTCCTGTCGCTAGTCACTTGGGAGAAGAGACCAACACCCACCTCACCACAACCCCCTTTCAGGGAGTTGTAGAGAGCGATGAGGTCTCCCCTCAGCCTCCTCTTCTCCAGACTGAACAACCCCAGCTCCCTCAGCCGCTCCTCATCAGACTTGTGCTCCAGACCCCTCACCAGCTTCGTCGCCCTTCTCTGGACACGCTCCAGCACCTCAATGTCCTTCTTGGAGTGAGGGGCCCAAAACTGAACACAGCATTTGAGGTGCGGCCTCACCAGCGCCGAGTACAGGGGCACGATCCCCTCCCTACTCCTGCTGGCCACACTCTTTCTGATACAGGCCATCACTTTCATCACTTCAGTGTTTTCTTGCCTTCACTTCAACTTGCAGCACAAGCAAGGCAGTGCCGTTTAGCCCCACTCTTTGATACGCACCTCCTGACGCCCAGCAAAAAGATTGCCATAATCTCACAACAAGCATGAACCCCCCCTTCCCCGCTGTCATCCTTTTCTCCATCCTGCCACACAGATCGCTTTTTCCTAAGCCCACACACCTCACTCAGTTTGGGATCCATCCCTGTCACAACCTGGCACGTTCTCTCCTCCTCCTGCTGGTCTCTTCCCACTCTCAGCACTTTCTTTCCTGCAGACCCTCTTACACTGCAGAGCTGTGCACAGCAGCTGAAGACCTGGCACAGGTCAGACCATGCCAGGGGCCATTGTCACAATTTAACAGTGCAGATGATTGAATTAGAGGCTTTGGCATGGCTTTGTTTATCAGTATTAATGAGACTGAACCAATGATGCAATTCCTTGGGGTCTTTTGCCTCATTCCTTCCTTTCCCTTCTGGAATCTTGACCATCTACTCCATCCCACTCCTTCCCACCTTGGCCAGCTGCTCCGGAGATGCTGGGTGCAGGACTGGTGAGGGCATGGCTTGGTCCCCTTGGTTAGTGACACGGATGCATTTTCAGGAGACAGACAAAACAGGCGGCAGGGGGTTGGAGGATACATACACCTACAGGACTTTTCTTGAGGGGTAGAGCAAGAAAATGTAGGGGTTTGGGGTGTTGAGGTTTTTAGGAAAAGTGTAAGACCCTTCTACAAGCCTTGACTGTAGCTTGTGGATTGCATACTTAGTTATCTCTCACTGTAGCAGAAGACTGGGATTGAGTACTACAAGCATGAATGGAATTTAAGAAATTAACTGTAAAGATGCAGAGTTCTGCCCACAGGTAAGATTTCCTGCCAGCAAAAGGCCAGCATGAGGGTTTTTGGGTCTGGACTGCCACTGCTGAGGTTTTGCATAGAGAGTCATCACTGGGGTTCAGACTCATGATACGGTGAAACTCTGACAAACTTGAGTGTGATTGCAGTGAACAACGCTGCCTCAGCAAGCTGGTTTGGGTATGCTTCCCTCTCCCTTTCCAAGATACCTTCCCAGCAAACTCATTAACCACACAGATGCACTGAAAGTGCTTGGAACAGAAATGAGAACAGAAGCAACGAAAACAATTCTTCTGCTAAAAGAGCTGGGTTTTATATTTGTTCCTCATCTGCACCTCCCCCTGCCCGGGTGCAACACACAGGAAATCTCTGCAGCTGACTCAGGACTTCACAAACCAAGGGATTATGTGCTACAGATACTGACAGGCCCCTTTGCTTACAGCCAGGCAAACACCACAACAGTAATCTCCTCTCTGAGATAAAGTCCATCAATCTTATTCTTACACCAACCTGTTTCCCTCTGCACCTCAAACAAAGCTGGAAGAGCAGCCCTCCTTGGGAAGGATGCTGAAATCTGTCCTTCCTTGGCACCCTCCTATTTCAGCTTACTCTTTCAGCTGGACTCCCATCAAAGTCAGGTCAACGCATATCCATTTTCCGTGCTGAGCTGACTAGTTTTCAATAACAATTTCTCCTTCGTTTTGTAACAGAGATCAATAACACTGCCCCTCTCTCATATTGGCCGAGATTCCAGCAACGTCATTTGCTCTTTATTGTTGCTACTGCTTTGTTTTGTTTCCCTTTTTCTTTTCTTTTTTTTTTTTTTTTTTTTTTTTTGGCAAGGCACAGATCAATTTAACAAGATGAAAACAACTTAGACTTTCACTCAAGGTAAAATCTCCACTTTATAACCCAGGATGTAATTTACAATCCTGTCATTAAGCTCTGTTAATCCTATTATTATGAAGATAAATAATTACCCATAGCGAAGAAAGGGATTCCCAACAGAGTAGAATTATATTTTCCATCAGTAATGAAAAATATCCCTGCCGCAGTGACACTGGAAATACAGATAGTGAGTACTCCCAAGAGTCCCAGGAAAGGTTTGCTACGCAGGCAGTCCTTCATGGAGCTCGAGAGGGTAGCAGTCAGGAGAATCAGCATCAGGCTCACCAAAATCTTGCCTCTGGCCAAGAGGCTGGTCTGGTGGAAGTCCTTCCAGAGGCTAAAGGACGCTAGTGAGTAGAGCTGCAGATCTTGGTGATCCAGCTGCATCGTGTGCATCAGTTTACAGAATTCACTCTCCCACTTCTCCCCAATGAGGTCCTGGGTGACAGAGCCATATGTTTGGAGGTAGTAAGTGATTTGGATGGCTCTGGCTGATTTGACTCTCTGGTCCTTGCTGTTTGGTACTTCCATGACCCCTCCGAGCTGGTGGCCAATAAAACTGCTCCTTCCATCCTGAGAGGGAAAGTAAAAAAGATGAGCATGTGGTTATCCTGCGTAAGATGTGATACAGTGATATCGTTTGACTCTACCTTCCTTTCACAGACATGCCAAGAGCTCGACTCAAAGGCCACTGCAGTCAACAGCAGTCGTGCCATTCACTTCAGTGGGCTTTGGGACGCATCCCTGCTCCCTGCCGTAACTCTGTTCCTTACTCATTATAGACTCATTTGCAATTCTGTGCTGCAGTTCAGGGACTGCTCAGACACTCATTGCTGTCCCAGATGTTCAGAGACTGAAATGTAGCATGCAAGCTCCTCACCCCACAGGAGAGGATCGCTTTCCTACATTTTAACTGTGACAGAAAACAACAAATCTCCAATTATTGAAGAACGAAACATTTGAAACGAAGATCAATTTCTGGAAGATTTGTGATTTTCTGACACTTTCGAAATGCTTTTTAAAAGTTGGAAATGTACAGAAAATGAGACCTGGTTCCTCAGTACACAGATGTAAATGCAGACGGATCCACTTTAACAGCTACTCTGCCTCTAGAACAGTATAATTAAAACCAGACTTTTGGAATTGTTTATTTGAAATTTCATGGATTTCTATCAGTGGCACAGAGATAGGAATCTACCTTAAACCTTGATTTAGCCAGGATTTGTTTTTTTATATTTCACGTATATAAACCTTACTCTGGTCTCACTTAATTCGGTATGTGCTAGGACATAAAAACTCCATGGCAATCAGTAAAGGACACATCAGGTGCACTCAGAATCAGCCCCCGTCTATTTACAAGACCCGACTACTTTCTTGTAGAGTTATCTGGTCCCATTTAGATGGTTTTTTTTCTTTTTTTAAGAAAAGTTTTGTAAGAAAGTCCTTGCTTTTTAGTCACTGGTCATTCTAGTTCTCCAGATTAACTGTGATGTGCCCCTTTCAAGACAGGAGAAGCTTGCACAGATTCAGAAGATCAAACTCAGTTGCAAACTGAAGAAGACGACTTAGTAGATTGGATAAAAATGTCCTAGCACAAGTAATCTCTGATCAAATACTCTAAAACCAGGGATTAAATGTCTGTTGCACACCAAAACCCAACATTTTGGGGTTTTTTGTGTAAATGGGATTAAAAGTTTTCAGATTTCTTTCCTCTTGTATTTAATAAAAACATAAAATTATCAAGCCAGTTAATATATAAAACATCGTGCAGCAGTGAGTTCACATGAGATAATACTCTTTGCCTAGATGTGTTACGGGAATGAGCTGACTGACAGCCTGAATCTGGGAGCTGCTCTGCCCTACACACACACATAGAAGCAGTCATCTGCAAAAGGTCACGAGCATTTGGGGGAGACACTTTTAACATCTATTACATCCAACATTAACCATTTCTAGAAACACCTCTGCTGCATGCAGGTCATTATCTGAAATTGCCAGACCTGCTCGTTGTAATGATTCCCATCCTAAGGAAAAATCAATGAAGCAGGGTACCAAGCTTTATGAAACATAGATGTCTTCTGGGGTGTCTGATCGTAGCAAATAAATATCAGAAGTTGAGAGACAGTGCTGAAAATGTTTTATATACTCACCTTGCCTTGTCTCTGGTATGTAAAGGAGGCAATCCTCCCACTGAGAAATTCCTGCCTATGCCTGCTTTCATTGCAGGAGCTCACTGTTTTCAGCATTTGCCTGCCACAGCCCAGGGAATGTGACAAAGTGCTTTTCAGAAGTTCATTTTTTCCCTATTCCCAGCTGTTATTTCCCATTGAAATAATGGCTTCTGACGAGGTATCCTGGCACAAGCTGACATGGAAGGTGATTTGCACTCTAATGCCAGCTTCTCAAATCACCTGAAGGCTCATTGCAGATGTCATATAAGCAGAGACAGCTAGCACAGAAGGGCAGCTGGTGCTGTTTGGACTCCAAAAAATCCTCATCTCTGGCATTTCGTGTTAGAATCCTGTTTTGATTAATTATTTCTATTTTTTTCCTAAAGAGGGGTCACACCTACCACTCACAAAAGGTACATTTCCAAGCAGGTAATTAAGGTTTAAGCAATGCAGTCCCTGCTCACATCAGATGCAACTTCGCAGTTGAAAATCCCCTTTGGCACTGCTTTGAAATTTTAGGGAAAAATGTCATATTTCCTCAGTATATACGCAGTCTTGACATTCAAACATTTTCAGGCACTGCAGGATACTTTAGCAGCACAGCTCCAAACTCAGACAATGGACTGTAATTCAGATTTCATTGATTCACTATGCAGCACGCACGGCAAGGTTATGGGAAAGTTTGCGATGACCATCTGCCTTCCTCTGTGAAAGGTGCACCGAACAATGGCAACATTTCAAAAGAGGCAACAGAGCAGGCACAAATAAATCATGTTCTGCTGTATCTCCCATGAAACAGAAGATAACGGCCATTTGTTACACTGATGTACAATAGGGCACCCAGCTCATATGGCAGCAAAATAGAGAGTGAGCTTTCAGATGGAATCGAGGAAATCACAGATGCTGAATTGCTTTGAGGTCGTTTTGTCCGTCCCTTTCCTTCCGAAGGCGGATTGCTTCCTATCTACGCAAGGGTTTTGCCTTTGCTGTTTTTATAGCATGCAAACACGAACCTGACACCACGGCATTTGCGAAAATGGGGCCCTTTTCTAATACAGCTCACATGCTAGCTTTGCCAAATGCTTCAAGTGAGATCAAGGTCCTGTTGTGCTAGGCAGGGCTGTCACATCAATGGTTACAATTCCTCAGCAAGGAAGACAGAAGAAAGATGGGAAAAAATATTGCCTTTCATCCCATTTTACAGATGAAGACTGAAGTGTGGCAAAACGAAGACCCAGCTGCCAACGTGACTTTCAGCGTTTCTTAGAGGCATCCAAGCCAGGGACCTAACTACATCTTGGTGTCTCATGGGCACCTCAGGGGAGTTATTCACCATCCCAAGTTCTCTGTTGTGCTCTAGGACCACCTTGGTGAAAGAAGGAGACATGAATGGCTAAGCTCCTGGGCTAAGCCTAAAGTTTGGGAAACAAAATGAGGTCCCAGTGACTTGTATAAACAAGGCCTGAAGACCGGGCAGGTTTCAAACAAGATCCCTCATTCTGCCTAGTTCCTCAATGAAAAAAACCACTTTCTCCTGCTAATTAGCACATCCTTCCTGGTATATGCCTACATGATGCTATTTTTAATTTCATAACAATAATCTAATGTTTCAGATTCCAGATCCCTTATACATCTTACCTACATAAGTTACTACTCTCTGATCTTATACACAGAAAAGCAAGCTCAAAAAATAGAGTAATAATAATACTTATTGGTCATACACCATTTTACACTCATGTGTCTCCAGAGGATCTACAACACAAGGTGATAACTGTCTTTAGCAAGGTCACTAGCATGGCTGTGTCTATGTGTCTTTCTCTTTCTTTTTTTGGTTTTTTTTTGATGCCTAGTGAATACTCACAGTGTCTGTTTTCCCAGAGGACAAAAAGGGCCATCGTCCACTCTGATGGCAGCTAATTCTCTCCAGATCTGAGCATCTTTAAAAAGGGCATGAAATATCGATTACTTGCTGGGGCAGGTGATATTTGATCTTAAACCAGGGCCAAGGAAAAATCTTTGCTTTGATGGATACTATTAAATTGGGTTTTGTGTACTCCCTTCTCTTTTTCTAGATGCCCCAAAGCCATTTGGTAGATTTAGATTCTGAAAGAGAGGAGAATGAGAACTAAGGACTTTCAGAGGAGTGAGAGATGACAGACATCAACAGCATCATCCACCTTTTCCCCCAGGATGATGTATTTTGCCACTTGTATTTATGCAGACCTGGCCTTGCACGTGGTTGAAAATCCAAACTCCTTGTCCATTCAGCAGTAAAAATCACTAATGGTGAATGGATGGATGCAGAATAAACGCCTACCATATTTCACGGTGGAAACTTCTCTGTAAAGGGTGTTTGGACCCTTAATATCCTAAAAAGATGAGTAAATGGGGATGTTTGGCTTGCTCCAGAGCTGAGTGTGGCTGCTGCAGCCCTGACTCCCATTGTGGGGTTTGGTGTGGTCACTGCCCGCTGCCACACCAGCCCTGGGCAGATCGCCTTCTCTTCCCCACTCTGAACGGCACCAGCCTCCGCTGACTTCCTTCTCATGGGAAAAACAGAGCATTTAAGGTATTTTTGGGATGGCATGGCTCCTGCCTTCCCAGCGCCCTGCTCAGTGGAGGATAGGGCTGGTGAGAGGTTTAAAAGTCATTTCAGATGCCTGGCAAGGAGGAGAGGAGCCCTTGTACCCTACTGCCAGATCACTCTCACTCAAGTACATTCGCAGAACCTTTGCCAGCAAATTTATCTCTATTTTTATTTTTCTTTAACTGCTACCTCCTATCAACTGGACTGATGGATCATTATCAAGCTACATTCTAGAAATGTTAGGGTAAAGCATACAATCCGGGTTAAACTCTGTTTTATCTTAAAAGCTTAAAAAAGTTCAACAGAGGGCAACCAGGAATGACTGTCAAAATACATTGCGTGATAAACTTCCTAATGAGATCAATGCAGTTGTTTCTCCCCATAAGGACATTCTTCCTCTAGCAAACGCAGGTCATTGAAAGTATTACACTAAAATCCACAGAGGTTAGGATGAAGTCAGTTGCTTTAGTTCACCTAAAATTTTCAAGATAAAACAGAATAAAAATCCCCTTTCTTTGAGACATTATTTAAGGTTTAACATATTTGGTTGCTCCTACCTCCCTCTAGCTCACTGTAAAACTTTGGAGGGAGTTTTTTTCTCCCCAACCGAACTGATTTCTTTGTTCCTGTCCCTAGTATAGTTATCAATGGAGACCTTACACCAGTCGATCCCTATTACACAACCACCAATTAACAATTCCTGAAGCATCCCTTTCAAATCGTCGCACATAACACTGATTTATGTCAGTGCAACAGTTTTCTTGCCTTCAGAGCTGTGTAGGTGCTCTTGCTCAACCACCAAACTGCTATGCTGTTCTACTCCCTGTGCAGCTATTCTGTACGGCTCAGTGATGGAGAGAGAGTCCAGGGCAAGTGAGCCCTGAGGCCAATGCATTCGAGGTAAAACTGCACCTCGGCTGACTGGGAACAGGGCCGCAGCAATGGCCATGTGGTCTGTTCACTCAGCAAAAATAAAATGTATTAAAGTGGCCATGAGAATCTAGCCAGGAAATAATCCTCTAGGTCTTTACTGTAATAAAAAGCAATTCAATTATTTCCAGCTATCCGGCAATGATGAGGTTCAGCTCACCAGCTAGTCAAGCAAATTTGTTTTATAGTCACTGGGAAGAGTCAGGCACACCCAAAGGATGATCTGCTCCATCCTAAGGCACAAGTGAAAACCAGCCTTGCCCTCTGCAGTTGGCTGTCTCTCTCCATTTACAGCAGAGGCACCAGATATTACTTAAGACTTGAGCCTAGTTTTTATCAGGGGAAAAAGTTAAGAGAGATTATATCACCCTCAGTGGCAGATGCAAACACAGAACTAGCTGACCTGTCTTGTCATCCCTGGCTCATTTTGGCCTCTTCACAGGCATGTCCTGCACATTAACAAACATACAGACCTTGAGCCCCCTCCCAGGGAAATCAAGGATCACCAGCGTGATTTTTAAGTGAAGGGAATGTGTACCCAGAACATCCAAAAGGCAACCAGAACCGTCTGGCACCTCTTTCTAATGAGTCTGGGCTCTCATGCTCCTTTTCTTTACTGCTTTGGGTTTCTAGTTTTTGATCAGGTAATTTGAAAAGAGACAAGAACAGGAGAAAAGTATTTCAAGAGACTTATATACTCCAGGATCAATAACAGAGAATAAGAGAACTGTTCCTAATACAGATCTACACCTTCCAAGTAAATTGAATTGTGGAGGAATTGATAAGGGTGCAATAGCAGAGTGTGATTGCTACCGGAGACCTCTTCTGTGTGGAGGACCTTCTGGTACTGGACACGCTGTATTTCTGAGTGGTCCTCCCCACTTTGCTCCTTCAGTATCACCCTATCAGGTCTTCAGCTGTCAAGAGAGAGGAAGGCCGGAGGGAAAGCAGAAAAGGCTGTCCCTCCACCTTTGCTTCCCCTGCACATCCCTCAGGAATGAAAACACAAGATAAGCCCTCTCCCTTCCAGAGCAGCTCACTCCACACCAAAACTTCCCTCCTAGACTGTATTTCACCTTTACACCCTTTTCAAGCCTCCTGTATTCTTTGTCCTACCATCAAGCACTTCACCGCTCAACTGACTCCTGCAGTCTCAAGGTCAGATTCCCATTCGGTCCACCTCAGATCCCATCCCAGTTCTTCTGGGAAAAGAGGGGTGGATTTACTGCCCAGCTCACTCCCAGCACAGCTTTGTCCCTGGTTGTCCTAAACTGCACCCATGCACCCAGGAACACAGTGGTGTCCTTGAAGCTGCTGAGTAATACCCATGTTGGCTGTGACTACACACCTCCCCTATGTGGGGAAGGGTATTGCTGGAAGATGGGGGGTTATAGACAGCACAAAGAGGACCGCAAGCACTGGGAGGTAATTTCGGGGCACAGCTGGCCTATCTGCCTTTTTCCTTCTTCCCCTCTCCAGGAGCAGGATCACAGGCAGAGCAGTGAAATAGCTTTGGCACTGACAGTTCAGGCAGTGGCAGGTGAATTGGTGGCTGCACCCCAGCCCTGTGAGATGGATCCAAGGGTGAAGGGCGCAGATGGCTTTGGGTGCCCAGTGGCCTGGGGATGGGTGAGATAGCAGGAGAGGAAGCCCTGCAGTGGGTGGCACAGCAAAACTTGCTCTCGGTGATATCAGTTCACCTTCCACAGGAGATTCATGTCACAGAGTCACAGAATCACTAAGGTTGGAAAAGACCTATAAGATCATCAAGTCCAACCATTAACCCAACACCACCATGCCCACTAAACAGGACCTCTCAAGTTGTAGGTCGGCCTGGGTGTGTAAATCTACCAGGTCAGGTCTTAAAATACCGCTGTCCTCTTGTTTCCAGCAGGCACAGAGCCACAGCTCCCTCCGCACTTTTTATTGCCCTTTGAGTTTGTGCTCTGCCCTGTCTGGGACCAAAAGCCCTCTAGGCAGTCCCCAGTCCCCTTGGGCTCAGCCCTCTGCTTTTCACCGCCTGTCCCTGCCAGTGGAGCTTCCCTGGTATCACAGAGAAACAGGTCAGGCTGCACCTAGCCCCTAAATCCCCCAGGATGAAGGACGATGGTAAAAATAATCACGCAGACCAGCACAGTTTCCCCTGCCCATCCATGAATGGGTTCCTGTCTGAGGGATGGCTCTGGACAAAATAAGCAAATGGGAAGTGTGCTTTGTGGGGGGATTTATGTAGCAAGAAAGTGGTCAATGCAAAAGAAGTGGAGTTTGTTGTGACTGTGAAATAAAGGTGGGGCTATGGAGTGGGGTGCCCTAAAGAGACTGGAGACGTGAAAAAGAGGGAGGCAGGAAGGAGAAATCACGGGATGAGGGGTAACGAAGCAGCAGTTCTCATTGCACCCTGACCACCCAGAAAGAGGGCAGGAGAAGGCAGGTAGGAGCAAAGCTGCTTTGGCATCCTCCTGCAAACAGCAGAGCTGTGTCTCCTGTGCCCTGGGCTGCCGTGCCAGTGGCAGCAGACGAGCCCAGCCCTGCACTGCAGTCCCTGCTTCAGCTCTTGACACCTTCATTCCCTCCAGACTCCCTCTTTCCCACCTCCCCACAGGCACCCAGACCACACGGTAGCATCGAGCAGAGTGGCAGTAACTCAGGGTTGGGTTTAGCTACCCTAAACTGATCCCCCACCCCAACAAAAGAATAGGAAATTTCACAAGCATTTCCACCCCAAAAGTCACACTCCAGGCTGGGTAGCACATGTGTTATTTCTTCCTGCTGGCATCTATCTGCGCCCGGGCATCTGGTTTGCAAGCGCTGCACGGCTATATTGTGGTGCCCTAGACCTGTGTGTAGGGACCAGTATAACCGAGGAGGATTCAAACCCCATCCCCAGCTCTGGGCGCCTTCCCAATGGCCTCTAACAGGTCAACATGCAAAGGATGAGCAGTGGGGGAAGAGGGAGTCGGTGGCATGAAAAACTCCGGCGCTGTCTCTGGTCTAGAAAGAAGCAGGGACTTGGTTTATGGATCAGTGGCTTCCTCTCACCATGCACAGTACCATGCCCTCATTACTGGAGATTTTTGGCAGCATTCCCCCTCCTGCACTGTTTGCAGGCCAGCTCCAGATCGCGGCGGGTTGATTCAGCTAACCAGGAGCTTTGCACTGAGGTGTGGGAATTTCCTCAAAAACTGTTTTTCTACCCCAGGACCTCCATGCTTCTTCACATCACCAAGCAGGACAGCGCTCATATTTTTCATATATTCAAACCCTGCTTTATGACAGACTTTTGCAAGGAGGTGCCACATGGCTTTAGGAGGGGAAATCCAAGCTCCTGCATTGCATGGTACAGTTGTGGTTCTCCACCTATGCAAACTCTGCCAGATGTTAAGCCATGAAGAATACCCAGGTCCAATTAAAAAAAGTTGTTTGTCTCCCTAGCAGTCGGTGTCCATCCCAAAGGATTTTGATTGTGTCAAGGAGAAACGTAGGAATGAATCACCAAGGAGACAGCAGTGCTTAAAGGGACATGCGCAAAACACCTATATTTGGATATACACAGTTAAACAGGCATGTGTGCAATAAGCACTTTTACCATCTCTCATATTTGGCAAATTCTAGGAATCTATATCACGAATACTTTGTATTAAATATTCCATGGTGTCATCCACAGCTCAAACTCAATGTTAAAAATGTTCAGAGGAAGGAAGAAAATTAGAAAGAGAGTAAGAAGACAAGAAATGCTTTTTCAGTGGGGCCAGTGGTCCACCTAGCCCAATTTTCAATCTCTGTGCATTTCTAAAGCATGACACACCAAGATAGAGTTTTCTATAACATGGCTGGAAGATGCCTTTGGGAGTCTCATAGTCATTGAGGACTTTCCAGCTCTTTAACCAACAAAAAAGTGAAATGAGCTACTGGAAAGGGGGAAAAAGAATGCAACTGTTCATTTTTTAACAAAGAAATGCTTCTCCCACATGCAGGGATTTGAATGAATTTGGCAATAAAAAGAAAGCAAGATTAATGAATTAAAGCTATCTTGTACCCCAGTGAAATGCAAGAGAGTTTTGTTATCTGAAGAGGGTCATTGCTTTCTCCAAATGGGAGTAAATAGGACAATATTCCACCAGAATGCTTTCTGTCTCTTGTGAAGGTGTAATCTTAAAGCCTTCTTGAAGTCCATGGAGTTATAGGCTAAACAAGAACCTAATTCCTAAAGGAAAAAGAAAAGAAAAGCAATAGAAAACACTAAAAATCAAGAAAACCTCCTTTCTTGTCGTCTTTCCATATCAACAAAAGCAAAACGGCACAAAACTGTTCGCAAAACTTCACCACGCACTTCATATGCCCAAGCTGAAGGGTTTTGGGGGGGTGAGAATGAGATCCAATAATTGTCCCTAAAAGGAGATCCTAAAAAGGGGTCACATGTTTTCACTGACAGGTTTGTAGGCCTTCTTGCTTTGTGTGCATCCCACTGTGTACCTCTTCTAATTGTTTTCCCTACACCGCTTGAAGTCCAATACACACAAGAAATAGGAAGAAAAGCTGCCAGGAAGCAAAAGGAATTGGATTTGCCTGGTTTTATTACTCCATCAAAAGGAAATGTTAAAAAAATAAACAGCAGAGAATAAAAGGTGAGGAGTAAAGCAGATCCACAGGAATCGTTTAAGCTCTTACAATCTGAAGTTCCAATAATGACACAGAAAAGGGTGCTTTTTTCTTTTTAAATTATGTTTTATGTTGGCAAACATCTTTTTAATTTTCTCTTGTCTCTGCTCTTCCTGGTTTCTCTGGGGACCAGCAGCCAAAGTGCTGAAATGCTGTGATAATGTTTTATCAAAGGCAAGAAGAAAAGAAATAATTGAGAATCAGACAAAGCTGAGCGTGATGTGGCAACATTTTGGGGCTAGCATGGTTTTGAGGTTAACTTCCAGCTAAGCAGTTTGCAAGCTTGACTAAGTCCAGCCTTCAAATGCAAGACGCTGCTATGCTCTTTCCCAAGCCCTATCAGGAGCTCCCACTCTCTCAGTGTTCAGTAAGATATAACAAGGCACTACACAAAGCAGATACAGTTAAGGACACTTAACACTTCCAGCTGAAAATTCCTCCTTTTTAAGAGATAATTAATCAGTTTTTCTCTCTTTTTTTTTAATCTCAAATTTGGCATTGTGAAGCAATTTCTCTACCCTGAAGCATCCCCCCGCTCCCTCCAGCACACACTGGTTTTTAATGACTGTGGCCATTTGTTAGCTGGAGAGAGCCAAAAAAATGTCTAGTTTCAGATGTTTTTCCTTTTTTTCTCCATAATGTTGGACCAGAATCTGGAAAGGGGGAGTGGGAATAAAGCATTTAAGTAGGCCTGTATTTATGCATTAAAATATAATTGAAGCTGGGGTTCTGGATCTGCATATGAGATAGCTGACTCCCACCCAAGGTACTTTTGAATTCAGTATGTTCAAAGAGATTTTTCACCCCCACATATGAACATCAGCAGGTAGTTTTTATATTTGTAAAATGTCTCAAGATTACCTTGTAATGTGTGCCCTTCATGATAAAATCTTATGTTCTTAGTAGCCCATAGAGATGAAGGTGCTGTCATGTGTGATTCTCTAACATGTTTTCTTTAATTCTTGCTCCAGTCAAAAAAGTAAAGCTCACAGCGTCATCTCCACTTTGGGCTTCTCGTTGCCTCCCATCACTAGAGAGCTCTCCCACTGGCAGTTTGCTGACATTATGAGGGCCAGCTTTTCTTTATTCTTTTCAGCCATACTCCATGGGAGGGGATGTCTCGTGCTGTCTCAGATGGCACAGAGCACATTTGCAATGATAAACAAGTGTTAAACAACAGCATGTAACAACCTGAAAATCTTACATCAGCCCAAAATCTTCATTTAGAGATTGCAGGAGTTGCTAACAACTGCTGCTGATCAAGCTCCACATGCTGGGAGCAATTCATCCCGATGCAGCCTTTGCGCTGCTGAGGCCTGGGAGGACCCGCGCGAGGTACAGCAGATGCTGAGGTCTCGGTTCAGACCTTACTCACTGGTCACCAGTGAGGTTCTGGCACGTTCCAGGACCTTGCTGCGCAAGGTGCTATGCAAATGCACAGCTGGAGAAGCTGCCTATCCTCCAAAGACCTTCCCATCTGATGCTGGTGTTTGCTCAGCCGCTGTATTTCACGGTACGAACTGGTGATGCTGCCAAAGGGGGGGTCCCTTCCCTCTCCATCCTGAGCCTGCACCTCCTCCCTGCCAATCTGGGGAGCAGCAGTTCGCGTGGCATGTGGTGAGCTGGACTGGAGAACTAATCCAGGTTTATGCAAACTCAATGGGAAGGAAAAAAGAAAAAGAAAAAAAGTTTTAATTCCCTCCTTGCTGCCAGCTGGCTCAGGCTTGCTTTAATTCCTGTGCTCAAACCCCGTAGTCTGGTGGTGGTGTCAGCTATGTGACACCTGAATAGCTTCATCCTCAAGGTGGCTGTATTTCATGGCTGCGTATTTGTCCTTTCGTGCAAGTACACATTAGCTATTAACTTCAAGCAGAGCTTCTGACTTGGATGAGCCTCTTCAGCCAGAACAGAACTCAAGACATGAAAAGTCAGAATTTAGACGCTGAGGCCCTGAGTCAGGCTGCCTAACCAAACCTGCCAGGTTAGAAATGCCAGGGCTGCCGGGCTGCTTGCGCAAGGAGAAGAGAAAAAAGGGGCACCTTTGGAGGGCAATCTTGATCTTAAATGGACTGAGTCTCATTCTTAGGGTTTTTAGTCCTCCTAAAGCCTGCAATGTCCCAAAACCTAATTTAAGTACCTTCATTAAATGCTTAAGGTTAGCTTATATGTGTTCCTAGATTTATATGTTAATGTAGCGGTTTTGTTAAGCACGAGTTCAAGATACCAAGTAAGATGAACATTTAGTTACTGTGGACAAGCACTTCTGAAGAAATGTAGTATATTCATTGTAAATATAAATAATAGCCACCACCTTTTAAACTTATCTGAGACGTTTCCCTGCAAGACAGCAAAATGTTTTTCCCCAAATAGACATTTCCAGTTACTTCAATGTAATACATGCTTTAAAAAAAAGGCTTTTAAAAAAAGTCCCTTGGAGCACAAAGTGATTTTTCAATTTGTATTTGTATAATCTATTTGGAAAGGGTTTTTTCTGGCAGAACAGGAAGGATTGGACTTTTAATTTTAAAACAAAAGTGCTGCAGATGGTGGAACCTTGTGGTATCTAGCCACCTTTGGATTTCAAACAAATAAATATGTAGGGAAAAATTCTGATAAAGTAGGCCAAGGAATAATCAGATGGTAAAGCACTTCCAGATGATAGAACCTCAGCATTTGTCTTCTGAGTACTCTGCAAAATCTTGGTCTTCCTGCTGCAATAAACTGCCAATATCTGGCAATCTGTTTTGCAGGAGGATGGCATTTAATTCTGGTTCCTTCAGTGGAAGCTAATTCCTTATTCAGATTAATATATTTTAGTTCTTTGGAAACTGTCTAATAATAATTTCCAAAAACAGTCTTTCAAAACCCTGTCAGAGATTTGGTGTGAGACAAAGCTGCAATGGGCTTGAGAAGAAGCCTTGATTTTCCCATGAAATTATTCTAGGAATTTTTTTCTTATGTCAGTGCAAATGCAGATTATTCCCTAGGTCATTCGGAAATGCTTTGCCTGACGTAAGTCTTTTCTATGAAGATCTCCAGATTTAGCATATTCCCATGTTTATGGAAATTTCATGGAACTTTTTCTTTTGTGATTTGAAATAAATGTATGGTGGGGTTCAGCTCACCTAATTTTTACCATCTGAATGCATAATATGAACATTCTTTCCCTGGTCCATGAAGTCTCTGAAGGGTGAGTTCATCCCCTCCTAATGTAGCTGTTTAGAAAATGTGAAGTGCATTGCTTCTGGAGGTTCACACTTTTCTCCTCTGAGTGCACATTGGGCGCAGTTTAGATTAGATGTTGAACATAAAAGGGCTCAAATTAGAAGAAATATATCCCATCTTTGGGATGAGTATTCCCATCATGTCTCTCTGTATGAACATCCGCAAACTGCTACGTCATGGCCCCTCAGTTTCAGGGCAGGGTCACAGCCTGACTCTGCCGACCAGACCAGGTACCATCCGCTGCAGCAAATGCCCTGACGTTGTGGGGTTTTGTCAAGAAGAGGAGAAGAAATGGCCTGACTCCACAATCCATTTCACAAACATCACCAACCTGTTCCTAGAGACTTGGTCTGACATCACACTCAAGTTGGACAAAAAATAGTAGAAATGATCCAGCTGAATATTTTGTAACTATCCTGCTCAACTGGGTTTTAAGACTGCCTGCTACCAGAATTTTTCCCTGGCGCAACAGAATGTAATTAATGAATGACAAAATTAAACAGGGACAAAATGGAGCCAATTTGTGGCATTAGGGGTATGAGGATATTCGAATTTGAAGTGCTGGGGAACAATCAGATGATGCACAACATGGCAAAATAACTCCAAGGTTGGGCCATCCAAAATCCACACAGTCAGCACAAACTCCAGAAGAAAACCGATTTCATTCTAGAAAGATAACAAAAGGACCAAGGCAAAGCAACAATCTATCAAGGCTTCATTGATTATTTAACACATCATCTACAGCCTCCAAAGCACCGTTCAAACTCAACATAGGGAGCTGTCTGTCCTGCAGAACTTAATCTGCAAGAAGGTGAAGGATGAAGGATGATACCGAGTAGTGAAATGTCCATACTTGCAGTGTGAGAGTCAGAAGTAAAACTAAGCGCCCTTTCAGTGGGGGCTGCAAAATCCCAACTTCAACAGCAACTTTGTCTTTGACCTTGGTCGTATCATTTAAGCACTGCATCTTCAATTTGGCATTTGCAAAACTCAGCTAACAGGAATCTGTTCCAAGGGAGGACCCTAGATTGCCCTTTGGGGACCAGAATGCAACCAAAACTCTTCAGAAAATTGTTTTATTTTCCGTTTGGGTTTCTAACTGCTCTGGTTCTGTCTGTGTAAATTCTCTGACTCAGCTGCTGCTGGCATGTCCTTCTTGTTTAATAGTATCTCTGAATTTCATTCCTGTGCAATTCAATTCCACTTCCTGATAATTAATAGAGATGTTAGATGAGACCAGACCTAACACAAATTCTCCAGATACCCTGCAAGATACCTTCCATAAACTTGTTACATTATCATTTATCATGATTCTTCGTTTACAGTCTTTCAGCCAGTTTCCAACCCACATGACTGATTTCCCATCCAAGCCAGTATGAATTAATTTTTCTGTTAGGATTTCCTCATGATCCTGCACAGGCCAGGGAATGGACTAGACTGACCTTATAAACATTTTACTTCTTTGACCTCTTGATGTTACACGGAAGAGGCATGAGATTGCTCATAAAACTCCACCAGCTCTCTGACTGAATTTCTCCAGCAGCACCACAACACTCCTTTATAATGGGAAAATCAATGCAAGGGAGAGAAGGATCTGAGTCGCAGCAGAATATGAATTCTTGAATACATGGTCCTGCACCAAAATCACCATCCCACACCCCAAACTGCTCCTTCACAAAACAGCATCTGAACTGTTGTCATTTCTGTCCACTGCATCCTCATTGAAGAGGCTATAGGAAAGACCCAGTTCAAATGGTTTAAGGGTGCACTTCAGTTTCTTTGAGTTTCATTCTGGGCTATTCTCTATCCTGGTTACCTTTTATTTAGCTGCTCTAAAGGAAGTAATAATAATGTCCTATTCTGCCTTCTTTTTCCTTGTCATTTTTGCTACTTCAAAGAATAATTGGGTTTTCCACAAGAAAAGTATCAGAATCATTCCTAAAGGAGTTTTGTTCAGATCTGTTAAATAGTGACTATTCTGATAAAAAGACCACTGAACATACACAGTTACAGTATTTGGCATTTATATAACACAAATTTCCTTTCAGGGATGTCCTCCTCTTTCTGCCACCTCCAAAATCTTATACTAGAGGCAAGAAGATGGTAAAAGTTGTAAGGATACAAGCTTTATTCTTTTAGGAGAACAAAGCACCTTTTCTTTAAAACTAAATTCTTCTCAAAAACAAAACATCAAATAATTCGTGAAAGCAGGGGAGCTCTTAAGCTTGTCAAGTTTGTGAAATTTATTTTGGGTTATATACCTAAAGCCTAATACTTGTGCTAGTCTTGAAGCCTGGGGAAAGAAAGGATTGGAGAGACATTCGTAAATATTCAGAAATGTTCATGTTTCCTTGCTGGTGTCCCAACTTTCTACACAATTCACAGTGATAAATCTGTTGTGCATCAACTGTGTGACCAGTGTCTTTTACGTGCAGATGGAAAACCAGTTATGGACAGGAAAATTAACCTTAGTTAACAAAGAAACACCACTGGTAGAACATTTATTACCACACCTTCCAGCCACTCCTGAAGAGAAGTGGGTTTGTCATCTGGATCCAAAAGTCTATGTGGTGCAATCACTATTGGTGGATGTTTTATACTTATCTGTGAATAAAGCCTCACTCAGTAGGACAGGAGTCAAGAACACGAGCAAACTGAAGTGTGGATTTGAAGGAGAAAAATGCACATGAATATTTCCATGTTGCATCTGCTCAGAACTGAATTTGTTAATGCATTTAGTTAACGGATCAAAATCCACTCTAAAAAACCATCCTGGAAAACGGTTACGAAAAGGGTGATTTATATTTGAGTCACAGGCCCAGTCAAACAAGAGATTGCGTTGCATAATGAAGTACCGCTAACAGCATCTCTCTTCTTAATGAACTGAAAATTGTTTTGCAAACTAAACCTGCTTCAGAAACGGGAAGCGAGAATCACTTGGCCCATCAATACAGTGCTTTGGTCTCCGGTGAAAAATGGCATTAAAAGAGCCAAAGCACCTTTTTGGGGGATACATTTGTGTCCACGGGGACTGGGCTGTGTCCTCAGCCACGCAGAGATCCTGCCAGGCAGAGCTGGTGGCGTGACTTCATTTCTCTGGGATTTTCAAACTAGAGGGACCTCTCCTTCCCCAAAGTTTGAACATGGGAAAACATGTCCTTTTAAAGTAATTTTTTTTTCCACCTTTATTTTCTAATCTACAGTATAATGTGAGAGCAAAATATTTTTGAAAGAATTTTGAAAGTATATTTTGAAAGAAACATTTCAACACAAGAAAATAGAAACATTTTGTTGGGGACACATCAAAATGAAACTGTGGGAACTGGCCCTTCTCTTTTCTTCCTCCAAGACAAAATTAAGGGCAAGGTAGACATTGTTTCAGAGATGCTTTTGATTTCAAGAGTACTGTAACTTCTGATAGAAAAAGATTCAGCTGAAATTTTATGGGCCTGCCCTACATGCAGCACAGGTAACAGGCGATTTAGCACAAGTGAGTTATTTAGCACAGAAGCAGCAAAACACTCCATGGCCACTTCTAAATCGTAGCACCTTTTACAAAGGTGTTGACACACGTGCAAAAATACACCATGTATGCAGTAAGAATAACACCTCTCCGTCAGACTGACAGCACTTGTGTAACACTGGTGGAAACAATTATGCAAGGTATAAGAAAAGCGAGACCCTGTCTCACACAAGGGCAAATGTTCTGTCTTGCTTAGATACCAAACTTGGGCACAAGTTTTAGGTGCCCACTGAACCAGTCGATGTTTATGTTGCCTATATATTGCAAGAGGATACTCGTTAGGTGTTTGGGTTTCCCTGTGGAGGTATTCAATGGCACGTCCCAGGTCTCCCACCAACTGCACAAGGAAATCAATTGTGGCGGACTGGCCCATTAAGAGCTTGATCTTTAATCCCAAATTGCGTACCCTAGGTAGGAGGGCTGCATTACACTTAAAGCCT
This sequence comes from Gavia stellata, assembly GCF_030936135.1. NCBI lineage: Eukaryota > Metazoa > Chordata > Aves > Gaviiformes > Gaviidae > Gavia > Gavia stellata. The sequence goes on along the minus strand of NC_082595.1, from coordinate 106,151,426 downwards.
CTGCAATGTGCATTGCCTTCAAAGGCATGGGACGGGTAGGCAGGACTGCCCTTTCCTTTCTCGGGTGCCCTCCGAGCAGACAAGCAGGCTTTAGGGCTTGTGCAATTGGGATTTTTAGAGAAGAATTATCCTGAGAGATGCTGAAACATTTACCATCATACGTATTCAGGAAATACCTGTGGTGTCAACTGACTTCTTCTGTTTTAATTATAGTTCGTTATCAAACCCAAACCTTTCTGCAATATTAGTCAGGTAGTGACACGCCAGTCTCACAACCCGCGGTCCCCGCGGCAGCTCCCTGGCTGTGGTACCAGTTTCCTAGCAAGAGTGGACTGGAGAAGGGCATGTTCGGTGCCAAAACACAAAACGAGGGAGAAAAGCTGATCTGGCCACCTCATGGCTGTGGGAGGGCTGTCCGTCGTCTCGCAGAGCCGCTGCCGGGCATGCAGAACTGGCATTGTGCAGGAATTACTCACCAACGTGTGAGCGGGGTTAAGGAGAAAAAAAGGCTTCAGCAAAATTTCTGTGCCATACCAGAGCTGCTCAACAAATTATTCCCAGTTTGCCCTTGAACAGGTTCCACAGTAATTCTTTTTAGCTGGAAATCCTCCCGCTGCCACCAGATCACACTTACAATGATCTCCAAGCACTTCACCCAAAGCTCCTGCTCCCAAATGCCCTAACCAGTGTAAAAGTGAAGATAATTCATCCCCAGTGAATCCAGAGCTAGGACAATGACAAGTGCCACTGCATGTGATCATCTCTGCAATGCTCAGGAGCTCTGTCACTGTTCTCTCCCTTTGTAGGATCCTTCACAGCCCCACTACCAAGAACTTCCTTTACTATCTATTCTCCACGTGAGCATCTTGCGCTTTGGTAGGTAGGAAAACAGAGAACAGGACTAACATAGTGAGCAACAGAGGTATAGAAGACTTTATAGCTTGCCCTTTTTGCCTGCCGTTGTCTTCCCCTCTCTTTTCCATCACACGCAGCACCTGCTTTCCTACGTTGTTGAAGACTTTGTTTCATCTGTGTTTAAAGCCTCTTTTCAGCTCAAGTCCCAGCCGTGCGCAGCATGTCTCACTGTTTGCACTAGGAGTGTGCAATGGATGTGGGGTCTGCATAAATTAAAGGCTTTCTGTAGAAATGCAAGATCATGATTTTAATAACTCAATTCACTCCTCTCGGAAAACCAGTCAGCAGGTTTTTTCACCATGACTTCTGTAATAACAACTGTGCAGAGCTCTGCAAAGGGGTCTTTTATCTCTTAATGGTTGAAAAGGTTTAACACAGGTTTTATTCGTAGATGACTATTTTAAAAATGTCTAGCACAACCTTACCTACATCACTGTTTACAGACTAAGAAAGATATGTATGTAATACGCAGACCCACATATACATAAAGGACATTAAACTTTTTTTGACATATTTATTAATCTAATTTTCTCCTTACATAGTTCCTCCCACTTCTACCACAGAACATATATTTAATCAATTAATGTTGGCTTAAGGATCTCCTCTCTGTTAAAGCACCTTTCTCTGTCTGGGAAGATGACGCATCTTCTTTACTAAGGCTCATCAACTGTATTCTCATCAATTGCTAGCATGGTGGTATCTGAGTTTGTTTTAAATCTTGTTTCAGATAGCAAGAATATCCATCCATTGTAAACTTGGAGGAAGAAGTTCAGAGCCCCCCAACAGCTCACACAGCCACTACAGTAAGGGGCTTGAAAGACATTTTGGAAAGGCATAGGGATGGATGAGATTAGAAGATATTATGTCAGCGTAGAAACACTGCCAAGAGTTAACTGAATATTTAGCAAAGGAAATAATTGGTTTTGATCGGTCCACAGAGGAGTAGCTATTGTAGGAAGATGGCAAAGTGCTACTGGACTTTCTACCTTTGGCAAGTGGTTGACATCCATCCCACATCCACAGTGATGAGCAGTCGTTACTAACTGAAGGAGCTTGCAATCGCATCTTCCTTTTCTCTCTACCCAAACAACCTTCCAATTGCTGCTTTATTATTATTCACATCACGGCAAGGTCTCCAGAAGGCCTGGCACTGCATAAAAGGCCATGTCTCCCAGCAAGTGCTGACAAAACTGAAGAGTGGAATAGCTGGGAGGGAAAGGCATGAAGCAGCTGACCAAGGTCATCTGAGAGGTCAATGGAGAATATTTTCTTTGCAGTCTTTGACATGGCTACTGTTCTCAGCTGCTTGATGGGAGGGAATGAGCCCAACACCCAATGAACCCGTTGTCTACAGCCCTGGTGGGGTGAAGGTGGAATTTACCCCAAGGACTAATAAAGAAAGTTAAGTTCATATCTGAAGAACGGCAATGCGAAAAGAGCACCTTAAACCCCATCCTTGCTTTGATAGGTTTCTGCTGCCTTTCTGCTGTTTACGTTGGGAGGGCTTGTCCTGGTACAGGTTAACCTGGTTTCATGTCCCTGCTGCAGTCAGGGCTCACAGTCTGGCCTTCCTTTTAGGCAAGAGGGTTGTCTTAACACCTGGTCTAGCAGAGCTAGGAAAGAGACTGTTCCTAATGTACTAAGCAGAGGAAGGAGTGGAGAATTTTCCCAAAACTGCAAGGAAATGCTTCATTTCTTTTTTACGCAGAGCAGGCAGGCTGTCTGATCATGTCCTCAAGAGCTGATAGCTTCAGGGACATGTCCCAGCAAGGGCACAGCTAACCCGCTGCAGACACCAGCTCCACCAGCCCCTCCAGGTCAGGTGGGTGAGGATCACAGAATCACAGAATCACTAAGGTTGGAAAAGACCTGCAAGATCACCAAGTCCAACCATCAACTAACACCACCATGCCCATTAAACCATGTCCCACAATGCCTCGTCCACACTTCCTTGAACACCTCGATCCTTTCCTAGTCCTGCCGGACAGTACAGAAACACAGTTGGAGGAACAAGAGAGTCTGTCTTTTTTTTTTTCCCCCAACTTGTGAGCCAGAAGAGGCTACTTGCCTTCAAACATTATCAGCTTGCTTTCATGCTATTGAGCAGCTACTCAAGCTCAGCCTGCCCAATCCTGTCTTGATCCCAGAGGCTGAGATGAAAACTATCTGCAGCCTCCAGCCTTCCTCTTCTGATCCTCTCCCTGCTTATGTTTTATTATTTTGCTTTGACTTAGCAACTTTTGCCAGCCACAGAGTACTTCACAGGATCCTGAGCCACAGGCTTGGATTGGGACGGGTGGTATCCCAAATGGGTACAGAGCCACATTGCCTCCGAGGAAGCATCTGGTCCTTGGAGTCAGAGTAATCTTATACTTGAACCAACTTTACTGAAGGAATAAACAGTTTGTGAATATTATTGACAGGCAGATGCCTACTCTGATGTAGATGGGCTCTGGTTTTATATCCTCTCTGCCCCATGGAGGTGGTCGGTGCCTCAGGGTCATGTAAGGAGGAATTAATCTTAGAGCAGTAGGAAAGACTTCACAAATGGAAAGGGAGCAAGGCTTATTTAAAAGTACGGCTGTTAGAGTGAGAAAAATTGAGCATCTGGCCAGTAGCAAGTCTGCAATTACAGGTTTCAAGATGCTAAGTGAATGCAAGTAACTTTTCTGCTTAAGCAATAAAGAATTCAATATCCAGCTGATGTGCTTATCACAAATGTGGTAATAGAGATGTCTGTTTTATTGGCTGCTGTTTAGGCTAGTGTTCATAAATGACTGATAATTAATTGAAAGCAGTATTACAAAAGCCAATCCTCTTACAAAGGCTCCTTTTAACCAGCAGTTGTCATATTTGTTCTGATCTCAGAGAGATAAATTCTAAGTTGTTACGTTTTCTCAGACAAACTAGCAAATAAATATGAAAAGAAACAGTAAAGGTGAAATACCTGAAAAAATGCTTTCATGCTTTTTTTTTTTTCCCCCTCCAGGTATAGATTGTGTTCAGAAATCATTCTCATTCTCTGTAGTGATTTTTTTTTTCCTTTTTTCCTGATAAGGACAGCAAATTTGCTGGGGTTATTGGCAAATCAGGGTCATAAACGAATTCTCATATCTGATAATACACAAGAAGTAATCCCCATGTAATCAATAATTCTGTCTATACTGATAAATAAAATGTGCCTCAGATCATGCTCTGGCCCTGTGGGCAGGGGCACAACATATCAAAGCAGATACTCACTGTTATACCCAGAATGGAGTATAGAGTCCAACCAGGAATAGACCCTTTCCCATGCTAACTCCCAAGCCATGCCCAGGCCCTGTCCTGGAAGTCTTAATTGACAAAAATGATGCCAGGATTTGTTAAAACTTGCTATTTAACAGTTTGATGTCTGAGGGTCAGTGCTCAGGGTAGACTTTCCCAGTCTATGTGGTTAGGGCACAATCCACACCCCAAGCACAGGAACATTGGTTTTTTGTCCTGGGCTGGGGAAAGCATGAGTAATCTTGCTCCAGGACATATCTCAAAAGTTTTCATCAAGACTGCATACATCCAGCTTTGTTTTCCTGCTCCGCCACGGTCTGTCTGCATGACCTTGGGCAAGTCACTCTTCTGGCTGGGCTGCAGACTGCAGCGTAGCGTAGCAATAACTGTGAATGGGCTAGAGAGTGTTCCCAAAGCAACGGGAGCAGGCATTTTCATACAGACTGGCTCACCTGGCATTTCAGAAGAGTAAACTAGCCTACAATGACCCCTGTGTTGCCAGAGTGGATTTTAAACCCATCTCAGGCACTCGAAACCACACTGCAGTCTGCACTCTGGATGTGAATGCCATCTCTCTGCTCCTCCTCTGGCAAGTGGAGAGACCGAGACTTCCTGACTTACCAAGGGGCACTGAAGATAGATGTGTTCAAGGCTATAAGCTCTTTCAACAGTACAACAGGTAACAATTCATTACCATTCACAGCCAGATTTTCTTAGGAAAAGCCAAGCAATTTCATTAGATTTTGTAGCTCAATAACAGCTGTTTCAAAACCAGAGCAGTTTGCTGAAACCTGTTCATAGAGCTCCCACAAAGTTCCCGTGAAAAACCTGGCAAGAGTTTACCCACAGCCAGCCCTCAGCCAGCCTCACCTGAGAGAATCGAACCAATTTGGGCTCCAGCACGAGACAAGAAGACGGACAAAGTGAGAGCTGCTCACAAGACTTGAGGGAAAGAAAAACCTACAGGATGTTTTTGCAGCTCCCAGACGGAGCAGAAGAGCGGTTGGAACAGCTCAACATTGCCATTGTGGTTCCCAAACCAGTACAGGTTGACACTTGACCCATGGCAGCTGCAGTCTAAACACATCTGGGACACCGTGGTTTATAAACCCACCGTATTGTTCTTACAAGAATTTCATTCAATCTGAAGCCATTATTAAAAGAACAAGACAGAGCAAAATCTACCAGTGTGAACGAAGCAGCATGTCCTCTGAGAAAGTGAGGCAAACTAGAAGATCCTGGTGGGTTCTTATGATACTGGAATGTTTAGCTGAGAAAGCTTCCAAGGACATGGACCGGTGAGTGGGATGAACACTGGTCCACACTGAATAAGGGCAGCTACATTTGACCCTCTTTTTTGCATTCCTGTAAGGTCTAGCCACAACTGCTCCTTCATGTCACGACTTAAGTAAAAAGAAATAAAAAAACCTCATAGCTACAGCCACAGGGGTTGTTCCCTTTGCTGAACATCCAGAGACTGATCTACCCTAGCAGGTGCAGCATCAGAGGTATTTCTGGTTAAACACATCTAGACACATCTAGACACCCCAAAACAAGCAACTACAGTCTTTGCTGAGAGGTGCAGAGAGAAGGAGGTCAGTAAACAGCCTGGGAGCCTAGATGAAATCAATATTTTGGCCATGGCTTGAAGGAGAGCAAGAGATGTTTGCCCACAACTTCCTAACCCTGTAGCTTGGTAGATGGGACAACAGATATGACAGAGAGGGGGCTCACCTAGTGAATTAATCTATACCAAGGAGTAATTTATTCCCAGCAGCTGGAGCCAAAGAGACCAGAGGAGGTGAGTCTCTGAGGACACGCCATGGCTGAAGGCCAGTCCAGGTTCAGGACTGACCGCGGTTCCACAACATAGTCCTTACCATACCAGAAAAAAGAAAAACTGTGGCCAAGTGTGTTTTTCTTTCTCAGTAACACCAGGGACTCTCCCCATCCACAGAAACAGGTTGTAATCATTAGCTTTTCTCTAAAGTGCAGTCACAGATTTTGGCGGCTTTACCTCCCCTCACCGAGAAGTGGGTAGAAAGCTGCCTGCTCTGTCCAACTTTAAACCTGGGTACTTAAGGGCATTTGTTCCTTCATCCGGAAGATGATATGCAACACCTACTTGGGGGATTGGAGGTGCCGGGCTGGTATTCAGCAGTGCTCAGTCAGATATCTATGCTTCGGGAAAACCTTTCTCTGTGTGAATTATCTACTGATCCCTTATTCTGATAAATCTCTAATCCGGACCAGGTTATTTTTTCCTTTGCTGTTATCTTTAAAAAAGGAGGAGCTGTAGGCACTCTCCTAGTAAAAAAACACATTGCAAGTGACCCCATCCCAGTTCTGCCAAGCTCAGTTAAGGTTTCTCTACACAAGAAAATTCATCTGGATTGAGAGAGTAGAATGACTATTTCTGTATAAAGCTGGTTTATAATTATGTTAGTCCAGATTATCAGTGTTCTCCACTGAACTAGCTTAATCTTGACTTTAAAAATAAGCAAAATGGAAAGAAAACACTTTAATTCTGCAATAGCAGGATTGTCTTCACAGCGAACTAAAAGATAGAATTTGTTCAGCGATATTTAATCCAGAGTAACTCCTCTTTCTGAGCACTCCTTGCACTCAGGACTTTCCAGCAGCAGCAAGGACACCTTCTCATTCCACAATCTCAACTCACACAGTCACAACTCTGCACAAAGCAATTACTGTCACATCTAGAGCAACGGGACCAAATCCCCACTGTCCCACCTGGCCCTTTTACCGAAGCAAAAAGGCCAATAAAAATCAACTTGTGTCTCTGCTTCAATTTTTGGGGCAGGGACTGGCTTTAATTTTTTCCTGTTAAATGAACAGTAAGAAACAAACGATAACTTCAGGATCTGGCCAGTACTTGCAAGAACACTACCTCCCTCATCCCTGAGGATCTCTTCAAAAAAAGGGGTACAGGTAAACCCGAAGAGCCTCTCTGGTTTACAAGAAGGACCATATCCTCTTCCCTATGACCTGACCCATGAGTAACTAGTGTGCTAGGGAGTTTGTTACAGTCTATTAAATAAATCCTGCCTCTGGTGCAATGCCTGGGGGAGCATGCAGATATACTGTAATATGCAGAAACTTCTTTCAGCAGCCACCTGCAAACTTTGCACCTTATTTGCTCAGAGCAGGTTAGTTCTGGTGAACTGGATTGCTCCGGAGGAGAGGGAAAGCAGATGGGTGCTTGTGTGCCAGGGAAATATTCCTGAGATCATTTGTGCTGAATTGTTGAGTCTTTTAACTGGAAGGACTGAAACTTCTTTCACCTTTTACCTTGTTTTGCCTTTGCTGGAAACCTCTAGCTGATGGGATTCGTCCCAAAACTCCAGCTCATCCATCAGCAGCAGAGTTAATTATTTTCACACCGAGAGAAAAAATTCCACCTCCCTTCTCCTTCTTTGCATGCAGGTAAAAAAAAAGAAGGCAGGACACCTGGAATCGCTTCTGGCCCAAACCTCCCGCTGCTCTTACGGCACTCGCAGAGGCAGGGAGATACAGGAGCTCACTGTGCGTTTGAGGAAAGCCTTTTCTGGCCATATTAAAGATAAATTATCCCACCAGGGTGGTGGGGCTGGAGAAGGTGAGAGTGAAACCCCAGCTCTCAACACCCCACCGACCTCCTGTCCCTTTTCCCCCAGGTATTAACCCTTCAAGGCATTGCAAGGTCTCCCAGTCCCGAGGCTGTTCTTCGCTCCCTGCTTCTCCTGGTGCGTTAGCGTACAGTCCCCCCACCCTCCCTCCTCGTACAGAACAATAGCAAGGCAGCGGTTTCAGCTGCTTCCCGAGGAAAGCCCAGATCACACACATTCAGCTATAGAGAGATAGATATGATTATATTTCTCTTTGCTGTTTAGGACAAGAAATGAAGTGCTGCCTCTTTAATTGGCAAAAGCATGCAGTAAGAGCATACCTTTAATTTAGTGTTGGGATAGCTCACTTGCACCCTGGCTGTTGTCTTATTGGAGAGGGCAGCCTGCCTCAGATCCTCTAGCACTGAAATAATATCATCCAGCACGCATTTCTTATCCTGATTTCTCAACACACACAGATGGGAAAAAGTATAATTATAGCCTTTGTAGTTCACCTTCATTTCCAGCACGGCTCGGTGGATCTGCAGGATCACATCAGCCTGATGCAAAATATTGCCTCCGGGTTTGGAGAGGAGAATCACCCTGCCATACCTCCCCGGGGTGTGCAAGTCCGAATACAGCTGGCTTTTGGATTGATCGAGGGAGAAAAGGCTGCTGGCTAAGCTCCTCTCGATCTTGGCCAGGCTGTGGCTGGGGGCTACCAGGCTCTCCAGGTCAGTGTCAGGCTGGAAGCGGTTGAGCAGGCTGAAGCCGAAGATGATGGTCAGGACTGCGGGCACAGTGAGGAAGAACACCGGATGCCTGCTCACGAATAAGCCCAGCTTGTAGAAAAACGACTGGAGCCCTCTGTGTATCACCTGCCGCAGCATCCTCCACCAGATCCAGCCTGCAGATGCTCCTGGCCGTCTTAGAAAGCACATGTGACATGTGTAGCTCCTTACCCCTTCCTGTCAGTTTCCCTTTCTCTCTCCCTCTCTCTCTACTACTCCTTTAAAAGACTGCAGCAAGTTGCAGCAAGACAGCCAAATATTGATCAATGGGGTGTGTGTGAGCGCGCGTGTGTGTGTGTGTGTCGGGGGTGGAAGGGACCGGGCAGAGGAGGGAGGGGAGGGGAGGGGAGGGGAGGGGGGTCCTTGCTTTTTTTTTTCTTTCTCTTTTTTTTTCTTCCTCTTTTTTTTTCTTCCTCTTTTTTTTTCTTCCCTCTCTCCTCCCTCCCCCCCAGCCAACTAGCATCACACACCCCCCCACCCCCCGCCGGGGTGCCCCCCTCTCGCCGGCGAGGCTCAGGCGTTGCACCGGGAGCGCTGCCGGCTCTGCAGTGCCCGCTCCGCGCCCGCCGCCGCTCCGCGCAGCCCCGCGGCGGGCACCGCTTCTCCGGGGCGGTGCGGCGAGCGCCGGCAGCGGGGCCCCCCCCACCGCTGCAAAGCACCGCTGCTCGCTTTCCTGCCTCCAGCCCCTACGCACACACACGGAATTTGCCGGGGCGGGAGGATGATTCTGCATTTTAAGGTCCCCCGACCCCACCGCGTCCCTCCCTCGCCGCCCCCCCCGCGCGGCCGCAGCCGCGGGGTCTCCCCGGGCGCCCCCCGCTCCCCGCCGGCTGCCGGAGGAGGGAGAGCTTTGCCCGGGGACTTTGCGAAGCGCTCTCCCACAGCAGCAGCAGCAGCAGCCGCGCTCCGCTCCGTCCCCCGGGTCCCACGGCTGCTGCATCCCCCCCGCCGCACCCAGCCCTGCCCCAGCCGCGCTGTGGCCTTTGGTGGGGGGACACCCACCACCCAAAGCTCCCAGCCCCAATTGCCACCTCTCCTCTTTCCCCCATTTGCAGCCCGAGGTCGCCCAGGCGGCTCTGACCCCCCGTGCTCCTACGAGGGGGAGAGGGACTCCGGCAAGGGCTTGGGGCGAGGGGAGGAAGGGGGGGTGAGCTGCTCCCTTCTGCTGCCCGACAGCCGGACACCGCTCCCCCCGGCCAGCAGCTCCCTGAGCAGTGACCCGAGAGAGCTAAGACGGGGCTCCTGACACCCTCCAGCTGAATAAGAGGTTTTCCAAGCAAAGCCACCAGCAGACCATTACATAAGAGGAGAAAAATTCTGCAGCTCCCCGGAGCAAAGGAGAGCAGCAGAGAAATGCATGCGTTTGCAGCAGGAGGGCTGCCCACCAACTCTCCGGGCGGCAAGCTCTGCTCCTCCAGGAGCTCCAGCCAGGACTGCTTGGGACAGCAGACCCAGCCCTAGCAGACCTGACAGCCCCTTGCAGGCAAGGCAGGAGACAAGGCAGGCTTGCTTTGCAGGAGCTTTATACTTCACTCCTAAGTCTAAATCACAGAAATGTAATTAAAAAACAAAACCCCCAAAATGCAGATCGCTGCTCGGTGTCTCCCCCTCTACCAAATTCCCGCTGTATTTTAGCTAGTTTTGTGAAGCAGAAATTGATTTATTTTGGGACGGGACCAAGGACATTGCGCAAAGCCCGAAAGAGCAAGGTTCTTCCATAATAAACCCTTACTGACACAGAACGAGGGAGAGTGGAAACTGGGGAGCCCGAGACTGTCAGTTAGCAGGCTCTGCCCAATCCAGGACTAGACAAACAGCACAGGCTATGCTCAGCTCGAAGTAATTATCAGTGTTTTGGAGAAAAACAGCATATTCAGCAATCCCTTTCATGCTGACACCCCCCCACACACTTCTGTGTGGATGAACAGGACATACAAAGACGGAGCCCATCTTTGAGGGCTTTGGAGGGCTTGTGCTAGGTTGCAGAGACAGTGATTCAGATTGGGAGCCTGAGGTCCTGCAGAAATGCGGAAACGTGAAATTCTTCAAAGGGATGCAACAGAGAGGCTGGAACCATTGGATTGGAAACCTACCTGACTGAAATCAGTGGTTAAGATTCACAACTGCCTTGGTAAAACTGGCTTAATTTTTAGATATTTGAATAGGTGCTGCAAGCACATCATGCCTTTCAAATTCAGGCTGTTTTTATTTAGTGGCCTAGATACTGCTGATCTGGAGGCACTTGCAAATGTGGGCTGGAGTTCTTACAGGTAACAAGAAGGAGAGGTCAGAGGTGGGAAATTCTGTGGAAAAGACCCTATCAGCCTCCTATTTGCTCATCTTACAGCATTGCCTGTGATGGAAATCTGCCTCAACAACACCAGGAAATGCTAAGCTCCATTGGTACAAATTACAGCTCTTTGTCTATTTTATGATACACTTACGGTGACGGTTGAGTGCTCCCAGTGAATAAAGTCTAAATGCAAAGGCTTTATTGAGCCTTTGTACTTACACACATCAGTGAGACCTTGAGTGGGAAGTCAGAACCTGATTCCTCATTTCTCTACATGCAGGTTTATAATAGCCTTTGACAGAGTATGTCACCATATCTAAGCTATGGCCGTTACTGGCAGAGATATTTTAGCACTGTGGGCTTCAGCACACACTGCAGATGCTCTGCCTGGAGCCTTTGGGTCCTTGGTACTCGTTGCTTCTGTGGCTTATGTGGTGTCGGTACCTGGTCTGGCAGGGAGAAAGCTGCAATCACTTCTCTTGGTTGCCCAGTAAGCCCTCCACAGAGCTGATCATTGCTCAGGAGGTTGGCCAGATCTCTCTGTTGACCACAGAAAGAGTTCAGGAACATAGTGCAAGCAGTCTGGACCACCCCAGGAGGAGCAGGTCCCTCTAGTGCCTAAATAAGATATGCAAAGGATGTTTTCTTCTGCAGCTTCTCCCAGTCTTGGGCAACTTCTGTTTGGTGGGTTGCTGCAGTGGAGCGTTCAGACATGGCATTGCTAAGTGCAGACCATGCAAAGAGAGGGCAAAGAAATATGTACAATGAAATGTGTGACCGAGCACACACTGCTTCCTTCCTGAACAGGAAAATACAGCAATATTGCCAAAGGGCACTGGCAGTCGGTCTTGTCTGTCCCTTGGAGTTCACAATAACAAAGCGTGATCCGGCATTAGTGCTCCCACAGGTAACGTGGATGATAAAGTCAAATGACAAAATCCATGGAGAATCTAAAAAGTCAGTTTGAAGTACGTCTCAGAAACCAGCAGGGCATCAGCACCTTTTCTGAGAACAGTGTTGGGATACAGTGATATTTATATCCTCCCTGGTGTCATCCAATGAGTCCTCTTTAAAGGGGAATAACTGACATGTCAGGGGCGTTAGCTGGGGGAACTGAATGGTGGTTCACAGAGTCTGGACCCCAGACAAATAACAAACCACAGAGAGATTTGAAACACTCAGAAATATTTGAAACAAGATTCAGCTGGGAAAAAATCCAGCTGTATCTGGGGAAAATAATTGGAGTTGCCTACTCCCAGAAAGGAGACAACTTCGGGACAAAATGATTTGGCACAAAAAAAATGGGATTACAGCACAGGGCAAGGTAGACACGGTTTTGGAAAAAAACATTACATAGCAGAAAGTCAAAGCAATACAAATTTACTTGCAGAGATACCCTAAAGTAGGGAGGGAACAGTCCCTCTGTGTTACCCTGATGTGGCTGCACTGGGTGGCTACGTTCAGCTTGGAGGGTTACTGAGACACAGTAAACTTGTCGGTAGTTTAAATAAGAATTATCAACGGGCTCGAGGGGTTGGCATAGGTGCGCTGATTAGGTACTGAAGAACGTAGAGTTGGGTGCCGGAGAGACAGATTGCCGTACGTTGATTCACAAGCAAGTAAAGCTACGAAAAGTCCTATTGATATAGTGATTTTAAGTTGTTACAGTTTAGTAGCTGAGTGGATATAGTAAAAACTAATGGTACAAAAAGACATTAAATAGTGAAAAAACAGAGGAATAATTTAGAATAGCCACAGAGGCTGTGTATATAAGAGTAAATAAAACAGAGTTCAGACCGGCTAGCAGTTCATGTTCATACACTTCTATGGTTTTCTACCTCAAACTGGGAAAGAAAAACGCTAGTGTGACAGTGAATTTAGTTTTAGAAATGTGGATTTTAAGAGAAAATCCCTTAGCAATTCTCAGTTAAGTTCTGAACTTCCTCGAGCTGCAGGGCTGGCACGACACAGGAGAAAGGCAGGGAGGGCAGGGGTGGAAAGGGGGAGGCAGAGGGGGTCTGTGCATAGTGCTGGGGGATGAGAGCACTGGAGAAAGGATGTAAGAGCTGGGGAGACCCTTCAGGGGAAAAACCAAACAAACTGTGGTTATTGTGGTTGAATTTGCTGTTTTGTTTTTGTGCTATGTGGGGGTTTTGCAAAGGGTTGGAAAACCCTGCCAGCTGCAGGAATGGAGGGTATGAAGCACTGAGGTGCTTCGTGGGGAGGATGTCAGGCCCTGTAGGACCAGAAACCTTCACCCACAGGCTCTGGAGAGTTTAAACAGAAACACCTGAGACTGATGAAAAGCATGGACAGTCCAGCCATTAGTAAAGATACAGGAGGCTGTAGTGGCAATAATAAAAGGAATAGGTGCTAACGAGTCTTTGCAACTCTTGTGTGGGAGGAAGCAAGTATCAGTTCCTTTATGTATTGATATATTTTCAAATGTTCTGCTTTATTACAAAAGTTTTAATCCCAAATAGGTGTTATTTCCTAAGTAACTGCAGGGCAGTTGGTGAAGTTGATAAAATGCTACTCACCTAAGTCAAGATTGCCAAGCCAGGGTTTTCAAAGGGTTAACGTTTGTTGAATGAAATTGGTCAGGACTTAGACAGATGGAAAACAGATTTTGAAAAATATTGGGCATAAAACTACTGTTTTAGTGTACATTTAGTGGATTGTTTTGTCTTTCCTACAACATGCAATTTCTTTCAGTTTTGAAAATTAAAAATGTCAATTCAAAGATTAAGCTTTTGGGAACAGGTTTCAAATACATTTTTTTTCTGATTAATTGTCCAAACCTTTTTATACTTCAGTTTTTCTCCAAAAATTGGAAGCTTTCTTGGAAATTTCTTAGAAAGAAAGAAAGAAGCCGGTTTTCCTCCCCGTTAGGTTTTTTTTTGGTTGCAAAAATATACTTGCCATTTTCTAAGCAACTGTAGCTAATTCACACTGTTACCTGATAAAAGCCTCCGGTGTTAGGAAGGAGCTGCGAGATCTGTGACAAGCAAGAGCATCATAAAATGCATAATGCTAATGTATTATATTTCTTGATAGGACTCAAAAATTAAAATGCTGAAAGAAGACAGCTTGCAAAGATAGCTGGGAGCAGCAGGCAGTTAAGTAATATATTTCATGTGGGTGGGGAGGGAGGTTAAGTTGTGGTTTTGTTTTCTTTTGTGAGAGAGAAAATATTGATTCAGCTGGAGAAAATGGAAATGACTGAGGAAGCTACCTCAGATGAGTGAAAAAAAATCAAACCAATACGCTCCCACATGTGTTTCTCCTTATCACTTCTACAAAAATTGTGCCCCATCTTTTCAGCTCTTGTTACTGTGCTTCCTACTATCATACAAGGCTAACAATGAATATTAATTTCTTCCATCACCATAAGTCTTTATTTTCACATCTCTGCCTATTTGGAAAAGTACTTTGAAAACCAAGTTGTCTGCTACAACCCATCTCTACCTGGAGATCTGTGGAACCGTAAATTATACTTGCTATCTGCGTCCTCCTTAAGGGCCTTATACAGAGACTGTATCTATCCTGTGTGTTTTCAAGCTGATTGGGGAAGATACTGCAATGTATTTTTAATGCTACAGATCCAAAGGAAGCTGGAAAGACACTCCTAAGCACAGGAATCCCAGTAAGAAAATAGATGGTATTAATCCTCTGTCTGACAGCATCTTGGAGACCTGCCTTGCATTGTTTTACCTCCTCACTGAGAATGGAGGGTAGTGTTGTTATTTAGCCCAAATCAGAGGGTGGTGCCACATGGCAGTGTTATTTTCTGTTTAGAGAGGTGGGTTCCGAAGGGAAAGACAATACTATAGGTCTTGTAGAAGAGACCACCTTCATAAAACATCCTCCTACAAGGCTTCCTGCTTCTCCTTTATTGCAGGCTACCTCTGCTAATTTTGTCAGCCTTTGTCTGTTTTTTTGGAGATGGCCTGAGATGGCCTTTGTTGTGAGTCCTGTGAGGACAGCGCTGAATGCAGTAAGGGAAGCTGCTACAGAAACTGATGGGAAGGAGCAAAGTGCAGTCAACATCAGGACTTTATTTCTTTAGATTGACATGAATCAAGAGATATGCAATAAATCTCACCTAGTGGTGCTGTTGGCTGTTAATGGTGGGCATGGTGTTAAAGGGCATGGTCGTTTCAACAAGAGTTAAAAAGGAACATGAAAACTAATTAATTTATTACCTAGGAAAAGAGTCTCAAGATAAAGTATTTTATTATTCCTAAAAGCTGCATTGCCTTAAGATATTTGTAACAGGGAACCAGAGAACATGTTTCAGGAAGAACAAACCTACATGGTCATGAGCCCATGCAAAATGTCTCAGTCCAGCTTCTTTCTTTGTCTCTTAAAGAGTAATGCAGAATTTAAGAAAACCCCAAAAACAAACAAAAAAACCCAAATCAAAACCAGTGGGACAGTGGCTGCAGGAGTGTGAAGCATTTGAATGCTGCTTGGAGGGGATCTGGTCCTGTTCCTGAGTCTGCCACAGAGTTCCTATGGGATGCTACTCAAATGGCTTAGATCCAGCAGGGCTGTAAGTCTCCTGTCGACTTGGGATCACCAGGTCTATTGTGGCAAACCACTGAGCATTCCCAGCCACAGCTGTGATGGGTGTTGAGCTGTGGATACAGCTATCCTAGTAAACTAAGCAGTGCCAGGGCACATTTTTCTAGCCGTGGGGCCAGCTGGCACAGCCTGGCTGTGTCTATAGCATTAAAGTATCCCAGCCTCCGGAAAAAGGTAGCTGCATCCAAACCGACAGTTCAGAATGGTCCCTGGCTGGTGCTGGATCCTGACTCACACTCAGGAGTATGTTGGGAAAGTGCTGGTTGTTTTGGGCCAAAACCATTCCAGGCACCATTCTAAAAATTGAAGAATATAGACAATTGCATTCCAGTGCTTGGGAATGTTCCCTGGCACCATTCAGTCTACTGACAGAGGTAATTATAGGATGGAATTTGCCTAATCAAATATAGATGCCTACAACTGAGACAGTTGTCTGGGTCTACCCCAGGCAATATATAGTCAATGAAAAGAAACACTTGGGCATAATTTCTGTCATCATATGAGATCTACTTATCATTAAGTGGACATCTAATAACAGTCACATGCATTGCACCATAAAAGCTGTTATTAGATAGCACTAAGAGGAGCCCAGAAAGACTAGGTCACTACATTGTGGACAACGTAGACCAATATAGACAACACAGGGTAATTATACTCCAAATGTAGGTGCTGTAGACAGTGCTAGAAGCAAAACTGGGCAAAAGTCTGTGGCAGAACAAAGATTCAGTCTTAAACTTGTAACCAATCCCTGAACCATCTTTTCCTATATTTTATTAAACTTCTATCTTCCTACGCTTCCTCAGGTTTTATCTTCTGGCTGCTTTGACAAGATGTGACTAAGTCTGTGTATATCTGAATATATGGGGGCCTGATTCTGTTTGCAGGTCCCTTGGCAGCAGTGTAAGAGCAATTGTAACAATTTGCATTTATACACTTCCTTCCACCTGATAGCCTCAGAGTGCTTTACAAATACTGATTGATTATGTTTCACATTACTCCTGTGGGATGGCTATAAAATAGAAAAATAGAAGAGTGGATTATGAATGGCTGGAACTGAGAGATAGGCAAAAAGAAAAGGAAAGTGTACCATTAGAAAAAGGAAGGACCATTACTTCTCCATCAAACCAGGAACTCAGTGATTTTGTCCCCATTTACACCAGCTGGAAATTCAATTTTCATGCCCTAAATTCCTGGCAAAGCATGAATTTAATTCAGGACATATCTTGGCCTTAATGAAAACTCTGGATGCTCTTAACTTTTGACACAGTATATGCACTATATAGAGTAAAGGTGATTCTCATGTGTGGTATCAGGTTTCTGTTGCACTGGACTAATTTAATGGACTTAATAGCAAGAAAGGCTGCTTAGCCAATACCTGTGAGTGAACAATACAGATTCCCCTATCAGTAGAGACTATAGATTTATGTAGGCCAAGTGGCTTCACAGGGGATGTGATCCAATTTATCTGGCTCAGTCTCAAGTTCCTCCCAAAAGAAGAGCTGAAATTCCCAGCATGGTCAGTGGAGATAGGCAGGGTGCTCTGGAGGCCTCCAAGGAGAGATCTTGCCTGCCTAAATTTGATCACCTAAATTAGATAAAGTGGATCTTCCTTTCAAGGCCTTCAGGGTATCTGTCATCACTGCTTGCCTGGGAACTTAGGTACTTACTGTAGGATTGCTCTGATAGGAGCCAAAAACACAGGTGTTGCTTAAAGAGTCAACCCAGGCAAACTGGATCCCTCCTAAGGAAAAGATACATTACAAAAATCACATGCGAGCGTTGGGGTGGCAGAGAAAGGAAGAAAGCGTGTCCTTCAACAAAGACTCACCTCCCTGCCCCATTTGCTAGGTTGCTCTCTGCCGAGGTTGTGGTCCCTTTCCTGACACACCACCGCTCATGTTGAGTGATTCACGTGCTAAGCCCTAAGAATCCTCCTCCCCACTCCTTGTCATTGGCTATATAACCTTGTTCGGGATCAGCTCACTGAGTGATGTGCATTGCTGTGCACTGTTGCTCCATTCTCTGCATTATTTAGCATGCTGACAGCCTTTGTGTTATCTGCAAATATTACCAACGGTGATTGCAAACTGCCTTCCAGAAATATGGGATAGCAACAGTCTATGCAGAGCCCTACTAAGAGCACCCTCTCTCCCTCACGGTTTCCCATTGGCAAATCCTTTTGCAGATTTGTGAGTTAGCCTGTTCTTAATCTCCTTAACATGTCCCTTATTGATATTATGTGGAGCTACTTTTTTAATCAAAATGTTATGCAGCAAGAAGTCAAACACCATACAGAAGTCTAAACAGATTACGTCTTTGTTGTTACCTTAATTAGCCAGCCTTGAAAAATCATCAAATATTTAAATAGCATTTGTTTTATGAGACATGTTTTCTGTAAAATTTTGGTGACTAGTATTAATTAATTATATTCCCTATTACTTATTTATTCTCTATTAATTCTGTATTAATTTTGCCTTTTTTTCCTGTATCGGTTCTGTTACTGATGTGACACTGGCTTTCCCAGAGATCTCATTCATCATTTGTTATTATTGACACACATCAGCAGGTTTCCCACTCTTTGGAACATCCCCTGGATTCCGTTCTTTTGAAAAATGCTTTTCTAGAAACTGTCAGGCATGAAAGTTGCCTCAGCCTGCAAATTTCCCTGTGTTTTGATACATAGCCTCTCTAGTTTTTTGTGATTGTGTTGAGTAGCTGTGTCAAAAGCAGGGGTGTCATTTCAGACAATGTCTCGGGGAGGTGAGGAATACAGAGGAAAGGAGAGAGGTAGCAACTGCAGGAAAAACACTCCGGTTCCAAATGAACCTGGTAGTTTTGAAATATGAGAATGAGTACAGAGAGCTAGAATAGTGAGAAGATCGATAGGCAATTATGACCTGGCATGAACTGGACCTATCCACGGAAAATTTAACAGTCACTTCAGTCCCAGCCCACCCTGCTACAAAAATGCTTCCCCGCCTCCTTCTTCCCCTCCCTTCTGCATGTGCATTTAGTGGTTCTCTAAAACTGTCTACTTTAACCAGCTGCTTCTGCCTCTGATGGATCCTAGTCCTTGCCAAAGACCTCAAGTTTCTGAGAGCTGTTGTATATGAAGACCTTCCTTTCTCTCAGCCCACATCCACTGTTGCAAGAATCTGGTACTATTCTTGGCCAGGAGGAAGGAAATCTCTGATGGTTTAGATCATCCCTTGAGGTAATGGACATTGCTATACATCAGACTCATTAACATTTTCTTAGACTGGATCCTCCTGATCCTTCAGCAAGATGGGTATTTTAAGAAACAGCTTTTCTCCCTTACTCGTTAGCCTTAAGAAGATTTAAATATTTGATAACATTTTTGCTTCTATTTTCAGCAAGAGGGTCAGGTGTAATCAAATCAGATGGCTAAAAAAGTGAAAGCTAGAAACAAAGGAATAAAAATCAAAGTAGAACAAAAATAGAAGAGGATGTAGAGAACACTTACATGAATTTAAATTGGATTCTCAGATAATTTATGGAAAAATATTTTAGTGTTATTGTCAAGTGTCTGCGAACTCCTGGAAGTCAGATGAGGTCCCATAAGATAGGAAAAAGCAAACGCAGCAGACTTTTTTAAAAAGGAAGAGGAGAAATAGAAGGCCAAAGGATACTGACCAGCCAGCCAACCGGGCGTAATTGAACATTAATGATCTGAAAGCACAGAGGGAGAAATGAGCAGTAATGTGGTTTTGTTAAGAAAATAAAAGTGTCAAATGAATCTAATTTCCTTCTATGGCAGCCTTCAGGATAGGTAAGAAGCAGTAGTTAAATACTCGATTTTTGGACGTCTACTGACATTGTTTCGTATTATTTTCTCATAAACAAACTGGAGAAAGATAGTCCCGATAAAACCAAAGTAAGGTGGGTGAAAAAATGGTTAGAAAATGACTGCCTGAAAGTAATTCTGGTTGGTTCATTTTCTAAATGGATGTACTGTGAAAAATTTCTCAAGACTCTTTCTTTGGTCAGGTATTACCAAATATTTTGAGTTATCCCTTGGGTGATCAAACAGGGAGTGTGTGTATTACACTTGCAAATGGGATCAAATGGGGTGAGCGCTGAAAGGAGTGGAGAACGGAACAGAAATCAAAACAGGGTGGAAGAAATGCACGCAATTCAACTAAATGCATATGTTTCCACTCAGATAATAATCACTTTAAGACAGGATATGGAATATCTGGATTAAAATGTATTTTTGAATAAAAGTGGGGTTTTACTGCATCACAATCTGGACATATTTCAACAAAATCAGGCAGTTTCCAAAATGGCCAAACATCATATTGGATGTGTCTGTAAGACATGTCACATAATCTTTCTGCTTGCACTTCAAGGCCTGATACAGTTTAGCCCCAGTGTTGTTGGAGGTTATAGAGAGATGAACCAGAAATATACTTGATTTGGCCAGTGTAAAGGGTGGTCCAGACTTGAAGTTTTAATTCTGAGGACACAACTCAAAGACCAGACGCTGTTTGGAAGATCCTATCTCAATGCTGTTTCATGATAGCGAGTCTACTCTAAGCTTTAATTTCTACCTATTGGCCAAAAAAGGCCACCTCTGTTTCATTTGTTGAGGACTGTTTTCATCATTTACACTTTAGAAGCCATAAGGAGACAACGATAAGTTGGGTGTTTAGCCAATGTGACTGTTACTCTTCTCCCACCTCAAAGGGGACATAAAGCATCACTGTCTCTGTACTTTCCTCATGTTGCAGAAACTTCTATCATTGCGATAGTGCCCTTTTCTTCTCTCCCTTGCAAATTCATGTCTTTACGACAGCAAGTTTCAGGAATTAGTGCCCAGTTCTGCCATACCATTTACCCAAGAAACTGCTGCAAAATACATCAGACTAACTTCACTACAAGCAGGTTCCACTGCAAGGCATGAGATATCATACCTCAACAAACCATGAATAGATGCTTCAGTCAATATTTTTCCTCTGATGTTCTTTGCTGAATTTAATTATTGGGTTTGACTTCAAGATTCTGTCATCATCAGCATGAAAATTATTGCCTGAGTAACTTACTGCAGCAGAAACCTCATCATTTGATATCAATGGCTTTTAATTAAATTTCAATAAAAGATAAACAAAACTTTTCAAAAGCAAATTTATCTCTATTTAAATATTTCTGGTTCTATCTCCTGTGAAGTCAAGTTGCCCAGCTGAAATGTCAGTGGCTATGAAACCCATTCGGTGCTTCTTTCACCTTTGCTGAGCTGATTCCAGTTACACACGGTCCCATGGTGAGGGAATCTGAGTAGAATTTCAGTAAATTAATTGCACAGGGCTCTGCTATAAGCTGACCTGATTGCCCTCTCTGTGCTGTGAATGGCTCCATCTTGCCAAAAGGAGAAAATTAGGTTATCTTTTAGGAATGCCATGCCAAGATCATGAAGTACTTCGCATATTAGGACCGACTTATCAAATATGATGTGATACTCTCAGAATATCACACTCCTTCCCAATTATGACATTTCTCCCTAATCCTAAACCTTCTTCCCTCTGCAAAGTGCTCAGTTCTTCATGCTTTACCTATCTACTTTCCTCTTGAGACAGTACTGCTCCCTTTAAGAAAAATATCCCTTGCAGTATGCATATGCAAAGGCAAAGAACAAAGGGGACATGATAGTCTTTTTCAAATATATGGAAAGCAGATATAAAAGTAGGGAGAATTAATGTGTTTTGTATGTCCTTGGTAACTAGATTAACATGTAATAAACTTCAGCAAACAGGTTGTTGGATATTGCACCAAAACCTTCTAACACAGAGAACGGGTAAGGACTAGCACTGACTGCCCAGAGAAGTGGTCCAATCCCCCACACTGGAAGGTTTTATGAGTCTGCTACGAGTTTCCTAGTAGTCCCTGTCTTGACGTTCCTCCTAATGGAGGGGTATGGGTGCAAAGCTCATCAGCTGTGGAGGGATCTCGCCCTCCTCAGGGATAAAAAAAATGAAAGCCTGGGTGGTACTTTTTTCCCTAAAACAAGAAGAGAAAAAAACCCATTCATTTTATATATATATATATATATATATATATGTTCTTGTGTTCACCTTCAGTGGTCAGCAGAATCTAGGACTTACTTTCGCAAATATTGGATATTCTCTATCTAGATGCATTTACATAAGAAAATACACAGAGTAACCCAGAATAACCTCTTTTAGGTTCTTTATTTTTTCATTTCTGTTTTGCTGAAAAAGTGTGAATGACAAATTTAATTTCTTATTTTCTAAAGATGTAATTAACTTCCCCTTCCCCCCGCATAGTAAGTGCCAAATAGCTTTCCAAATGGATCCAGGAATTTAATTAAAGTACAGAAATCAAGGTTTTTAAAAATCATTTTTATTAGTTAAATAAAATTATCTTAAATGTCCTAGATGCATAAGCAAGGTTGGAGAGCTTTTATTGACATGTTTTGCATCTAGGATGAAGTTAAACTATAATGTGTACAAAGAAATTGAACAGATGGTTTCAGAACTCCACAAGATTTTACCATAACGTTACAGTAGCAGATCTCATCCTTCCAGATGGGAATAAAGAATTTTCCCACTTTTTTGATTCCCAGTTGATTTCTTTACTTTGAACATGCTAGCATCTAAACAAGTTGACTAAATCAGTGTTATAAACAGAAAATACTCTGCACTGAGGCAGATCTTAGTGACCTCAGCATTAATTTAGCTCTTTAACAAATTCCACTTCCTGCTACTTGCTCAGTGCTTTTCACAGGTTAAATGGTTTCACATTTTTATAACTTTGGTAAGAACCCTGAACTGCTTGAAATTGTTTTAATTTAAATGATTTATATAAATGGCAGTAACTATATATCTCAGTTCTAGCTTATTCTAAGTAGATTAACAGAGGTGTCGGAATTTAAAATGAAATATTAAGGACACTTATTATTGAAATAAAAACATAATTGAAAATCCCATCATTTCGTCTGATATAATTGATTTTTAGCATTTTATTATCTATCCATTCTGCCTGTGATTTCAGTTTACACAGTGTATTTTGTATTGCAGTATTGAAATAATATACAATAAGAAGTCATGAAGTTCATTAATGGGACGGGTTACAACTCACCTAACAATAGCTGTTTAAAAATTATGTGCCTAGTCTCATCTAGTTAGGTAGGTCCCTTAATAATCATCAAAAAGACATCTTCACCAGGAGATTCATCTTAGACTTATCTTAGAACTTTTTGTTAGATGGGGATGAAATAGCCTTTGGACATGACTGTTTCCAGGGACTATTGGTGGCTCCTTGATGGTTAGTTCAGACCAGATACCTAACCTTCAGATGGCTGAAGTCAGGTAAGATGAATGTACTCTTAGACACTGTGAAGGTCATTTGCATTGTCAGCTACCATCATTCATCCAGGTGGTCTACCAAAGATATCACTCCTTGCACTGGGGCTGAAAAACCCAGTCAGAAAGGGCATGGAAGGTTCTTTCTGGGCAGAAGTTGTGGCATCTTTCAGTAAGTCTGTCCCTCTTCTGTATTGATGTCAACATGGCTCTGTGAACAGATGCAATTACAATTCACAGCAAACACAAAGGACTGCATCTATCTACCATGAGATAATCCTGAAACTGCCTCATCATGACATGCTGGCACTTCCCCTTGGTGCCCAGATCAGTTTTCCCCTTGGAAGTGCATTTTTCTCTCCAGATGAGTGCTCCTTTGTGGAGGGTTTTTATTGTGGGTGTTTTTCTTTCAGTCATAAAGTAAGAAGGAGAGTAAAAAATGTTAATGTAATACCATTCCCCCAAGAGAAGGTGAAGCAGCCTCAGGAAAACCACCAAAGGAGGAGAAAGGGACCAGCAGGAAGTCTGAAGGTTAATACCGTGCCCTTGGCATTCCCTGCACAGAAAAGCTGCCAACAGTTTCCTTTGTCATGCTGCTTTTTCTGGAGGCCTTTTGACTTCACTTAGTTGGTGAATGGAAAGCTGCACAGAAATAAATAAAGTTTGTGAGACCAAATGTCACCACAGCATTCTGCTCACATGATGGTCTTTCCTTCTCAGTGTGTTTTCCTTTGGAAACACCCTTTTCATCCCATTCCAGATACTCCTACTTGCTTCCCTTTAGATCCATTCTCCAGACCCATGCCAGCATGGCCTGTTCATGATACCTTACCCACTACAGCAGCTCTGAATTTTCTTGCAGCAGCAAGTAAAAGATACAACCAGCTCCTTTTTCCCTTCCCTTTTCTGTTCAGCAACATACAAGATTTCTTTTGGGCGTGATATTATTCTTTCCACTCCATTCCATAAAACACATACTTATTGTTAAATAATATTAATAATAATAGTAACAACAAAAGATGAGTGAATGATGCAAAATGCTCATCTGAGGAAACATATGTCAAGATAAGATCTGACATTGGATTTACTCAACCCACATCTACTAGCAGTGTGGACATAAATAAAGGTACCCATAATCCTCTTCTAGAAACTCATGGCCATTGTAGCTTCACAAATATATGTTTGTCTCTGACCACAACCCTCATCTACCCCCTCTAAAGACCCATTTCATGCTCATCTCTGCCAAGCTAATACAGATGCCAGTAGTATAATGAAGGGACAAATGTCTTCTTGTTTTCTCCACATGTCCCCCCCTTACTGAAATGAAGATGGTTTAACAGCACCAAGAACTTTATGGTTGGCAGGTAAACACCTCCTGGAAGAGACGGTGGGATTTCTGTTCGTCTGAAGCTCATGTGTCAGTGATCCATAGGAATGCAGCTCCTCAAGAAAGACGTACTTTGACGTGAGCTAATCCCTTGCTGGAGCTTTCGGGCTGAACGGGCTTGTGATTGGCCTGCGGGATATCTCATTCCTTACTGTTCTTTATTCATTTAGTACAATGGAAATAAAGAAATTGAAACAGGAGGGTCTGACAGCATAATAGGCTTGCGATGCTCTGAAAATAAACATCTACCTCCATCTTGACATTTATTATCTATAAACTGCTTGGCTTCTTTTTGGCAGTTTTAATGTGTCAGGAGACCATTATCCTGTCACAGCACTGTGCTGCACTGACATTATCTCTTAAGCAAATTTTCGTATTGAATTTACAGTTTTGTGGATATTTCCAGGCTTACACTGCTCAAGGCTCAAAGCAAGGTAGGGCAGGTCTTTGAACACACAGGTTCACAGGTGATGGGATTGCACCAAGGTTCATGGGACGGACCAGCTCAGGTACCTGGTAAAGAAGAATGGGTGCTAGTGGGAAAAGCCCTGGCAATTGGATAGACAGGAGACCTATTTCCTTCCTTGCACTGGAGCGGGGCTTGCTACAGGCACAAAGAGCCTAGGACAAGCTGTCACAGCAGAATCACAGCCTCTCAGTGGATGCTAATAATTCTTTTACTGAGCCTGGAAACAAAGTAAGAGAATAATTTGGTAATACCATGCATCTTATGGGGCATTATCACCCTATGCATGTGCCCAGCAATGAAATTTTAAAATAGCATGTAAACAAAACCCATGGTTAATTTGCATCAATTTACTTCTGTGTGAAGATAAAATTCTAAGACAGGCCAGATACGATTACTGACAAAACCAACCCAATGTAACATGAAAATGATGTTCATTCTGCCATAGGGTTTTGTAGTGTTTCCAATGCCAAACAAAAAGCATCTTTTAGAATCACAGAAACATAGAATCATTTAGATTGGAAAAGACCTTTAAGATCATCAAGTCCAACCATTTTGAATGGACTTTTTAAATTGTGGATGCAGTGAAAAGCCACCGTTTATAGTCTGCTAACAGCTCAAGAAATTTGTGCTTCCTGGAAGAAACTACAGGGACAGTTCCTCAATATCTCAGAGATGTATTGTTTTAGGGGAACTGGTAACTCCTCCATCCAGAGACCCATAAGAACCATCCCTTTTATTAGCCTAACTAGTGATTTCTCATGTTGTAATAAAAAGAAATCCATGAAAAGCAGTGACCATAGCTTTTGCAGCCAATTCATAAAATTCACAGAGTTCATTCCCAGGGTAGAGAGATGATCAAAATCTTCTAGTGCTGAGAGTCTGTAGCAGCATTTTGACCATCTAGTTCAATTTCATTTATAAAATGCACCATAGCTCCTATACAGCAACTCCTACCTCCTTCATAATCTGACATTTAGCTTTGCAAGGCTGTGCCCTCTCTAGTTTGACCATTTTTATTTATGCTTTACCTGCAGCCTAGGTTTCCTGCTTCTGTTACTCTTCGTAATCTAAGCATAGAGGCTTCTTGTGAGCTTTCACCTGGAGTACATATGCCTTACCTTTGGGATTTTGATGTTCGTTTGAAGCAGAGGCAATATTTTTTGTTTTATTAAGAAAGCTTCACTTCCTACGGAGGGACTGAATTTCTAGTGTATGATGTGCAACCATGGTAAGGAGGCTATAGGTATTAATGTGGCAGCTTTATAGTCTCTTCTCTTTAGTTTCATGCTATTTCCTACCTGCAAAGATAGCAATCTTGCCATGCTTGCCTCCATCATATCTAGTTTCTGATACCTTAGGTTTTGTTTGACCACCTCCAGATTGCTTATCTGTAGCTCCAGAAGGGGAACGTTTGGCACGAAGGGCTTTGTGGTACTGCCTAGCTCTGACAAATATGCACAGTTCTTGATGGATGTCAGATAACATGTGTAGCCAACATAACAGACATAAAAATCCGTCCTGTTTTTCAATGACAAGGTAAGCATTATCCAATTTCCATTTTTTCCTTATCTCCAATTCTAAGTGCATAACCTTTCTAAGCTACATTCCTGTTGTTTCCTAAGTTTGGGATTGGAAGAGCTTGTGAATGTTAGACTCATGGAATTGCCTTTTTAAAAATAGCCATTACTCATAAAAACATTCCTTTTTTCAAGCTGCAGTGTCCTATTTTTGATAGCTTTCCTATTTTTAATACAGTATTCCTTCCATTTTCAGCCATCTTCCCTTCTGAAGGACACTAAGGAGTCATTCTTAGGTAGGAGTGTCAGATGTCAAAAAGAAGTCCCATGCCAAGGGAGGAAAATGCTCCAAAACGTATTTCCATGGAGAAGGTATAATGCTACATGACCATGGTGCTCTAGGCTGGTATACGCTTTCACGTGTATTTCATCCACAGAAATCTCAAGCATCATATTGATCTCAAAGTTTCAATGCCAGTGGTTTTCTGACAATTTTTTTTTTTCCCAGCCAGAAATTTTACCCCGGGCAATTATCCCATCACCATCCTCTATCTGCCAAGAAGCTACTGGATTCAAGTAGCACATATGTAATGATTAGGAATCAATTTGATTGACGTGTTAGCCTGCCACAAACATTTGCAAAAGCCCTCCTGTTACGAGATACTTTTATTTTGCGCAACAGTTCAGAGGTCTAGTCTCAACTGGTTTTCCTGGGCTCCGTCCGTGGTTAGTGGAGAGGTAAATGGCCCATGGGGGAGCATGGTTCATCTGGTCTCAAAATCAGTGGAATAAATTTCCCTCCAGAGGTACCATTTTCCTCCCTGTGACTGGAAACAGCATCATGACATTGACTGTAGCATAAGTCAAATCTCTTTGCAGGTTGCTTGACAGTGTTGACTAGGTACCCAGTAAGCATAATGGCAATGTGGGTGCCAACATGTAGATGTCTGAAGCCGGAGCTGAATCCAAGCCTCTATGACAAGCTCAGGGAAGAGGACTGATTTTTAAAGAGCAAAGGTTGGGTGAGGCTAATCCTGGTCAGGACAGCAAACCCTGCCTGACCAGATAGATATTTGTTCTTTTTCAGGCTCAGTCTTTTTTCTTCAGTGGGCTGCTGAACATTATGCAATCCCTCATCATTTAATTGACTGTTCTTCATCCAAATTAACAGATCATCTGCAATTGCTTTCATCAGCGAAAATTCTCCAAGATCAGAGAGTTTACAGCAAATACCTTTGCCTCATTGAAACAAGTCAGGGTTTTGCCAAGGATTTCAATGGAGTCAGGATTTCACTTCTAAAATTTTTGGTGTTTTTGAATATACAGAGGCAATCCGATATTTTTTTTCCCTTGGTAAACATCTATCTTCAAAAGAGGATTCTGAAAACTTCATTCTTGCTTTCTTAACTCAGACCTGCCAAAAAAACTTTGGCTGCCATCCAACACGGAAACACATTCCCTTTTCTTCTGCCTTAACTTTCCAGTGACATTAAAGATTATGTGCATTAAAAAAAAGCCTGATACATAATGCAAAACGCAGCTGGTGGAGGAGGGTGTGGAAGAAAGCAATCTAGCTTTAGGCCACCAATCTCTGCTTTCTTGTAAATTTTTTGGCATGACAGTCGCATTAACACCAAGTCTCACAGATCAATACATGTCAAAAAACATCAGATGCAAAATTATGTGGGTATTTTAGCCAAAAATGTAAATCATGATATGTTTTCATACCTTGGCGGAGAGCATAACTGTAACAAATCATGTGAGTTTGTCTTGTAATGGCAAGTGAAGAGCAGGAAGATGTAAGACAGAAAGAAAACCGAGGGAAGAGAACATCACTGCTTGAAATAAGTGTTGGAGAAAGGCACAAAGAGTGTGAACTGTATTTTTTCTTTACTTTACATCTTCTAAAAATTTAGCTTAATAAGCTGCTATTAAAATGAAAGGTAATTAAAGTGAGAGGTAAATAGGTGTGGGGTTTCTTTTAAATAATGAAGCAGCTATATGTTTTGATATTCTTTGAGGCCACAGTTGCCCTTCCTAGATTCAGTGTGTTTGAATGGTAGAAAGAATGAACAATTTAACCTGAAAGCCATCCAGAAATTAAAAGGAAGATAGATTTCTGCAGCTAATACCAAAGCTGGTCAACATTTTTGACTGGGAACTATCGTTCCTTTGAAATATGTGGCTTTGTTAAAATTAACATATAATCAAATTGAATTAGTGTTAATACAGACTGTCACAGGAATCCATTTCAGTGAAAAAACTAATCCTTTACTGAAAATTGCATTCTCTAGAAGAACTTACATGGCTTCAAAATTGCTGAGGAAAATACGAGTTTCCTCTACAGGAGGAAACTTTATCCAAAGACAGTCATCTCTACAGGTTCTTTCCTAAGAAGGAACATTCCTAAGAAGGAAGGAACCTATAGAACCTGTAAACTGCAGCAGCAACTGCAGAAGTTAATAGCTCTGATGACAAAGATGGCTGAGCATATAAACTCTGCACACCTCCCAGATGAAAGCTGATAGGAGTTTCTCCAGTGCAATAGTTTATAGTTTCAATCTCGTTGAAAGGCCTCTCTGAAACACTAAGGAAAGGATACTTTACACATATTTAATCTTCATTATTAGGATGCTACCAGAAAATTGCATGCCAAGGTCTGATTTTAATGATCAGAATTAATACCATTACTGGTTCACAGAATAAAGTAGGCTCATGGGAGATAACTTCATCAGGGATATAGGCTGAGTCCATGGACCATGGACATAGGTCATTGCAGGAGCAAGAAATAAGAAATTATGGGGAAATGGAGATCTGTTGCAGGTATTCACCTAACCTGGAGCAAGACCTTTAGTCAAGTAAGAACATTTTCCCTTTTCTCTGATGGAGGACATAGTCTTTGCATGCATTTGTACATAGCATTTGTGGAGTCTGCAACCAAATCACAAATGTGAGGTTCCATCCGGAGGGAAATGATGAGATTTACACATTTGGAAACTATTCTGCCAAATGTTTTCACCCTAAACCAGGATGAAAATTTTAAACAAATTGTCATGTAACTCATAACCTTTTCAATTTGGAATTGTCACTTCATTGAGAAATGTTAAATCTAAATTACTTTATCTTTTTTTTTTTTTTTAATTAAACTTCCTTGAACTGTAAATTTAATTTCTGTTTCCATGGCAAGGAACCATGTGCCACTACACCTCTGACTTGCTCAGATTCTTTTAAATTTTATTTTAATGTTATTAACAATACCTTATGCTGGCAGGGATGAGGGAAATCTTGAATCCCGTGTGAGTGTATTATACAGGCAAATTTCATCCAGCAGAGATTCAGTCCCCATATATAGCCATCTTAATGTGTTCTCATGATAAAATATTAAGGAATAACGGTAATATATGTATGCTAATGCATTCAATTAAAGTTCATATTAAATCTTGTTTTAATGATGATAAGCAAGGGCAGACTTTCTGAGCATCTTGAGTCCACCTAATGTGCTGATCCTGATGTGCTGTGACTGCATAAGGAACTTCAGCAACAAAGGTTCTGTGCCTCCAACAGGGCCAACTATCCAGTCTGTTGTTGCACTCTGCAAATGGCAGAGTTCTCCTTCCAGAGCCTTTCAAAGGATGAGACTTGAATGATTGAGGTTGAAATATTTGCCCTCCCTCTGATTGGGGGATATCATGGCCATCATGGCCAATACGGATGGAGGACAATGTGCTACAGCACCTTCTGCAGGTAGACCTGAGCTCATTCAGTGTCCACACTTCAAGCTGACAAGAAGGTGCATAGTCACGATCAGTGAGAAACCAGCTCTGATACTACACAGAGAAAAAAGATACTGTAGTTCAAAGTCAGTGTCATGCTGCCATTATTAATAGCTTCTAGCCATTGCAGATTGTGGGTTGAATGAACCCATATCAGCCTGCAAAAGGCCATGAAATCAGCTACAAAACAAGCAGATTAAAAGCAGATCAATAGGGTGTATCTCCGATCCAATGTATTTAAAGTAAAGCTCCTAGCAACTCTAGTGATATTTGGATTAATCCCTAAAGAGTGTATTACATTTTTAATGATGGTTACTGAGAATATTTCAGATGAGCAGCTTAGAATCTAATATTTGGGATATCATGGACTATTTAAGGTAGATGAGCCCTGACATATTAAGATGCGAGTTCTACTCTGATACAAAAAGTCCCATAAGCTTGACAAATCCAGACTTCATCTTTTAATTGTGCTCTGACTGCATTCCCCTGAAGCACAGATCCCTTTTGGGCTGGTGATTTGAACACAGTGTCCTGTGCTTCAGAAATGTGCTTGAAAACCAAACTTTTCAATCAGAACTTAATCCAAAGGCAAATAAAGACATCAGGGAAGTTTGGATTGTGCCCTTTGGACTGAGCAAAGGAGTCAACCAATAATGTTGCTCTATCTTTTTTGAGTTTTCTTTTATTCATCTCCTTTAGACTAATGTTGGAGTAATCAAGCTTTGTGGCAGAAATTTTACTTGGAAAAAAATGAGCTTGAGGGAAACAAATTGAAAATACTTACAAAAGCAAATTCACAAACTTGTAAACATACAAATTCACTTAAGAAATTCTTCTAAGAGACTATGTGGAGGATCCATCTCACCTAAGCATATCCACCTAAGGAGTATAAAAAGTCCACTTTGTATAACATTGGCATAACTCCTGTCCAAGACAAAAAAGTATAGGGTCACATTGAATTTTGCAAAGCCAAAGTTGTACCAAAAAGCCATTTACTTATTAACAGTGATCAGTATAACGTATTACACAGAAAAAAATAATAATAAGAAATGTTGCCCTACCATTGATTTGTTTGATCAAGCACTACAAATGGGGGGTAACCAACTAATAAACAATGTAACAATGCAGATAATCACTGAAATTAAGAAACAGGTATTGAGATTAAGCCTATGTTTGAGGAACAGCCAACCTGTGAAGAAAATGCGAGCTTTGTGAATATCAAAATTCAAAGCAAAGCCACAATGAGACATGAGATTTGAATGTTGTGATCCAGAAAAACAAAAGATATTTGCTGAAGCTCCCAGGAGAAGTAAGCTTACCAAACTTGCTCTATTGATTATGAGGCCTTTCACCGTAAGGAGACAGAAAGGTCCTTCTTCTACCAATAGCCCTCTGAATCCCCACTATCTGAGCTATATTTTCAGTGTAGATGGACTTGACATGAAACTTCTAGGTTTTTTTCCTTTTCATGTCCTTCTGATCATTTCATAAGATTAGGTGATGGGGGAACATAATATTTTTGTGGGGGGGGGGTACTTCAGTTTGACTGCTTTTCAACTAAATGTCAATATTTGTAGTCAATAACTGTTCTCCAAATAGTATGCAAACTTTCAAACAGCTCTGGAGCCTTTGTTCAAGGAGTCTACAATTCACTGAAAAATATCACCCAGTTCTTCTATGGTGCAAATGTACGATGCTGAGGGAAGGCAATGAATTACTGGTAATGGGCAAAAGAATAGGAAAACAATGAACAGCACATCTATGGCTGCATGGGAGGGGTGACAGCTACAGCCCAGAAACAGGCATTATGAAAGATACAGCCTGAAAGTCTCTTCTGGTTGGTGAAATACTTTGCCACATCAGTCTTTATAAGCAGAAGAGGGGAAAAGCCCTATTCACTGCGAGTGTGGTCCAACATCCTTGCCCCGAACCCCTCTCACAGTGCTCAGATTCAGCTGTTTCAGTGCACCAAGGCTGCCTCCAGATCTTGTTTATCCCCCCTATTCAGAAACCTCTCCTGTCGAACAACCTACCCACCACATGGAAGTATCTGCCACCTTGAAGATGTGAACTTAATTCTGTTCTGCAGCATTTATGCAATCCCTAATGATATCCATGGAGTAGAAATAGGGGTAATTGGAAACAGAATGTAGCCAATTATCTTTGTGATTTCAATCCACAATGTGAATAATGGAAGAAATCCACCTCTGAGTGTGTCTTCACTGAAGGATATTTTTTCAAATTTTATTTGAGATTTATTTTACTGACATAAGGGAAGGAAAATTACTTAGTGGAAGAATGCATCTTGTACGTGGACACCGTCCGAGAAACTGTAACGGCTTCCCTGAAACAAGATCACTAGCCAGCGAAGAAAATCATCAATATTTAATCTCTTGCCTTCCATCTCATACATAGCTCTAATCGGGAAGTAACATTCAAGCTTTTGAATATGACCTTGTGTGTTAAGTTACTCCCCCAGCAGCTGAATCTTGTCATGTACCCCAGCCATTTACAGAGAACATTCTGCATAATGTGGAACATCCAGGTGTTTAAGGGAATGCAGCTGCTTGAAGGGTCAAGGGAAAAATATAGACATTGCAATACTGCGCCATGTACAAGCAGTAGTCAGAGAATCTCAAAGAGGATGTTTTCTGCATTATCTGGAGGGAAAATCATAACCAAAATGCAATCCCTGTGGAAGAGAACTGCTGCACGCAGCAGTGCATGCCATATACCCTGTACAAATTATACCTGAACACAAAACGGCTGCCACTCCAGGAACAGAGCACAGGAGAAGTATGTAGGTAAGTCAACAGAAAAGCTGGTGAAGATACTCTTTTCATTTAACTAGATACATAGCAAGACTTGATTTAGTACTTAGCTATGCAAGAAAGTATAAGCTATGATTTTTATATATATGCTTATAGCTTATACTCTTTCTTGCATGGATAAGTATAAGATCATATATATAATATAGTTATAATTATATATTATATTATACACATTTTATATATAAATTTATATATATAATTATAATATAGCTATAATTATACATATAAGCTAGGCACTGTAGCACATCTGGGCCTGCCACCTTGATTGCTGATGCTTATGTGGATTTCCTTCACTTCCCGGAGGAGGAGCTTTGGTAGGTTTTATATGCAGGTAAGTTTTTTTATGCACAGTGGCCAAGACAAGCACCGGGGAGTGTTACTCCTGATTTAAACTCAGGGGTGTGATAAACTACATAATCAAACATTGGCTCTGCTTGTTGAATGTGATCTCTCATCTAAAATAACTCGGAACAGATCACTTTTTGCATGCAAGAAAAATTACAGAGAGCCTGTTGAAGGGTCAGTCCTTTTTAGCATCTCCTCTTCTCTCTGAGAATTGTGACAAACCTAGATCCTGCCCCAGGCACATCTCTTGTGTGAACCAAAGCTGGAAAACTAATTGCTCAAAAACTAATTGCTCAAAAAATAATAGTTGTGACTATTTTGTTCACAGATAAGAAGCGACACTGTGAGGTCCGTTGATACAAGGGAAGCATCTTCTAAAACCTTACCAAGTCCAAGTCATAGCAATTCTTTTAGAGAAGAGGAGTCTGTGGTTGTGTTCAATGGGACAAGCTCTGAAGGTGTGCAAACATCACTCCAGAGGCCAGCTGAGAACAGCCCAGCATCCGATGTGTCACCAACTTACAGCCAGGATGTCTCCAGTTTATGTAGGTGCAAGAAATTGCTCTTAGGCATCGCAAGAAGCTGCTTAGATAAGGCTGTTTTAAAACAACACTGCTGTTTTATGAACTACCTGAGCTAATGTTAAAAGTAGCTTGAGGTAGCATAGAAGTTGGACCAAGCTCCAACACGATACCCACTCCATTTTGCCTGAGAATCCACGAGTATCCTCCCAGTGTTTGGCAACTCAGAGTTTAATTAGGAAAAGTATTGAAAAATTATTATGTACGCTCCCCCTGCCCCCATGATTCTCACTTCAAATCAATGCCACTAATTAAGCCAATTTAAGCCAGAGCAATAAGGCTGAATGCAGATGCAGTCATGTTGTACAGGGTGCTGGGAACAGGAACGGTAACTTGAAGGAGGAGCTTCTTCCCATCGTAAGACTGGGATCCTACGCCGTGCCAGGCTGTGCAGTTTGGAAATATGCCAAAGGAAATCTTATTACTATGAATCTATCATTATCTATCACTTCCTAACTCAAGCTATGCACTTTAAAGTGGAGCTGCAGGCTGATGTTTAGCTCTACTTTAATTGCTGCTAAGACTTTCTATGTGGAAGGTATGGTTCATCCAGTCTGACTTTGCCCGTCACATGACGATGTCAGGTCTGACACAGTCATGGTCAGCAGGGAGAGCTGGGCACCTCCTGAAGTGAGTTCATCGTACTGAAAGGCAGGTGCCAAAACAGGGTTGATAAATCCATCCCTAGAGGTAAGCTGATTGCAGTAGAAATTGAGACAACTGCCTTAGACTATATGGCTAACTGTTGGACAGCAGAGGTTTAGCAAAATGAATCCTGTCCTAAAACCATATACTCTGGGATCTGGGTGAGGTGCCACCTCTCTTATTCTAGTTACGAAGTTATTCTAGTTACAAAGCACTAAATGAGAAAATGGAAATGAACAAACCAAAAGCCATGGATAGTTGGCTATACGTAGTAAAAACTTTCTCCTTTGAAGTGAGTTTTATTGTCTTCCTGGAGGTTGGGCTTGGTTCAGGTATCAATTCTTGTCACCTCCTGCTAGGTCATTATGTCATTACTTTAGTCTGGTCAACTAGATGCAAAGATCTTCAAGGCATGTCCAGAGATCATTTAATTCCCTGTGTCTTAAGAGGAACAGATTCACTTTCAGGGAATACCCCTCCCTCCGCTCTCTGTCAGTCAGTGTAAGTTAACATAGTCTAGACATCTCGAATGGTATTCCAGTTTGGATTCTCATCTAATTACAGGTGTCTACAGGCATGCTTACGTATGACCCAGGGACTCAACACAACTGCTCACACATCAGGCTTTAATTCCTTTAGAGATGCATCAGAGCATCTGAAAAGCACACCTTGCTCTGGCAGATGTGACAGGGATCCTATGGGACACAGGTCCCTTCCTGCACCTCCCTCCAGGAGGACTCCAAAGGGACAGGGTCCTTGCTCAGTTGTCCCTGCCTGAGTGGTTCTGGCGCAGGATGACAATTATACAACCCTGAAGAGCAGTGAAGCTGCAGACATTTTCTACCAACACAACTCTATTTTTCTGACAACTGAATCATAGCTAATACAGCTGGCCACCGGGTTGCAGCTGAAGCTAAAATCACAAAAGATGACATTTGCTAGAGCAACCTGTGCAGATTCTCATTGCTAGTAAGTTGTGTCCTTTAAACTACTCGCTGGCAATTCAGCAAGTAATGATAAATATTGCACTGACAGCCACCATTACTTTACTTATTCACTTATGTAAAATTCATGTAAACACGTCCAAGTAGCACAGCATTCTGTGCCAACCATTATTAGAAGGCATTAGTTTCATTTTGTAGAGTAACCAAGCTGGAATAAAGTAAATGATCAGTTCAGTAAAGATGAGAGGTAAACACCAATCCCATTTAAAATGTGTGCCTTGGAGTCTTCTAGAGAAGGATGACTCCAAATGTTTTCAGATTTACCTTTATTTGGAGGTCATTATCTTCAGTAAAGATGGGGATGGGTCTCACAAGATTAGTCTGATATTTGGCTAGAATTGAGCTAGCTGTTTCAAAGCTTTTTTTTTTAAAGCTGTTCGCTTCTAGAAATGTTTGAGTAATTTGGTTTAAATATAATAGCTATATAGTTTTTTAATCTTACTGTAGTCCCTACAGCGACTGTACAAATATAAAAGAAAAAGTGATTCCTTCTTCAAAACTCCTTAAGCAGGTAATTTCTAATAGGTGAGCAAAAAAGGCAGTCATAAAGAAACTGATGATGTTGCAGGCAGTGGTTTGCAGCGCCGAACTAATCTGAATGTTACCAAGTTTTTATAGACATCACAGAAAAAAATAGTCAAGAAAAAATACGAAGAAGAAAAAAGACACAACCTTGCAAATTATTGGTAGATGATGCTATTCGGCTATTTTATTTTAGCTTCTTTGCTTATTAGCAGACAGTCTGTATAGTGTTATGTTGTAAACACAATTGTATTAAGGGGTCAGCTAAACTTTTTCCATAGCTTTTTACCACAGTGGACCAGCTAAGAATTACTGAATAATGCTTTTTGTTGAGTATCAGACCTACAGCCTGCATGCCTGTTACCCTAATACTTTTTACTTTTGCTCTTGACTTAGATGAAGATTGGATCATTCTATTAAACTCAATGCCATAAACAAGGTGAAAAAATATTTCTGTCCAAGATTGTCTCTTAACTGGTCTTCATGCACAGTCACTGCAGCACATACCAGACCAGAATTTGGTAACATCATCTATGTTACTGGTTGGTCACAATCTTCCCGGTACTAATCAGTAACCTCATTGACTTGTAGCAGATTGGTATTCTCGATTTTTATTCATATTCAGACTAATATTAACCTGAAAGTTGCTTTGGAGGAACCTCCCCCAAGCATCTGGGACAAAACATAAAGCTGGAAGTTGACATTATGTTTGAAGCAGAGGTTTGAAAGGAGATCTCTCACTGGTAAGTGAGAGAGAATGAGTTAAGATATAGCGAGCTAAGTAAAACCATGAAGAAGAGAACTGTCTTATATTTGGTGCAACAGAAAAGACACAGCATTATAAAAGAAATACACAGAAATAAATTATATGATCAAAACAATGCAGTAGGAAAGTTATTTTTGCACCCAAATTCACGATAGACATCAATAAGACCAAACTGCATTTACCAAGGCTTGAGACATCAGGTCCTCGGAGCCTGGATACAATTTAACCAGATGGACGGTTTAGAAAATCTGCATCTTTTTTCAGGAAGTGTCTACAAGATTTAGAAACCACTTGATGTGATGGAGAGAAATCCATCTGGGTGATTATCATGCCCAAATGATAAGCTTGATTGACAAGGATGATGGTGTTATTTCTCAGAATGACTGAAAAGGAGAGAAGAATGCAAGTAGAGGGAAGGGGTGGAGATCAGGGATGTTGTTTTAGCAAAATTGAGTTTGAACTGAGACATAAGTCAGGCTAGAGAAATATTGACATCTTAGTTGGGCATGGGAGATGGATTATGGCTCATTTACAGAAAAGTGTTAAATTTTTCTTTGCTTTGCATGAATGGAATCTTTTCTCTCCCAAGTGCACCAAAGTTCCTACATTTCCAAAGCTGTCTCTGCTTTTCAGTCATGTATCATGACTAAAGGAAGACACATGACTGGACTGTGAGGTGACAAGAATGGTTCTGAGAGAATTCACTTGCATTTTTCGATGCTCAGCTGCTTTGAAAATTAGGCCTCCCAGAACTACTAGCCTCCTTTAGAAATGTAGGCCATGATATTCTTCCATTGAGTTGGTTTTTGGTAGAGCTAGTAATATATACCAGGAATGCTTCACTCATGCTTTTTTTCTGTGGTGGTTTACCTATGGCGGCTTTCATATGAATGACCTCCAAAGCCTTCTGAGAAACAGGACACCAAGGCATGCATTAAAGGCTAAATCTCTGGGGAGAAAAATCTTCACTTCTGGTTTTTGGCTTTAGATTTATGCATTACAGAACTTCTCCACTTCCACAAACACAAATAGAGCAGCAGAGGAAACAGTTCTCAGACAGTGATGATTTTATAGGATTTTAAGGGTCAACACCAGTCATCAGTTGTAGCCCTTTTATTTAAATGACCCATTTCAGGGAGTGCAAGAAAAATCCTCCCCCCAGCCCATTCAGAAAGCAGCCATCCGCTGCAAGATTTGGATTCACTGTCATAAGTTCCAGCGTTCACTAAATATGATGAAGATCAGAAAAAAAAGAAAAATGTGCTTTTGGCTAACTCTGTTATATAAAAGGAAAGAATATGAAGCTATCTTGATAGTCAGCAAAGGAAGAAACAAGGTAAACACTAACTAGAATATTTTATTCATTTACCCCTATCAGCTGCTGTAAATTCTGACAAAATACAGCACCCATCTTTCCTCTCTATCTAATCACAGAAGAGACAGACTCTATTTTTCATGTAACGCAATAGAACACACTGCAACTACCAGACAATAAAAGAAGATACCATAATGGCTACGCTTTTAAGAGCACACTTTTTTGTTGTTGTCACACTAGTCGTATGGGAGCAAATTGAATATAGCTGAAGGCAATACATAATTCTGAAGAATCACCCAACAGGCAGCACAAAGGGACACTGGCTTTGGGAAATACTGAAGAATCATCACTGTATTAGCCCTACACCTCCAACCCCCTCTGATTCAATGTAAAGCTTTGGTCAAGATCCTTCTTTAGATTAATCCCTAGACCTTTTCTTCTGGGCTTTCCTATAGGTGATATTTAACAGTGAACTATATTTACCATTTTCAAATAAATTGATATCAGCATTACTGTTTGAATAAGCAATTGGACAGCTAGCATATATGTAATACAGCCAACCCCTCCATGAAAATTACAGCTTGTGGTGGTGCATTCCTTTCCCCTCTCCCCTGGACCACTCTTTGATCTCAGAAATTCCAGATAGGCCCTGGCTTTTGCGTAATGAGTTGGGTGGTTAAGTGTCCCTTGACCTTACCAGGAACCCTTGCATGGTTAAGGAAGGGAATGGCACTGACTGTACCAGGCACTCCTGTTACCTGACGGTGGTGGGTAATGAGAGCAAGAAGAATGGGATGACCCATCATTCCCTAACAGCCCTGGAGCATCCCTTATCAGGATTGTAACCCAAGTGGAACGACACCATGGTTATTGAAATTCCATCATTTTACTAATGACTAAAGCCAATCATCTTGTGAACCTACAAACAGTGGTCCCAAGAGAAACCCTTTGGGGTCTCCTGGACCACAGCAGGCTGCGACCAGCATCTCCCTCTGAGTGGGAAGCCTTTCAGAGTTTCTCGAACTCCCCAGTTTGAAATTTTGAGGGGACCGCGCTGAGCTGGCAATGGGACCTGGGCTAAAACCTTCCTCTCCTCGAGGCTCAACCCTGGCCCACTGAGAAACGCTAAGACTTCTGAAGTGAGTATTTTCATGGAACTTGAGGGGAATTTTTAACAGGTATACCATTGTATATATCTATATCTTTCTTTACGTCTGTGTGCGTGTGTGTGTAGATCAATATGTAATCAAGCTATTGTGATTAGCTCACTTTGTAAATCTTAAAACTAATCCATGATTAAGTGTTGCTAAAATCTTATGATTTACCTTAAACCGTGAATGAACCTCAAATTGCTGCTAAATACGCATAATCCTTTAGATAAAACCTATTGACCAAGTCTGGGACTAGGATTAGACCTAGCTACACCTAGACTCCTCTCTGAGAAGGAGTTTAGAAAGCAAGGGGGTCTATTCTGAACCTCGTGACTCAACGGGAGGATTTCTTTATTCCTGATACCCTCTCTTTTGCTCTAGACATAAACTGTCGACCAAGTCTGAGACTAAGTCTGGATTCAGCCACACCTAAACTCCCCTTTGAGATGTTTAGAAAGCAAGGGTGTCCATTCTGAACCTCGTGACTCAACGGGAGGGTCTTCCCTACTCTTTACCCCTTTTGTTTCTCTGCTCTCTCGCTCTCTCTGTATTGAAGCATTCTGATTTGATTCTAATTTGATTTTCCTTTGTATGTTTTAGTAAGTAATAGAGTGGTCCTTGCCATCAAATTCTGTTAAGTCACATTTTTATAAACTTCTGTTAAAATCTCTTTTGCCAATACCCTTGACAGTGATTCTTTAAGTGGCCTAAACCACTCATTCACGACATGCCTATAGGGATAAAAACATAGGAAATATGGCCTACATGGACTATCCTGATATTTCATTTCATGCAAAGGAAGTAGGAATTTCTTCATCAGACAACATATGCCTAATTTTCTATTCGAAAATTTCTGATCACTCAGAGATCTGACTGAAGGTGATGACATCTGCAAATGGTCATCACTCAGTAATCAACCACTTACTTGAGATCAGACAGGATTTTCTGGAAATGTAGGACAAATCTGGAAATTGCTCCTGATGGATGGATGAAACTCTAAGACAAAATAGAAATAAATTATTTTACAAAATGAATTATATTATAATCAACCTGTTCTTGGAATAGACAGGATTAAAGTAGCCAGAGTCTTGTTCACAAATACAATTTGCTGCCCAGTATCGAAACCAATGGTATGTTCCTTCCAGTTAGGACCAAGCAAGAAATAATAAATGAGAATGTTTTGGACTCAAGGAGTAGGTCAATGTCCTCCAAAGACCAGCTCAGCATGCTTCATCTCCTGTCCTGCTTCCACACCTTCAGATCAGCCCACAGTCTCCCTTTGCGAGCATGTACAGCAGGACACAACATGGGGTGGGATTCAGCTGACCAAATACAATGGTGGGATTCAATTTGAGATGAAGACAGTTAAATCTAACAGTTCACATTTAGGGGTCTGGTGCATTAGGGATCAACTCATTTCCCAGCACATAAGTGCCTGGTGGCGTAAGAGATGCAGTAGAACATCTAAGACACTACCACAGGGCTGAGACATACCACATTGCATGTATAGGAAACCTGCACCCGTTTCAGTCAGCGACTATAGACCTGACACAGTATCTTAGGGCATCCCAGATAGCACTGGACACTTATTTTTAGACAACTGAATTGTGTTTGTACTCAACTGATGCTGTGCATTGCCCAGGCAATGTCTCATGTCAGACTGTAACCCAAAACAACTTTGCCCTAGGCTCAGTGTCCCTCACAGAGCTTTTGACCTTGATTGGTTTTTGGGTATTTTTTCCACTCAGAAGATTTGCTTTGCCTCATCAGTGGTTCTTTCCACTGGTATGTGAAATATCAACTTGCAGAGCACTCACCAAAGCAGGTAAGGGAGGATGGATCCTGCACTTAATGGTTCATCCTTCCAGATAGCCATGTCAGCACTTTGTAGAAGCGAGGTTTCAATTTTTGCTTAAAATATGGATCCAGTAATGCTGCCAAGTTACATTTATCTCTGTCATTGAGCTTGTCGGCCACAGCAGGTGAGGACACAGTTCAACAGCTATTTCTCTTCACTGGTGTTCAAGCCACGGATCCCTTTATTTTAACACAGGATTGCTGTTTATTCCAGCAAATGGCAACAAGGCAATAGTAGCAAAGTTTGAGGAGAGGCATTTCATTGAGTGGAACAGTCTTTCTTACACATTTACGCCTCAGTGATGTCTACTTTCCTACCTAACAGTTAAGTATTAGTATCAGTTGAGAGGGATTTCTTATTAATGGCCCTACAGAAAGCCCCTGTAAGGCTTTGTCTAGAATACTGTCCTGGCTGTGCAACACCAAGGAAGAGAAACTGCAAAGGTCTACAAGGAAGATCAGAGGAAAAGAGCATCTCTCTTAAGAGAGGACTAAAGGATCTTGATCTATTCAGTTCAATAAAACAAACTGTGAAAAGAGAGGGATGAGAATCCATTGGGGCAAAAAATAAACCTGGGGAGTGAGAAGAACTAATTAACCTAAAGGCCCAAATAGTCACCAAAAAATGGTTTTAACGTCAGCTGTGGAAAATGTAAACATCAGAGACATGAGGAGCTGTGATCTTTTTCTTTAGGCAATGCTTCATTGCGGTGAAGCGCATACATTACAGGTCAGGCTGCATTGCCTTAGGGCTGGCAGAAGTCACTACTTGACTGCGTATTTTACAGAGTCCCGGTGTCATAGACTGCATGTGGCCTGTGTATATCAAGGCCAACGCGTGCATAAAGTTTTCAAGGTCATACGCAAATTGACTGCTACTTCTGACAGCACAGAGGCCAATATCGATGGTGTATATTGCATGTTGTACGATCTGGTGTAAACCATATAG
This sequence comes from Gavia stellata, assembly GCF_030936135.1. Lineage (NCBI taxonomy): Eukaryota > Metazoa > Chordata > Aves > Gaviiformes > Gaviidae > Gavia > Gavia stellata. The sequence continues at coordinate 106,109,519 of NC_082595.1, read as the reverse complement.
CCTTATTTAGGGAGGATAAGAGGAACATATTGGGGAAGAAGAGAAATAGTCATTCAAGGTTTGATTCACCTGACCAGTTTTAAACACTAATATTAGGGTAAGAAACTGCAAGCTAGACAACTGCACAGTGTCAGTGAAATCTTCCTTGGGAAGTTTTGAAGGAAATTAGATACAACATGTTTCTTTATGGAATAGGGAGTGAGAGGTTGCAAGATTTTACTTATTAATATTAGGCACATGTATATAGATAAGAAAGCCTGGCTGAGATTTAGTCAAAATGGTATATATCTAATGAAGCTAGTAGTTTTGGAGAACATTTCTGGAAGATACGAGGTAGCTAGTAAATTTTACTTTCGCTGAGAAATAGTTAGGTTTTTTATATAAAAATGGGCTCGTTTCAAGGTTGGTGGGTACAAGTAATTATGTTTTATGGAGATAACAGATTAAACTTTCAACACCCATATCCAGTCAGCTGCAATGTAAGAGCTAATAATAACTGTCCTTGGGAAGATTCAAAGTAGCATCCAGAAAAATCAGAAAAGGCCAGCACTGACATTCCTGAAATAACCAAGAAAAAATAATTGCTATGAATAAACAAACAAAAAGAAAGAATATCTTTGTACACCAGAAAGAGACAAAGTATAAGCCCAATTAAAAAAAAGTCCTTTGTAGGTCACCTTAGAAAGGAACAGCTCACAGTCATCAGTAAAATAAAAAAATGCAGTAAGGAGGAAAAAAGTTTGAAAGGAAAACAGTATGAACCACAAATAAAAATTGCCAAGTTAGGAAAAGAGCAATAATCGCTTTGCATGAGCTTCCAGAATTTAATATCCAAAAGAGGGGAGTGTAATGATGGCAGAAATTGGTAAGAGAACACAGATCTCTTGAATATGTTTGAAGCTGAAAATCCAAAGTGATAGAGAAGTTTCTGGTATAGCATTTAGATAAAGAAATAAATGACATCGACAATACACTGCTGAAGACAGCACTTAGAGACGAAGATCTTGGCAAGAAAGCACAGAATGTTTTGACTGATTACTTCTTTCTTAGCAAAAAACCCCTAAATCTGACCTGAAACTAGTGCTAGCTCGTGTCTGTGACAGTTCAGGCACTTAACACTCACAAATTCAAGGATTTTCCTCTTGGGATAAAAATATAAATTGCAAAACTTTATTCAGCAGTCACATATCAAAGAGAGTCTCTTGTTTGAAGAAAAACTATCCCCAAATCCAATCAGGTTTGCTGATAACTAGATGCCGCCAGGTCATCATGCTTTGGTGACCTTAATGCACTGGATATAAAAATGGGTAAGGAATAGCTATTTGGGGACTAAATAAAAGTGTCTGTGCCTTGTGTAGACAAGGCTACAGAGGATTTTAGGCCTCCTCTGCCAGCATCACTTTAACGACAGAAAAACCACAGATCTCAGGTAGCAATAGTAGAATGTAAGTCTACATATGTATGTAACTTCTTCTAAAAATGTTTGTCTTGCCTTCCCAAGAGTGATGAATAGAAAGACAGAGACATTTCTCTGCACGTCTTGGTCCATGCTGGGAACTCTGCTGCACATCGCACATCTCCCTACTGAACCCATAAACACATCGCACAGTACTTGCTGCCAAAGGCAACAAGTCTTCAAGAAACCAGGAGGAGATTCTCCCCACCCGCCTTCAGAAGTTTACTGTGCAGACATCTGCATCTGCGCTACCTGCACTCTCTTAATTATCAGTGGAGAGAAATAAGCACATTTAAGAAATTAGTCATGTAATGCCTATCTTAGGATAAAATGTGTTTCAGCTTGCAAGCATCTAATCCTTTCTCCATTATTATAAAGGGAATCTAGACAGCTGTGTCACATATAAAAATCATCATTACTGTCAACTATATTTGCCCTAATACCCTACCAGGGGCCTGACCGCAAGACTGTACAGATAACCTTGTCTGGGTGCAAGAATCCACATGTTCTCTACCATCATGCTCAAAGGCAAATTAAATAATACCATTTTCTTAGCAGCCTGAGATCCGTAAGCTTCCAGCGTGGAAGGCAGAGAAGGACTTTGCTGTTGGCTGATATGCTACATCTGGGGCAGCATAACATGTAAAGGAGAGGATGCTCGAGAGCTAAATGTGCCTGCGAATCTAAGAAGCATTCCCATTTGTAGCCAGTGTCACCTCAGGATGTGAAATTAGCACATCACTCCAAGCTGACACCTTGTTTGCTTTTTGTATTAATACTCAGACATGTTTCAGGGCTCTGACTTGGTGCTCTAGCAGTAATTAAGATTAAGGCACGTTCTTTGTTGACAATTCGCTGACGAATTAACTTATGTCTGCATTCAGCCCCGGATTCGGAGTTTGCTTCATTCCTTGGCTGGGACAGAAGCCTTGTTATGATTTATTGCAATCCTTACTATGATTAATAGAGCTCTACATTGTTCATCTTCTGGGCAATGAATGCAGGATGCCTATTCAGCCCAAGGAGGACCATGTGGTCTCATTTTCAGAGCAACCAACCTGGTTGCAGGATTCCACGTAAGGTATTTTTGAAAGCCTGTTTCTCACTGAGGGAGATCAGCTGACTAGTTTTGTGCTTTTGTTCTGTGTTCTTTAAATGGTCTTAACTATATGTTACAGGACAACTTCTGTCAATTTTCTGATGCATCTGCAATGTATCAAGCCTATCATTGAAACATTATTCATTTAGTATACTTCAATATTTCAGCAGCATAACATCAGAAATAACAATATGAAAACCGCTTGATAAAATGGCAGTGAGAAGCTGCTACTTAGTAGGAAATGAAGAAGATGAGAAAACTTGGGAAGTTAGAAATTTAAAAAATATGTAATGGGTTGGGGCTTTTCCCATAGAGGTCAGAAAGCCAGCTTGTTTGAGATACATCTGTTTACTATTTTTAGAATACCAATGTCCGCAGTTATTTACTTTACACAGATTAAAATAATCTAATATGAAGATCATCTGATAATTGTACAGAGAGTCAGGTGATTTTATGCTAGGTGATACAACAATAAGAGTAGTTTTCTGTGCTGAGATGCCATTCCAGGCACTGAACTTGTGATCAGGCTGAGGTTCCTACTTCCAGATCCCCTGAAACCTTCATGAAGTAGTCTGAACTCAGGTAAATTAGCTAAGATTTCTTCCCAGTACATTAACCACCTGCTTGTATAAAAGTGAAATTTTGAGTGTAAACTACCAGCTAATTAGCCCTGTAATTACTGATTCTATAAATGCCATATGACTGTTCTTCATGCCTACTAATACTGCAATATATTCTATTTAAACTTAGGTAATGCACATTTATGTTTGTAACTAGATTTCTTTGTCTACATCAATGTAAGCCTAATTTCTTGACTTGCTTGATTTCTAGCTCATTTCAGAAGTCACTATATATAGCCTAAAAGGCTGCACTAAGCTTCTTGAATCTACAGTAAATATAAATAATGAATATTTGCTTATGCAATAGCTGGCTGACATGAAACTGCTTTGTAAGGGATAGTTGACACCAGTAATTGTTAATTCCTGAGCTACACCTCTCAGATGGATCTGTATGAACAGTAAATGAGGTGACTAGCACCACTCACCTCTTCAGCCTCAGGAGCTGTTTCTTACCCTGAGCTGAAAAATGGTTCTTAATTGACTTGAGCGAGATGTCGACTGAAAAGACTGAGAGGCTTTTCTTTATAAAATCTGATTCACTTTGCACTGGCATGGATTTAGGACTGCTCTAATGATCAGTTATAATTTCTCAGCTAGCATAGGTAGAGGGTCAGTGACCTCTTAAACCATTCCCGGATCCACAAAAGAATGCCTGATTTTGCACCGAGATCTCCCTTTCAGAGTGGGTATCGATGTAATGATGTGACCTTGGGACCCTGCAGGGTAGCAGGATGGCTATGGTGCTGTGGTGGCATGGGCACTGCACCCCTGCGCTCCCAATAGTTATTTAGTGAGTCTGCCAAGAGGAAGAAAACCTAATTACAGTGCAGTCGTTCAAACAAGGTTGTGATTCACATTTCTTGATGTGATTCCTTTTTGTCTGCACTGCTGGCATCTTTAGAATGCAATATCTAAGTTTAAAAGGGCTAGTTTAAGGCGTATTGTGCCTCTACTTATTTTACTCCTTCATCACATCGGCTTTTCATGTTCTTTTTATAGTTTTAGTAAATACTGCTGCTATCCTAGTATCATACTCAAAAATGCATGCTACAGTGTAATGAAAAGGAGTTTTATTTTAAGACTTCAGTGGAAGCAGACGAGACCTGCAAAAGATGCAGAGAGCGCCATAGGATCAGGATATTCGTGTCTTTTGAGAGACAGGATCAGCTACTCTGAGCACCACTGAGACCTCAAGAAATGGAAGGAACAGAGGGAAAGCCAAGGGAAAGCAATAAAGGTCAGTGTAGGCTAATTGAAGAAGGAAAAAAGTTTGCTCTCAAACTCTCAAAGATATTTGTATGCCTAGGATCCTTTAAAACTAATGATCCCTCCTGGATTTCACTGGGCATTTAGGCACCTATCGATGCTAAATATTTTAGACATGTATCGTGGCTTTAACTTCGATAGGTACCTATGCTAAATACTTTAGACACATATCGTGGATGTCCAGGCCTGACTATCCAGGGTAAATGGTGGGAGGCACAACAGCCACCTCCGTCAGAGATGGAGAGGAAATATTGACGGTCAAACAAGGAAATTCATAAACAGGACTGGCAATGGGAACATTGCTCCTGGGGATCCTCCATAGAAGTAGTTGTCAGACACAGCTGCAGTTATTGAAAACCATGTTTCTAGCTGTTTCACTCAAGAACATTTGGGGGTGACACTAGAAGTTTGCAACAGTAGTTCTTCTGGTAAGTTTTAGGCTTCTGGTAAGACGGGGATAGGCACTCCTGTGGAGGAGACTAGTCATTTTGACTGCATCTGTTTGCTGGTTAGTGCTAAAGAAATGGGATTGTTTTACTTACTATCGAATGGGGATCAAAAGAAACCCTACAATTCAGCAGGTCACTTGCACAACAAACACTGGAACAGGCTTCCTAGAGAGGTGGTTGATGCCCCCAGTCTGTCAGTGTTTAAGAGGCATTTGGACAATGCCCTTAATAACACACTTTAGCTTGGTCAGCACTGAATTGGTCAGGCAGTTGGACTAGATGATCATTGTAGGTCCCTTCCAACTGAAATAAGCTATTCTATTCTATTCTATTCTATTCTATTCTATTCTATTCTATTCTATTCCATTCCATTCCATTCCATTCTAATTAAATCTCACAAGCCTGAAGTGAACATGAGGTCCTGTTCACCCCACAAACACAAATAGCCTGAAGGCTTGGGCATACAATAAATTTTCTAGGCAATGGCTATAAAAGAGTGTGCAGCTTCAAACTCAGAGCACCCTGAAGAACAATACCCTCTTGTTTCATTCAAACACAGACCAGGCCTTTCACCAAAGGTGTTGGTTCAGGTCTTCATGATCATTGCAAAATTGTCTTTTTGGCTCTTTAAAAAGACCCCAGATCAGCAAAATCTCTCAAAAGAACTTGTGTTGAAGGAGAAAAACAGAAACCTGTTTCTTCCAAACATCCAATTTTGAGTGTCAGTTTGGTTTGTCCATGCTGTCCAAACTATAATAGATAATGCATTTTAATGGGACAAATCCTCACCTGAGGAGTTCAATAATATAAATAAATCTTTTTCTGGCTCTACTGTGTTTGACATAGGCTCAATTCTAATCTCGTTTACAAAAGTCTGACCACAACTGCCTGTATTGAAATCGACTGAATTTTCCTGGTGTGAAAATAGGACCAGGCCCCATAGCTACAATTATGAATAAAAATGGTTGTATAAAATAAGATTTTGGCTTGAAAGGAATCCTCCTGACAGACTGAGACATGACGACCCTTTTCTGTGAGGGAGAAAAAAGTGCACATTTTTTAATATAGAAAAGGAATAAATGCTTAGCAAACTTCTTTTCTTGGTCTGTGGCTGTAACCAGCCTTAAATTTCATAATACAGCTGGCATGTGGGAATTAGATGCCTCTGCAGACCCCTTTGTTTTGTTTAATTACTTTCATGCTGCACTGAGAAATTATGACCAAAACATTAAATTAAATTAAAATCTTTTCATTAATAGATCTGTGGGTGCAGAAACCATCCTTAACCATGAATGGAATTTATTGGGTTTTTCCTTATCTTTTCTTTTATTAATTTTTTTCATTGTTTTCCTTTTATCTCTGATTAGATGCCTTGGAGGCGTGGGCTCACTGGGCTTCAGAAAGTGAAGAGGAGGAAACAAAAAGCTTTTGCACTTTGCACTGTGTTCAAGTTATGAATTTTTTAATTGCTGAATTAAAATCCACACCATCATTCAAATAAAATAAAATGAACAGCTGTTTTCTTTCCACAAAAAACTAACATTTTCTGACTTGGCACTTGCAAAGCATTTGAAAGAAACAGGCTGATGGAGGTGCCTTTGTACTAGCACATCATGACACTGCACAGAAGGCCCACGGTTGGATCTAGATGCATACCAGTGCATTTAGGACCACTCCGCTTTGGAAGGGGACACCTCCCAGGAGGAAGGACTTAGAAGCTATGCAGACAATGGCAGATTGTCCAAGTTGTCACCGAGATTCCAGAATAGGCATCAGTTGACTCTCCAGCTGTTTGCCCTATATGCTCACCATTCTGAACCCAACTACACCATAAGAAACATTGCCATGCTGGTTTTTTCCTCCTCTGCACCTTGCCTCCTTCTCCTCCTTTTCCTCCTGTTTTTTCTTCTCCTCTCTTCTTTATCTGCTGCCACTGATGCCATCATCTTCCATCTCATCAATCAACTGTACAACCTGGTCATTAGTAGTGATTCTATCACCCTTCTATCTCATACCACCTATGTTTTGACATTTCTTACCCTCCTGGGCTTCTTTTCTAGAAATATTTGGGGAATTTACACTGAACTTTTTTTACCAACACAAGACTGAATTGCTGTTTAAAGCTATTTTTCCCATACAAGGTTTCTTTTAAAGATAAATTTTCAAAATAGTGTTGAAAAGCTGAATGTCCTGAAATTCAGTAAATTTATCCCTATGGAAGCCCTGTGTGAATAACAGGTCAGTGGCCTCATGCCGCTGTTTCCTGAGCTCAGCTACATGGCTGGCTTACAATTCCTTTGAGGTATAGCTCCTGCAAGTGAGAACATCATGATATCTCATGAGGATGAAGTCTAACTAAAAGCTCTATCTACAAAGGAGAGCAGGATTTGAATCACACGGACTATGACTCCTGTGAGGAGGCATAACATCACTTCTCAAACAGAAGATTTAACTTGGAAGCAAACATCTGGTGGTATTAGAGTTTGTGCCAATACTTAAATTTTGTATGGGAAATTTACAACAAGGTAGTGTTCTTCCATCAGAACCATTGTAAGAACAAAAGCCAAAACCTTTCTAATCTTTTCATTTCAGCCATCTCCAATGAGCTCAGTGCTAGCACCCATTTTTTGCAGACTGTTGCAACCTTCTGTTAGACTGCTCCCACACCTCCTGGCCTCTTCAGAGCATGATTGCTGTGATTTCTCTGCCCATTTTTCTGAACAGTTTTTTCACTAAGTACCCATGCAGCCTTCTCTTACTGCATCAAACCAATGCTCAGTTTCTTACCAACCCTGCTCATCTCAGCCTATTCCAGTTGTTTTCTGTTTCATCCTCTCACGATGACTTGCACATGGCTTTCTTTCCTAGCTAGCTGCCAAATTCAGCTGCTAATTTTCCCACTCTTTTGACATGCCTGTGTATCTTCTTCTATTCAGAGTAGTCACATACATTAAACAATCTCCATAATTCATGGTATTTCATTTTTTCAATGCCAAAATGGTCTCAGTAGCAGAATTGACTCCTCTGATAAATCTACAGTCTTCAGTTTTTTATCTTCTCTTTGGTTGTGAGAATGATCCATTTTATGTCTGTTCTTTCTGTAAGATCATAATTGCCATAATTCATTAATAATTCAAGCAAAGTCCCTTTGCTTGTTTCTCATGCTCTTTTAATCTTGCTGATGCTACAGGATACTACTGTTCTTCTTTCACCACCAACAGAAAGCAAGCACAGTCCCTGCTGTTGCTAACTGAGCTATCTTTATACAGACTAGTTTGGGTGCGGTATTGGATCTAGCTACAGCAGTGTGGTGTACTTGTCTAGGTATCCATCAAGCCCATCTACAAGAAGGGCCGGAAGGAGGATCCAGGGCACTACAGGCCTGTCAGCCTGACCTTGATGCCGGGGGAGGTTATAGAGTAGATCATCCTGAGGGCACTCACAGGGAACGTGCAGGACAACCAGGTGATCAGGCCCAGCCAGCACGGGTTTATGAAAGGCAGGTCCTGCTTGACCAACCTGATCTCCTTCTATGACCAGGTGACCCACCTAGTGGAGGAGGGAAAGGCTGTGGATGTTGTCTGCCTGGACTTTAGTAAAGCCTTTGACACTGTCTCCCACAGCACTCTCCTGGAGAAACTGGCTATTCATGGGTTGGATGGGCGCACTCTTCACTGGGTAAAAACCTGGCTGGACGGCCAGGCCCAAAGAGTCGTGGTGAATGGAGTTAAATCCAGTTGGCAGCCGGTCACAAGCAGAGTCCCCCAGGGCTCAGTTTTGGGGCCGGTCTTGTTTAATATCTTTATCAATGATTTGGATGAGGGGCTCCAGTACACCCTCAGTAAGTTTGCAGATGACACCAAGTTGGGCAGTTGTGTTGACCTGCTTGAGGGTAGGAAGGCTTTTCAGAGGAATGTGAACAGGCTGGATTGATGGGCCGAGGCCAATTGTATGAGGTTCAACAAGGCCAAGTGCCGGGTCCTGCACTTGGGTCACAACAACCCCATGCAACGCTACAGGCTTGGGGACGAGTGGCTGGAAAGCTGCCCCGCAGAAAAGGACCTGGGGGTGTTGGTCGACAGCCGGCTGAAGATGAGCCAGCAGTGTGCCCAGGTGGCCAAGAAGGCCAACGCCATCCTGGCCTGTATCAGAAAGAGTGCGGCCAGCAGGAGCAGGGAGGGGATCGTGCCCCTGTACTCGGCGCTGGTGAGGCCGCACCTCAAATGCTGTGTTCAGTTTTGGGCCCCTCACTCCAAGAAGGACATTGAGGTGCTGGAGCATGTCCAGAGAAGGGTGCAAAGCTGGTGAGGGGTCTGGAGCACAAGTCTGATGAGGAGCGGCTGAGGGAGCTGGGGTTGTTCAGTCTGGAGAAGAGGAGGCTGAGGGGAGACCTCATCGCTCTCTACAACCACCTGAAAGGGGGTTGTAGCAAGGTGGGTGTTGGTCTCTTGTCCCAAGTAACAAGCGACAGGACAAGAGGAAATGGCCTCAAGTTGTGCCAGAGGAAGTTTAGATTGGATATTAGGAAAAATTTCTTCACCAAATGTGGTTGAGTCACCATCCCTGAAGGTGTTTAGAAGATGTGTAGATGTGGCATTTAAGGACACGGTTTAGCGGTGGACTTGGCAGTGTTAGGTTTACAGTTGGACCTGATGATCTGAAAGGTCTTTTCCAACCTAAATGATTCTATTAAAAAAAAAAAGCCTCTCGAGTTTTTCGGCTTGCTGAGTGCTGTGTGAGACTGCATCACACAGTTATTGACTTCCATGAGTGTTCTGGAGCACTTCATGAGCTGAGATCAGCTCTGGTCCTAATTAATTTGTGCCTAAGTTTTCAAAGCTATGCAAGCACTCACTGAAATGAATGGGTTCATGCAAATATGAACAAAGATAAAGAAGTACCCAAAATTATTTGCAAACTCATCCAAGTGAAAATTTTTTTCCAAGTGCTCAGTTATGTTTGAGTTGTCAAAAATGATGTGTTAAGTAAAAGTTTAAAATCTAAACCTTACAGCTTCCTCATTTCCCATAAATTTGTGCATTAATGAGCCCAAAACAGAGAAGATGATACCCAATCAGTGAAGAGCCATTGTTCATAGCAATTCATATTATCAGATTTTTCAATCTGTGTTTACTAATAAAGGTGAATATGCGGTTTTGTGTTTTCACTGACACTGGATGTCAAGCGAAGGAATTGTGACTGACATTGCATCAAACCATTCAGCCCACTCCCTACTTTCTCATTTTGTCATGCCTCAAAAGGTGTCTATAAAGTGAAATCAATACCTCCACCTCAGTAATATTTGACAGATCATTCTGCCTCAAAGCATACAAGCCTGTTCCATGTCATTCATTGCACTGTGCAAGAATGAGAAAAAGAAAGAACTTCATGAAAGCAAGAAAAAAGACTACAGCCTTGCAAGGCTTTAGAATTATGCATCAATACACCTATACCTTATTTTGATCAAATGCCAAATTTCCATGTTATGTCATAGCCATTTGAGCTTTTTCTACTGTATTCTGCAACATCTTCAAGCATTTTGAGATGACATACCCATGTTTATATTACGAAATAAAATTAGTCAAGGGTATTTTTCTAGCACTGAGGTCAAACAGAAGGAATCACCTCATATCTACACATCTGCTTCTGTACATATCTAACTTCCTTCTCCAGTCCAAACTGCATACTGGGAACAGTCCCTGAGTGATGCTATTCCTTGCTCCAGGCCTGTACAACATCTGGGAGAGTTTTGGTTGGCATAAGCCAGTCTTGGCCTGGGGATTGCACTAGCAGCATGGGCACTCATAAGCAATACTTGATCCCATGTCCCAGTCCCATTTTATATACTAATATTGGCAAAGTCTGCCAGACCTATTAGTTGTAGCATAACAAAACTTAACAAAATATTTAAAGATGTAAAAAAAGCCTAAAAAATATTTTAAAGAAATGAAAATATATATAATTATTGTGGACAAAGTGTCCATGATTATTTACAACACAGGCACTAGATTCTAGCAATTCTACTCAATTCAAGTAGCATTCATCCAACCAAAACTGATTGTCTGTAATATAAGTGCCTACATTTGATTAGATCACCCTTGTCTCTCAGTGAAGAGAAACGTGGCCTTTTTGGATGGGATCATTTAATCCTAAAATGGAAGTCTAAAAGAGGTGACAGGCATTGCACCTGAAAGTGTCTGGTTTTAAACATAGATGCGTGGACACTGAAAGAGTATTGCATGTCTAAAATGAGTAACTCCAAAGGCAAGGGCAAAATTAACTATGCCCTAAAATATATCTCCTCTTGACTGTTGGAACTGCAATTTCCTCAAAAATCCAGCCGTTATGTGTTTAGGAAACATCTACAAGGTGTTTAATGGCTGAGCCAATGCCTCATTGGTTTTTGGCTAATAGTCTTTTCCACAGTGATTTGGAAAGTGTCTATAAGCAGAATTTTATTGCATAAATCCCTCTGTTTTTGCATGAATATTAGCTGCATGCTTTGCGGATGAAAAGCATTATGTGCTACAAGAGCTAACCATTATCATTTATCTTCTCTGACTTTCTCAGTCAAGGAAAATGGTGGCAGTCCCAATGATTTAGCTAGTGTTTCAACAAGCTGCAAGATGTTATCTGTGAGGAATTGGGCTGAGAGAAGGGAAGGGGTGAGGCACAGGCAGATATCCAGTTGTCCTCCACCATCTTAGCTTTTTTAAAAATAAAATTTACAGCCAATCAAGGACTTTAGGGTGATGCACATATAATTTAATAGTATTTAGATGGATGCAGATAGTTAAGTTCAAAATTCTCCTCCAAACCCTCCCCCCCCACCTTAACCAGGGGAGACACTTGAATTTAGAAGGAATCACCCTGTTTGACATGCAGGTTCTTTAGGTACACACAGTTATGTTTCTTTGTAAAATGGATCCAGTTTCTGCCCTTAGATATCTGGTTTGGCTGAGCTCAGTGGCCACCAGGAATTTGGCATTACTATTCATTGGTCAACTAAAGACCAAAATGAGTCAGTGTACTCTCAGCTCTATGGTTAGATGCCTCACAAAACTCAAGCAGTGATTCTTTATTTTTTTTTTAATTCCACCTCATCTATCTACCTGAAAATTAAATAAGGACTTCCTCTAGAATTGGAAAGCTTGGGTTCAGGCTAACACTTTCCTCATTGCTCCCTTCAAACATATTGCAGAAAGCCCATGACATCAGAAAATAGGGTACAAGAACTCCAAATCTATGAGACACCATTTCCTACCAGATGGGAAAGGGGGAGTCCTAAATCCTTCAAGTGTTTCACAGGAAATAAAAGAAAAGCCATTAAATTAAAAAAACATAAAAATAATAACTGAAATAAAAATCAGAAATCATTCTGGGAACCTGAACCTAGGGCAGTTTTTTACTATGTCTGTGTGGCTAGAATATTGCCCTACAGTTGTGAATCACTTACATATGATTATTAGAATAAAAACAGGCTTTGCTGATTATTTCTTTGTAGAGAATACCTGAAATTTTTCTTTAAGATTCATTCTTTCAAATTATGGATACAATTTCCACCCCCAGCAGGCGGCTCCAGGTGTGGGATCCCATGGACCTGTTGCCCCGCCTCAAGCTTCTAAAAGCTGGAACAATCTGGACGTTCAAACACATTTCTCTGCACAGTATCATGTAATGATTAGCTCTAGGCACCTCCCCACTCATAAAGATGGTTATTCTGGATCCTGCTCCCGAGGGAACCAATATAAGACTTTGAGCAAAACACGTCTGAGTTCATACCTCTCTTCTTCCTTCATTCTCTGTGACATTTTTTGTTCAGCTTCAGAAATTCCCTGCGGTTTGGCAATGACTCTAACCGGATACTGTATTAAGAGCAGAGCTGTGTGAATAGTAAGAAATTAGTCTAATTTTCTTTTTATCCAAAACTGAAGTGTCCATCAGAGGGAGGCAGCTTCCACAAAGCTGAGCCTTATTTAAATTCACATCCTACTTCGAAATGAGCTGGATAGCTTAATTGCGTTTGGTCAGTCAGTGGAATTTGCATTCTCTGATTAAGTATTTGTAACCCTTATAACATAGACTCCTTTGGAGGAAAAAACCCAAACCCAAACCCAAAACCCTCCTGCTCTCTTCTTTGGTTGAGGACATGGAATAATAATAATCTAGAGAGGTGAAAAAGATAAAGAGGATTAATGAATTTTAGAAAACGTAAGCCTGTTTGGTTGCTTTGGTTTGGCTTCGATTGTGAAATTGTGCTTAGGCTAAATTGAGCTAACATATAATTTGTCAGCTGGACAAAAAATACTGTAATTGTTCATTTGCTTCTCTCACCCTAATAGAAGAAAAACGAAAAGCAAACTTGCCAAAGCCTAGCTGCGTCTCTGGCTTGTTTGAGTTTCTCTGCTGAGGGCTCTGGAGGGGCAGACCAGAGCCCTGGCCTGTCATCATGCAGAGATGTCCCATCACGTGGTGAGACCTTTCCACCACCTGCCCATGGTGGAAGCACCACCTGGGAAGAAGGTGCTGCAGTTTGGCTCTGAGATATCAGATGAGGCAAGGAGCTGCTGCTCTGTGGGACTTGAGTTATTTTACGCTTAAGTGGTTCTTAAAGTATTCTTCAATAGTTTCCAGAAGAGTGAATGAGAGTGAAAAAGAAGACCTTCTCCTGGCTTTACTCAACTGATATGAAGCAGGCAGGTTTGACTGACTTTCACCAAGCCACGTGAGATGCTCACTTGGTAAGCCAAGGAAGCGACACACTTGAGGCAGCACAGATAAAGTGCAACTGCAATCTCCACTGCCGTTTTGCAGTCTATAAAATAGCTTTCTGCTTGTAGCAGTTGGCTAACTCATAGGAGTCCAGGAGGACTCTCACTGCTGGCAGATACGTTTTAATGGCTGAGTACACAGAGGGCCATCAGGGATCACTGATAACAGTATCATTAAACATGGAAGCATCACACTGTGCATACAGTCATGGGTATCTGTTAGCCACAGCGAGCTGCTGATTGTAATTGTTGAAGTTGGACGGATGTAGGGTGTGCCCTGCATGTACGCCGTTGTTCGTTCGACAGCAGTGGTGAGCACGCCTGTGGGACGGGTGCGCAGGTAGAGGAGCTCCTCCGCTTAGCGATGGAGCTCAGGGAGGAGGTAAGCAGGTTGAGGGCCATCAGGGAATGAGAGAGGGAGATAGACGCTTGGAGTCGCACCCTGCCTCCCGTGGTAGAAACCCAGCAGGCAGACAGAGGCCGTGCTACAGAGAACTCCCTGTCCTCTCTCCGCCCGGCTGAATGTGGTGACTTGGAGGACGGGGGGCAATGGCAACATGTTCCCGCCCGATGCAACAGGCACCGCAGGCACATCTGCCCAGTGAGTACCTCACCTTCCCAGGTGCCGTTGCAAAACAGGTACAGTGCTCTGCAAGGGGAACTGGACCATGTTGAGGATGATGGTTCTCTCAGCTTGGAGGTGTTGTCGAGGTCTAGTCGGACCATGCCCCGCATCAAAACCACCTCAGTAAGAAATAAAAGACGGGTCACTGTCATAGGCGACTCGCTCTGGAGGAAGCGGAAGACCCAATATGTAGACCAGACCTGCTACATAGGGAAGTCTGCTGCCTCCCTGGGGCCCAGGTTAATGATGTAAAGAAGCAGCTTCCTTCCCTAGTACGGCCCTCAGATTATTATCCCCTTTTGATCTTTCAGGTAGGCAGTGATGATGTAGTGAGAAGAAGTCCAAGGGCAATGAAGAGAGATTTCATGGCCTTGGGACGACTGGCCAAGGGATCAGGAGCACAAGTCGTGTTCTCCTCTATCCCTCCAGTTGCGGGGAATGATGAGGGGGTAAACAGGCAGAGCCGGCAGATCAATGCCTGGCTCTGAGCCTGGTACTACCAGCAGGACTTTGGGTTCTTTGACGACGGCTCGATTTACCAGACACCAGGCCTGCTGGTAACAGAGGGGAAAAGCCTGTCTCACAGGGGGAAGAGGGTTCTAGCACAAGAGTTAGCAGGGCTCATTGAGAGAGCTTTAAACTAGATTTGAAGGTGGTGGGGGGCAGGTAACTGGGCTTGCTAGAGAGGCACCTGTGTGTAGTAGCTCAGCACTTGTGGGGCAGCGTGGTAGTATTTTTGAGAACCAGAAGGCCTACCACCCCTCAAGGGCAAAAATTACACGTACAACTCCCTCTCTGAAATGCTTATACACCAACGCACGCAGCATGGGGAATAAACAGGAAGAATTAGAGACCTGTGTGCGGTCACAGGGACATGATCTCATTGCAATTACTGAGACACGGTGGGATAGCTCACATGACTGGAACGCTGTCATGGATGGCTATGTTCCATTTAGGAAAGATAGGCCAGCAAAGCAAGGTGGTGGAGTTGCTCTTTATCTGAGAGAGCACCTGGAATGTATCGAGCTCTCCCTGGGGGGGGATGAAGAGCAAGTTGAGAGCTTGTGGGTAAGGATTAAGGGTCAGGCCCATATGGGAGACACTGTTGTGGGTGTATATTAGAGGCCACCTGATCAGGATGAGGAAGCTGATGAGGCCTTTACAGACAGCTGAGAGTTGCCTCACAGGCCTTGGTTCTCATGGGGGACTTCAATCACCCTGATATCTGCTGGGAAGCCTACACAGCGAGGCATGTACAGTCCAGGAAGTTCCTCCAGTGTATTGATGAGAACTTTTTGACTCAGGTGGTGGAGGACCCAACAAGGAGAGGTGTACTAATGGACCTAGTGCTGGCAAACGAAGAGGGACTGGTGGAGGACATTAAGGTTGGGGGCAGCCTTGGCTGTAGCGATCATGAGAAGACAGAGTTTAGGATCATGTGCAGTATGCACAAAACAACAAGTAGGATTGCAACCTTGGACTTCAGGAGGGCTAACTTTGATCTCCTCAGAGAACTGCTTGGAGAAATCCCATGGGTCAGGGCTCTAGAGGGTAAGGGGACTCAAGAGAGCTGGGTGATATTCAAGTCCCACTTCCTCCAAGCTCAGGATCGGTGGTGCATCCCTAAGAGCAAGAAATCAGGCAAGGGAAGCAGGAGACCTGCCTGGTTGAGCAGGGAGCTTCTGGAAAAGCTCAAGTAGAAGAAGGAAGTTTACAGTATGTGGAAGAAAGGACTGACCACTTGGGAAGATTACAAGAACGCTGTCAGAGTATTCAGGGATGAAATGAGGAAAGCCAAGGCCTCCTTGGAATTAAACCTGGCAAGGGATGTCAAGGTCAACAGGAAGGGTTTCTTCAAGTACATCGGAAGCAAAAGGAAAACTAGAGAAAATGTGGGCCCGCTGTTGAATGAGACAGCTGCCATGGTGACAGATGATGTAGAGAAGGCGGAGTTACTGAAGGCCTTCTTTGCTTCAGTCTTTACTGCTCCGGCCAGCCCTCAGGAGTCCCAGACTTTGGAGGTAACAGAGGAAGTCTGGAGGAAGGAATAGTTTTCCCTTGGTTGAGGAGGATCAAGTTAGAGACCAGTTAAGTAAACTGGACATCCACAAGTCCATGGGTCCTGATGGGATGCACCCGCAAGTGCTGAGGGAGGTGGCAGAAAACATTGCTGGGCCACTCTCCATCATCTTTGAAAGGTCCTGGAGAACAGGCGAGGTGCCTGAGGACTGGAGGAAAGCCAAGGTCACTCCAGTCTCCAAAAAGGGCAAGAAGAAAGACCCAGGAAACTACAAGCCAGTCAGCCTCACCTCCATCCCTGGAAAGATGATGGAACAGCTCGTTCTGGATGTCATCTCATAGCATCTGGAGAAAAGGTTATCAGTCAACATGGATTCACCAAGGGGAAGTCATGTCTGACCAATCTGATAGCCATCTACGATGGTGTGACTGGATGGATAGATGAGGGGAGAGCAGTGAATGTTGCCTACCTTGACTTCAGCAAGGCTTTCGACACCGTCTCCCACATCATCCTCACAGGCAAACTTAGGAAGTGTGGGTTAGATGAATGGACAGTGGGGTGGATTGAAAACTGGCTGATAGAGCTCAGAGGGTTGTGATTAGTGGCACAGAGTCTAGTTGGAGGTCTATAACAAGAGGTGTTCCACAGGGGTCAGTACTGGGTCCAGTCCTGTTCAATATATTCCTCAATGACCTGGATGAAGGGATAGAGTGTGCCCTCAGCAAGTTTGCTGGTGACAAAAAACTGGGAGGAGCTGCGGACACGCCGGAAGGCTGCGCTGCCATTCAGCGTGACCTGGACAGGCTGGAGAGTTGGGCAGAGAGGAACCTGATGAAATTCAACAAAGGCAAGGGTAGGGTACTGCACGTGGGGAGGAATAACCCCATGCATCAGTACAGGTGAGGGGCTGACCTGCTGGAGAGCAGCTATGTGGAAAGGGACCGGGGAGTCCTGGGGGACAACAGGATGACCATGAGCCAGCAATGTGCCCTTGGGGCCAAGAAGGCCAATGGCATCCTGGGGTGCATCAAGAAGAGTGTGGCTAGCAGGGCGAGGGAGGTTATCCTCCCCCTCTACTCTGCCCTGCTGAGGCCGCATCTGGAGTGCTGTGTCCAGTTCTGGGCTCCCCGGTTCAAGAAGGACAGGGAACTGCTGGAGAGGGTACAGCAAAGGGCTACGAAGATGATTAGGGGACTGGAACATCTTTCTTATGAGGAAAGGCTGAGGGGCTTGGGTCTTTTTAGTCTGGAGAAGAGAAGACTGAGGGGGGATCTTATCAATGCTTATAAATACTTCAGGGGTGGGTGCCAGGAGGATGGGGCCAGTCTTTTTTCAGTGGTGCCCAGTGACAGGACAAGAGGTAACGGGAACAAACTTGGTCATAGGAAGCTCCATCTAAACATGACGAGGAACTTCTTTACTTTGAGGGTGGCAGAGCACTGGAACAAGCTGCCCAGGGAGGTTGTGGAGTCTCCTTCTCTGGAGATATTCAAAACTTACCTGGACATATTCCTGTGCAATCTGCTCTAGGTGACCCTGCTTGGGTGGGGGGGTTGGACTAGCTGATCTCCAGAGGTCCCTTCCAACCCCTGTCATTCTATGCTTCTCTGATTCTGTGACTATAGCTATGTCTGCATTAATAAATTAAATAGTGCTGAGGCCCAAGTGCCACCTCAGTCATTGATGATGTCACATGCCCCCGGACCCATCAATGTCAAGGGGTCTTGCAGGTGAGTTCTGCTTAGCTGGAGAGATACACACAAATCCCCCATGGTGGTAAACACTATCTAGGCAGGAAGAATAAAAGGGATCTCCAAGTAAAGCGCCCCCAAAAGAAGTCAGGATCCCAGGGTTTCAGAGAAGAAATGCAAACTGAAATAAAAAAGGGTAGTGCATGTTTCCTGGAAGAAGGAATTCCTTGATTTATTCAGATTTATTCGGAGACTGAAGCATTCCCTGGTTAGGGAACACTTGCACAGGCTTTGGTGTTATTTCTCCAAGAGGACAAAGATGTTCTGTTGCTGCTCCACTGCTGCTCTTTGCATGTAGCAGCAAAGCAAGGAACAGAATAACTATACATTTCTATTTTTCTGTCCTCTGTTCTTTTCCTACTCGTTCCTCCTCCTTCCTTTAACCATTATCTGCATAGCAGCAATCGGCTAGCATGTATGTTCTTAAATGTAGGAACAAGGTGTGTCCCATCCCAGACTGAAACCTGCAAGCAGGAAGACAGCTTGCAAGGAGAACTGCAGCTGCCACTGGATTTGACCTCCACTCATAAAGTCTCTTAGCCTATGGCATGGGATGCCCTGAAATGGTTATGGGCTGAAATATTTACATTTGCTTTTTGGTTTCATAGCTGAAGGCTTATCATTATTTTGAAGGTGCAAGATAAAAATTAGTAAAGCTCCTAGGAGCTGCTAAGATTAGCTACATTGTTTAGATAAACAGTTCAGATAATAAAATTACATGAAAGAGAAAGCATATTTTATGAACATGCCCTTGGTTACACACAACTCATCTACAGGATTTGGAGTCTTGTAGCAAACCCTGTTATCCAACACTTCTGTTTAAGAATTCCTGTTAGTTTCTGTCATCTTTCATCAAATTCCCTTCAGATTCAAATTCCCTGTACTGGATTTTAACTTGAAGGCCAATGCTTTCTTAAAGGAGCAAAACAGTTTGAAAGAAATCCTGAGAATTAAGATTCTGACTACAATTTCTCTGCAAGTTCTGGCAAGAAATTTTGAGCTCTGAACTGTATTTTTTGAAAATAGAAGTTCCAAACTTGACTTGTTTTATAGATTTTATTCAGTTGCATATTGAATAATACTGCCCAGACATTAAAAGTTATGGTCTTTTTACACTTCTTGGGGGTTTTTTTGTACATATAAAGGATTGTCAGATACAGAGACTTAGGTGGCATGGCTCTTTTACTAAACTTATTTTTTTTTAAAGTACCTCCAAGGTACGTCTCTATAAAAGTTATGCACTAACAGATTCAAGAATTTTAAGCAGTATTAACTGTGTTTCTATTCATGTCCTTCTAATCACTTTACTCTGGGGTTAACATTTGACAAGACACGTGAGACAGAAGATGTGGAAACAAAGAGTAAGTGAATTTTTCCAATGACCTTGAACTAATGCCATGTGTAGTGCACATGTGTGCTGCTTTCAGTCATGTGAGTGTATAGATGGTTTAAATTACTCTAAACATTTAAAGCAGTCTGAACTGTGTAAGAAGCTCTGAGAATTTAAAAAAAAACACTTTCAAGATTTCAAGTACTTTGAGAATTATCTTTGCCTGCCTGAGCTTTACCCTAATGGAAGCCAAAAAAAAATTACATTTTTTTAGAGGATCCTTTTCAAAGGATGAAAAAGCCTTAGCTGAGAACAATATATTTGGGAGATAAGGAGGTTAGATAGGGGTAGGGCCTGATGGCTTTGGATCAGTGAATTTAGCTGCTGTTGAAGCATCAGATTTAACTGTACTGTTGAAGTAAGTAAAATTTTCAAATTCAGGAGCCAAAGTCTGCTCCAACTTGGGAGTTACAAAGTCTCCTGCCCATATTGCTTTCAGTGTCAGCAGTTCCAAGTCATTTTCTGTCCACCCCACCTCTATGGGTTTTCTTACCTCTGTGGATGGCAAAAGGTCTGGACATGGTCCTAAGCAATCACAAGGTCCAGCCTTTTCTGGGAGACATGTCCTGAGACACCCCATAGCATTTCTCTGGCCCTCAACCTGCATGGGTGGATGGGGTGTTGTGCTGGTTTTGGCTGGGGAAGAGTTAACTTTCTTCATAGTAGCTAGTGTGGGGCTGTGTTCTGGATTTGTGCTGAAAACAGGGTTGATACACAGGGATGTTTTAGTTACTGCTGAGCAGGGCTTACACAGAGTCAAGGCCTTTTCTGCTCCTCACCCCACCCCACCAGCGAGTAGGCTGGGGGTGCACAAGAAGTTAGGAGGGGACACAGCCGGGACAGCTGACCCCAACTGACCAAAGGGATATTCCATACCATATGACGTCATGCTCAGCATATAAAGCTGGGGGAAGAAGAAGGAAAGGGGGGACATTCGGAGTTTGTCTTCCCAAGTAACCATTACGCGTGATGGAGCCCTGCTTTCCTGGAGATACCTGCCTGCTGATGGGAAGTGGTGAATGAATTCTTTGTTTTGCTTTGCTTGCCTGCATGACCTTTGCCTTACCTATTAAACTGTCTTTATCTCAACCCACGAGTTTTCTCACTTTTACTCTTTCGATTCTCTCCCCCACCCCACCTGGGGGGAGTGAGTGAGCGGCTGTGGGGGCCTTAGTTGCCAGCTGGGGTTAAACCACAAGAAGTGTTTATATTTACATCTTTAACTAGCTTAAGTAATAGTTTGGCCAGCATTACTATCTAGTGACCATTGACACCAGCCAACATCTAAACCTGTGTAAACTTGCTGAATCATGCCAGAAGGAGGAGATGAACCACAGAGACAGAGAAACCTGCTGAAGACCCAAGTCATATACACCAAAATCCCTGTTCAGATGCAGCAAGGCACAGGCACATGGGGAGAAGGGAGAGGCTGGCTCATTTCACCCCATATAGATGTCGGATTAGGGCCCACAAATAGAGCCACCTTGTTCCCCATGGTCCTGCCAACCATGTTAGATCACCTCTGTGTGGTGAACAAGTATTTTTTAAAAGGTATTGTGGGTACAAACACCTAACGATGAAAAAAAAAATAAGCTTAATGATTCAGGCAATAAATCCATCTTTGCATTTCTTGATTAAATTCAGCAAACATTGACACTGCACATACATCCAAACACATTTCAAAAACCAAACATTAGCTGAGCATAAATTTATGTGTATTCTTGAAAGATAACTGCACCAGGACAGTGAATGAAGAGGAATTGGACTGAAAGCTGGTGGCCCTTACAGATGAATGAGCAATTTGGATTGATACAAATTCATGGCATTGTGCAGTTAAGGAAACAAAGAACAAGTGCAAAAAAAGGGTTAATTTAATTGCTTGAAGTGGGAATCTAGCCTTTCCCCAGACTACAGGGTGATAATGGAGAAGAAGCTCTCAGTTACCAAGTATGAGCAATGAAGCCCCGACAAAAAATCCTCAATTTGCTTTGCATTTTCCTGGCCTTTTTTTTTTTTCATATACTCTCAAAGTATATGAAAATCTCTTTCCAATTTTTTGTCATTTTGCTTTTATTTCCACTCTGTCTTTCTGCCTCTTCTGGTCTGACAGTATCTTGATG
Organism: Gavia stellata; assembly: GCF_030936135.1. Taxonomy (NCBI): domain Eukaryota; kingdom Metazoa; phylum Chordata; class Aves; order Gaviiformes; family Gaviidae; genus Gavia; species Gavia stellata. Next base: position 106,087,952 of record NC_082595.1, on the reverse strand, counting down.
TCTGATATTCCATTAAAGAATCATTTCAAACTATAGCTTCTTGCTTTGACACATAATAATGAACCACGGACTGTACCAGTAATTGTCCTTGTGTCCAGTTAGGATCTTTCCTAAGGGTGGCCTATGTCAGGGATCTGACATCATGATAGGGGTGTACTTTATACTCTATATGCTAGAGAAAACAATTAAGAAACCAGTAGTAGTGTTTTCCTAAGATTTTGCTAATTTTTATCACTGGCTACTCAGCTTTTTAATGAGTACTTGACTTTCCTTTTAGAACAAAAGCACCACTTGGGAGCCACACTGTGTTATAAAAAACTAATGCAATTTATGTGTTATTTCATCTGCAAATAATTCAACCCTCTCTAGAAGTTAATGTTTAAATTGAACAAATTAAGGTGCTGTTGCAGAAAATTGAGCCATATAAATGTCGTATGATCACTGAAAAGAAAAGAAATTGTAAGAATGGCCTTTCTGTGAGACAAAAATCACCATCCGAGAGCATCAGACCGGTCAATGAGGCTTTCAGCACTTACAGCAATATCAAAACCCTGCTCACAGAATTGTTTACATTTTTCTATACTCACCCATCAGTCAGTGCCTCTGCAATTAGGGCTTCAGAGCCAGCGTGGGAAGGGGAGAGAGCAGAAAGGTTGTTCAGCAGAAGTGGCTTTATTAGCAGTTTAACATTATATTCAGGCGCAGTCACTGAGGTTTCTCTGGGAACGTTTGTGGGCTACACATATATATGCACCTACACACAGGCAGAGGAGTGAAATGGCAATACTTGGGTTGTGTTTCAGAGCCGGGCCGTTGTGCCAATGGTATTTGGTACGTGTTGTTGCGCTGTGCTCCTCTAAAAGGCTGTGAGCGAGCAGCAAGGAAGAAGGTTGCCTCTTGACCTTCTCCTCACTGCTGAACATCGAATAAACTGCAAAACCAGGGGGAAAAGGAAAATGAGATTGCGTTTTTCCTTAGGAGCCGCTGAATGCGCTCAGGGGAAAGTGCTGAGCAGGTCAGGAGAGCACGAGGAGGAGGATAGAGCCTGAGCAGGGCAGGCACTGGAGAGCGTGAAGTGGACTGCTCTTGCTCCAGCCCCACCACCGCAGGGTGAGCCGTTTAAAGAGGCAAATCCATTTCTAACCTTTGGGTGACTCCGGGCCTTCTCCCAGTGGCTGAAACATAACAAAATGGATTTGGCTTCCGCTAGGTTGCAGCTTGCTTTCACTCTTGCATAAAGTGCGAGTGCATTAAGAATAACTTGTCATTCTGTGAGGGACCGTGTGAGTTTCTTTTCAACCCAACAAGCTCAGTCCACAGAGCAGGCACTCGGACAGTGATACACTCAGGGTAAGTGAATGTACCATCTTCAGCCCCTGGTCCAGCGTTTCTCACCCCATGTTTCTCAGCAGCTAAGAGTTATACTGTCATTTGGCTTGGCATGGAGTTGTTTGTTTATGCTTCTTTGAACTTTCGTAGTACTAATACACCCTGATATCGGAGTGGCCACCATGTTTTTCAAAGTAAATATCCTTCTGCTCACCAGTACCACAATTCTGTTCCCACCACCTCTTTGTTAGGAAAGGGAATTGCTTTTGCAAAATTGCCTTAAACATACAGCTTGGTTTACCTGTCCTTATTCCATTTTGTCAGCTGGTGGTGCCAGGATGGAGAGGTGATTTTGCTGCCAGGTGACAGGATTGCGGTGCTCCTGGAGGTCCATTTAGTGGCAGGACTCTGGGCTAGAAGTTCTTTGCTGCGACTAGCAGTAATTCTCTGAAGGGTGAGTGGCAGGAGGGTCCTGCTGGGCAAGCAGGAGGCAGCCAGCCTTTCCCCATGCCAGGTGTCATAAAGTCTTTGCTCGACCTGGTGGGAAGATCTTGAAGGAAGTGGGATGGGGGGATGTTAAATTTCTGCTCTAACTGGGAGGATTTGGAAGCAGCTGGAATTGTAGGGGATTTTCCCGGCAGGAGTGATTTGCACAGTGCTCTTTGGCAAATCTACTACTGTCGCTGGCTGGTTGCAGGTTGGGGGTCTGCAGCTGAGGCAGAGAGGGGAGTGTCGGGGCGTTTCTGCTGCTGCCAGTGGTGTGGCTCCCCTGACTACCTTAGCTGCAAAGAGAAATAGAAGGGCAGCTGAGAGCCCTTGTCCGGGGGGCGAGGTGGAGGAAGGGATAAGGGTGTACCTGCCAGGGCTATCCAGGGCTTCTGGACATCCTGTTCCAGCGTGAGTAAGCATCGCTTCACAGTAGCTGGACTCAGGATCTATCTCTAAGTTTAAACATGTCCTTTAATCACTGCAGCATCCTACCACTGTGTGTTTGCTGGATCCTGTTCATAAAATATTTATCATGCTGTTTCTGCATCAACGAGGTCTAAAACACACTGAAACAGGAAACAAAGACTTGCCTTTAATAGAATAAATGATGCTTTTCTACCATTCATTAACCACCGCTTTCCCTGCAAAATAAAAAATCTGTTACATTTTGGAAGACAAACGGATATGGAAGACAGTGGGCATCCACGGAAAAAAGCCATTATTTGTCACAATTCAAGATTTACTATAGGGGGTGTGTGTAACGATGACCCAAGGGAATTTCCTAAATACTGCAAGATCTTGTGATAGATTGAACTAATAGTAGATATTTATCTCCACTGGAGACGCAGGCTAATGGCCATGACAGAACTCTATTATGATATTAGATTATTGTTTTCCAATTACATAAGGTTTAGTTTGCATAGGCAGTGAATGTAGCAAGATAATTTCAATATCAAATTTATGCAGTCAAAGGAACGTGATATTCCAGTTGTCACCAACTATTTCTATACGGAGCATTGCCAGTTCCCAGAATTTATTCTGTTGTCCCTCTTACAACCGCAGCTCCTGGAACACGGGAAACTCAGCTTCTCTTTTTTAATTCATGAGAAAGTCTGTTTCTAGCTTTTACTGATGCATGGAAAAGTCTGGAAATGTGAATGCCTGAGAAAATAGGACAGATGAAAACAACTCTTCTTTTAGTTATTTGAAGCTCATCATTTTCAGCTAATCTTCCACTTCTGGTCACAACTCAAAATCAGCAGTATCGCTTATGGTGGTACTGGCAGGTCTTGACCATAACCTATTGTCTCAGTGTGGCAGACAGTGTAGCAGTGTTAAAGCCTCAGCTTAAAAGAGGCTACAGATCAAAATTAGTATCTTGCCTGAATTTTCATATAAGTGAAGCCTAACTCCTTCAGTGTGCCTTGATCCTCAAAGCATCTAAATGTAAACACAGTGACAAATCAGATCCAAATGCTCAAAAATGTTAAAGAACAATGACTACTTCTGTTGCATGTCATTCTTACATGACCTCATTTTTTCCTTAAAGTCCTGAAAATAAACACATTGTAACTGTCATTATTTAGCTGTATGAAGTGATCTTGGTACAATTTGCAAGAAAAAGATGATTACATGCCCAGTTACTTCATCCTGTTGAACGCAAAATACACACTGGCATCTCTGCAAGCTCTGAATTTCCTCATTCTAAGGAGGACTAGTTTCTTTTAATGCATTTTTTGCTGTGTGACTAATATATTGGGCAGAGATGAACCATCACCTGTTTTTTAGTAGAAAGCTATGTTTATCCCCTTGGGTCTATCTAGCGAATGATATGCAAAGACCCAAGAAAAAATGTGATTGGGATTTTAATTGAGATATTTGCCAAGGATGAAAGCAGGTTTTAAATTACATGGTGGAGGACAGAACCATTAAATTCCAACACTGACTAGTACTATAGCTGTGCTTGCCATTTACAGCGTGCAGCCAGACTTGGAGAGAAAAACCTAGAAAATAATAAACCAAAGAAGAGTTATCTATCATCTGTGTTGCACTGATTGCTCAGAAGTAGCAAGCCTATGGTTTAGTTGAACATGTGAGAAAGAAAGAAAACTTTTCCAAGTACACTTTTCTCCCCATCAGTGTAAACAATCAGCAGTGTGGATGGGTGATTTCTGATGTGACAGTTTCAAAGTCATAATAGTTACCCTGATAGCAGGTAGAATCAAATGCATTTTGATTTTGGCTTCAGGTGCAGTAAGCAGAGATGAGACTTTTCCATTTAAGTGGTAAACAAAAAAAGCCTGCAGTGGTAAACAAAGAAAGGCACCTGGAGTGAAGGCTTCTGGAGGCAGTTAGCTCCACATAGAGCTTCTGTGCAGTGTGTATGTATGGCTTGTCCCAGTCAGACATGAAACAAATAACCTGGAGAGGCACGTAGGACAGATGTTTGAACGCTACTGTTGGGGGAAACAAACAAACAAAAAGCGTATTTTATTTTATTTTCCCACTAAGAATGTAAAGAATGTCACATGGGGCAGGAGAAGTCTTTTGGACATCCTTCCTACTTAAAATCAAATGGGTTTCTGTCCCAGTTTAGCAGAGTCTGAACTCATATGAACCACCAACTGTATTCTCCTTTTTTTCATGACTTGTGGTTAGCTTATACAGAGAGTTTTCATTTTTCCTACCACAGCGTCAAAATATCAATTCAAATTTCTGAGCAGCTTTGCACAGAAGACCTGGCAACAAGGTGTAAAGAGGGTGGAATCAGAAGAGTGGAGCACATTTCTCATCTCAGGCATTTCATGACTGCACACAAGAATCCTATGCCTTAATGTCTGGGTCAAACATTTGCCATTATAATACTCTGAACTTAATTCATTTATAGCCAGTGCTACAGCTACCAAAATCAGCAGAAATATATTGAGTTTAATGAGGTTTAGATTCAGGTCATGCCAAAGGAATTTTTTTTCTGAGAGCTATGCACTTCTTTGGGCTCCATACACTGCTGTAAGCACATGCATACTGGGTTTTTTTAACAGCAACCAAACAATCCCACGTGCCTTAGATTAACTGGGTCTCCTTGTTTAAAACAAGTTGACATCTACAGTGAGTCAATATAATCTGAGTCCTTTAGACTAACTCCAGCAGAAGAAACTGCTGTGAGTTCATTTCCCAATATTTTTTCTTCATATTGCATTAAATGACCCATGACTTTGATTAAATTGAAAATATAATGTATTGGCATTTTCAGTGCCTTAATATTTATATTTTTCATGGTTTCTATTTATGTTCCAGTTTTACTTTATTATATTTCTTGGAAAAACTCATTTCAGAGGACTCTACCAGCTGTCATACAATGAAATCCAAATATCAGAGAAGCCAGGGTTTCTTTGCTCCCCCAAGCAAGGTGAACCAGTTATGATACCTATCTACTCCAAAGAGGTTCAGAAGGTTTTGGCCTATATTTTTCTTTGAGCTAGGCTTTCCTCTTTTCCATACATGAGCAAGAGACAGATATCGATTCAATTTGTAGAAAAAGTTGTTTATGTGGGAGGAGTCAGATGCTTTCAGGGACATCAGGGTTTCATTGTGCCTTCTGGCAAGACATGCAAAGAGCCACGGCCACCATTAAGGCTGCTAAAAAAAGGACTTCTTTTTCCAGTGCTTAAAATGATTGCCAGAATTGCTGGTTTCTGCTGATATTTCCCCATGCCCGCACAAGCCTGCCCCTCAAGCTGAATCTTCTAAAGAAGATTCAGTAAAAATAATTCAAGTGTTTCCAAAGGAAAGACAGAATAATACAGGATTTTACCTATCCAAAAAGGAAACCAAACCAAATGTTATGACAGTTTCACTGAGAATTCTTGTGTATATTTGGTGGGGGGATCTTATTAAATACTGTGAACACAAACTTTACCCTTCCCATGGCAAAGCAAGCAAGATTGCTCATCTTTTAAACTCCCAGAGTTCTTACTTGGATTATCTTCTTTATTAGGGTTGAGTTTAATGCTGAAACTGTGAGTTTGTTGCAAAGAGTGGTTGAACCTCCTATAGGGTGGTCCCTACCTGCTGGTTGAACCCACTCTTTACAGAGTATCTTACAGCAGAGCATGACTTCCACCTGCTGTTATTTCTCCTTCAGGGGCTTTTCACATGACAAGCTCCAGGAGCGAGAAGACGAAATTGCCTCTCCTGTGCTTTGAGTGCTCCCTGCAGCTGGCAGGCTGACAGCAAGGGAAAGCAGAGAAGACAGCCTAGTTCCAACATGGAATGGGGGGAATGGCAACTGGGAGCAAGATGCAAAATAAATGCAAAGTAAGGAGTGGGACAGAAGGGCAGGTGAAGGCCTGGAAGAAAGAAGGATGGACAGAAACAGAAAAAGGGCTGGGGAATAAGCCAGAAGTTAGAAACTGGTACAAAAGTTGGTGGAGAAAATGCAGGAAAGAAAGGAGGGGTAGGAGGAGGCTGAAGAGAAAAAAGTTTCTCACCTGGGAAACACCCTGTCCTCTGTAATTCAGAACTGGTGCCAAATTTCAGCATTCTTTTGCTTTCCAGGAAACCACTGTGGTAAGTTCAGTGAGGGCATCTGTATATTCACGGGTGTGTAAGCTTTCCCTCTGTAGTGGAACAGTCGTGCACTATGTGTACATGGATGCGCCTATTTCCCCTAGAAATGAGAATGGGTAGCTGGGATCCATATGTTCCTTACCGTTCGAGCACTTGACATTATAACCTTAAAGATAAAACAATTTTTTTTTCAGTATGAAAGAGAGAAATCTTGGCCTCCCTCTGGGAAATGTGACGAGGTGTGCCTTTAATGCAAGCACAAATGGGACACTAAACAGGTAGACAACAAAATAAAAATAGCTGTGCTGTACTGTGAAAGGAAACGAATGGAGTTTGAACCTTAATTAACTCCTTCTTTAAGTATCAGACAGCAATCAGCACAAATTATGGAGTAGAAGCTTTTTGCTCTTGAAAACATGGAGCCTTTGCTTTCCTGCCTCCTCCCCTCCCCACAGCTGCAAGAATCCAGCTGAGATCAAGAATGGGTTTTTTTATAGCACTTGTAAAAACCAAGTCCACAATCAACTAGACAAAGCAAAACCATCATGAAAGGAAGTAAACATCCGGCCTCAGTGTGTGCGTAGTGCGCTGGCTGAAATCTAGCCTCTCCAGCACAGCTGAAAGCCTGCTCAGCAGTCTGTGCGGAAGGAGCTGGCAGCCTTCAACTAGCCTCTAATGAGCCTCATCAAACAAACAAACAACAAAAAAAGAGGCTTCACAAATTAGCACCAAAGACAAGTGTTAGATGATTCTTCTGTTTTTGTACAGTGCATACATCCCCATTGCCTCTGGGGTTGGGGGGAATCTGTCCTAAAATTACCCCTCTAAATGTGGGGCATCTATTTTAAAAAGGACATTCGCCCTTCCAGAGCCAGTAGTGTAAACCAGGTGCTTCTGGAGGATGAGTGCCTTGACTTTTTGGGATGAGATAAATCACATCTTGAAGTGCCCCCCACCATTGATGACCAAGACCTGTCCAGATTCTTTGTACTATTATTGTCTTCTGCTGATGGGTTCTGAGAAGTCCACTGGTTAACAGGGCTGTTGCAAGGGTGAGGAGCACAGCCCACCAAGTTAGGCTTCATGGCCACTATCCCATGTACCTTGTGTTTTGTTGACTTAATTGATGAGCAGCATTATTCTGCATATCTGCATAAGGTGTGCCTCTTTCTCTTAGTACAGCATCTGATCTCAGAAAAAAAAGTTACTAGCTTGCAGCACAACTAGGGTATCTATTTCTCACTCAGCACAGGACCATATTCCTCAGTAAAATTTGCACGTGATCTGAAAATATGGAAGGAACAGTATATTCTTTACTATACCGAAGTTTCTGCATATGTGGCAGGAACAGCACAAGCTGCTTACTAAATTCCCTTTTTTTCCCCCAAAGAGCTCTGATTTGTACTAAGAAGAGAGATTAGAGAACGATTCTTACATAAAACCAAGCTGCACAATTCTGCCTAATTATTTACCCTTGAAAGGTGATTTTCTAATCTATCTCCTGATGCACTTTCTTTCCTCACTGTGATTCTTTGCACAACTGTCCTCATGACAAATATCATTTGAATTGGGGACAGCCCTGTTTGGAATGCATGCATCAAAAGCTTTTTCCAATAAGCTGCAGTTCCTATCTTAATGAGAATAAGAGCCTTATGACAACTACAGGGCTTTCAATAGCAAATACAGCTTCAGTACAGTGTACTCGGGTCTCTCCTTACTGAGGAATAAACTGTCAAATTTTGCTTCCCTCTAGTTAAAAAATAGCCCAAATACTGCAGTGTTGGCATAGAAGAAGAAGGCTTGGGTTTAGTCTTGACTCCTGTCTCAGGAAGGAGGAATGCTGAGGAGGCTTCTGTGGAGGCATCTACACTAGCATTTGGGTTATCCTGCGCTGCAGAGGGATATGAGAGCACCCAAACGGGATTTTTTCTGTCTGAAACTGAAGAAGAAAATGCAATGCCAAGATACTGCTAATATGTTCCAACCACGTGCGGTCCCTTGGACAAGGCTGGACTTAGACCGAAGCAAAACACTCAGAAATGTAAATGTGGAGGTTGTTGCATCCTCAGCACCAGCAGTTTCACTCTATAAATCTGCTTCTACTCGTCTGCACTGCCTGTTAATGCAGACATAACCCAGTTGTGTGTGAGGGCAGGGATGTGACCGGTGGAGGTGTGGGGTTTCAGGCAACTGCCAAAGCGGGTACGGAGATTTCGTCAGCAGGGTGCTGTGGTGACGTGTCTGCTAGGGAGAGCAGTGAGGAAAAATAACAGGAAAAGGCTGCAGGGTTGGAGGTATTTGTGCAAGCCAACACACTGCCATGCTATGAACTCATGAAACGAGTCTAGGAGGTGTGGGAGGACAAGAAATGTTGAAGTGGGATATGCAGAGCTGCTCAGGGGGATCAGCTGCTTAGTGATGGGGCCGCAGCGCGTGGGACATTCAGAGTGAGCGCTTTGGACAGAAACTACAGAATTCACAGAAATCATGTGAATTCTCACCTGATTTTAGCTTTTACAAATCCAAACCTGGACAGATGAGGCTGCACAAAACCAGGATGGTCCCAGTTTCCCCCAGCCTATTTCCATCCTGATTGCGGACTAAACTCAGAAATACTTTCCTGGATACTCACCATGAGTTAGTTTCACATATCAAAAGCACAGCCAGAATCATGGCTACGCAGGTTATAGCAAAATCTAACTCTTTTTGGTGTGTCCTTATTGGGCCAAAGTTGGAATAATCTTTTGTAAAATGGATATCACTTTTCTAAAAGAAATTTGAGGAACAACAGACAGTGTCTAAAGGCAGCAACCAGTGAATCATAGTGAATTGCTGATGAAAACGTAACTTGGTATTGTTTGGCATGGCACATCCAGTGATGTCAGCCGAGTGCAGTAAAATGGAAATGATTGATCTTATCCTACTTCACTTGCTGAAGCGGAGGCTTGGAAACAAGTTGTGCAAAGCAAAACTTTTGCTTTTTTTTGCTTGTTTTAATTCATGGAGTGGCAGCTTTAATGTGTTTTCACTTTTCTGAGGACTTAATTCTGAAAATGTTGACATGAAACATCACTATTTTTGGAAAAACTTTCTTTTTAGAACAATTTTATGTTGGATTAAACATGATTTCATGAGCTGTTTTGGTCAGTCTCACTTCACGTGTTTTGGCAATGAGGAAAAAAAAAAGCTTTTAGTGACAAACTGTGTCCTCCAGCTCTATCCTTGATTGACATGTAAATTTGGAAGAATGATTCATGAGAAATAATCTGTTTGGGGGAGTGTAGCCACTCTTCTTGGCACTGAGGGCAGCAGCCAGAGCTGGGTTCAGTTTCTAAGGACTGATAATAAACAGCAGCCTGAGCCTGCATTTAGAAATATGGAAAAATTCAAGTCTCTGCACATTCAGTCAGCGATATTTCCTTCCTTCCGACTCTCAAATTACTTAAAAGAACAGTATCGTCCTGAGGGAAGAGAGAAACTGAAGACAAGGAAATAAAAATGACAACGTAAAATAACCAGCTACCCTTTTCTTTCCATATAACGATACTATAGCACGTTTCTCCCGTCTTCTTTTTTGATGGAGAAACTGCAAAGGCAGCTGGAGGTTTCCCACCCCAGATCGCCCCCCAGACCCTGCTGACACCCGAATGCTCTCAGGTTCCTGGTCCATCTCACGATGGGATACACAGCATCCTTGGTGCTGCACCTGACCGTGTTGCATGAGCTGCAGCTCTTCATTCCTTCTTCACCAGCCTCCTCCTTCACCTGCTACTTTTTCTAGCTCATCTTTTTTCCCATTTTTCCTTGGTAGCTTCTCTCCTGCAACCAGACACCACATCACACTGAAACGCAACTTGACTTTGTTACCCAGAAGAAACTTCTTGGGTAATTTTGATGTATTTTATCTAAAACTTTCGCATTACAAGGCCTCGAGTGATTGCACTGCCTCATGCAGACAATTCACCCCAGTGTGTTTAGCTATAGCTGGGGACCCCAGACTTTGCCACTTTATTACAGCCGTATTTTTTACTCCACCTTATGGCATGAATTTTTATTTTCTTTAACAAAAATGCCTCAATTTTTGATAAAGTAAAAAATGAAAACTGAGCCCTGTCCATTGGTTCCTTCCATGCAATCCCCTTCTCTATGCCAAAGCCAATGGAGTTTTCCTTTTCCTGGGTCTTTCATCTCTCTTTATGAAACAATTCTTTTTTTTCAGCCCATACCACCAGGATTACAAGCATTTGTCTTCACCTACGTTTTCAGTTTCATCATGAACACATTGCAGCTTCCCTAAGATTTAGCCAATATTGCAAGTAGTCATCCAATATTTGTTTATCTCCAGACTTCTTCACTTGTGGCCAAAATTGGATGAGTGCAAGATGCCGTGTGGGATATGGGTATTTATTTTTAGCAGAGAATCCATCATACTATATTGTTTTGTCATTTACACCACCTTAATTCCAGAACACACTAGTGCCAGAGCAGAATCTAGCTCTTTTCATCTGAATACACCAGTTCTACAGTGTATATTGGCCTCACTGGTTAATGACAGTGGTCATGAACTATTAATTCATCGATCATTTCTTCTTCTGTCTCTCTCATTCATTTATTGTATAAGAAAATGTTCAGGCCTTGAAACTAGCATCTCTGCAGGAAAACACCAGCATGGGAAGCTGTGTTTAGAACCCCTTCTCTTATATAGACATGTTAAAAAAAATCCCCCATTTTCCACTGAAATGTCAGAAAAAAACATTTACCATGAGGATGATCAAACTTTGGGACAGGTTACCCAGAGAGCCTGTGGAGTCTCCATCCTCGGAGATGCTCAAAAACTCATGGAACACAGCCCTAAGCAGTGTTTCAAGCTGACCACGCTCTGAGTAGGGGGCTGGACTAGATGACCTCCACAAGTGTTGTCCAATCTCAACCATTCTGTGATTCTGTGAATTCTACATGATATGTATACAATGCACAAAAAGGTGCTTTAATTTATATTCTTGAGGGCTGGAACCTTCCCCTCTGAATTGAGTCTTCAACAGCAACAGGCAGAGACCTCTCATCTGGCTGAGGATATATCTACAGCACAGCATTATTTAGAGATACTTCAGCTAGCGTGGGTATTATCGCATTCTAAGTGCAAAAGTGCAGAGCTCAGGATGGGGTTCTCTAGAAATGGAAAGTAAGGGTAATTTAGGTGCTGAAACTAGAAAAGACAATGCAGAACCACTTGTGACAGCTCCAGACCATCTTCTGTGTGGCTGCTGCATGGGAAGTGCTGGGGCAGTGGAGAAGCATTATCCTGCAGCTATAAACCACAGTTATGGATTGACACGGCACCTTGGCTAACACCTATGTATACAGGTTACAAGGTACCAAGAGCTGGATTCTTCTCTAGGTGACCCTACATGCTTGCATAATACACTTCTCCTTGTAAGAGCAACTCAGTTGTCTGTCTCAGGATTTAGTAATTCAGTAATTTTGAAAAGGTCAGATCTGGAATTTAGCCTATTAATCAAAATGTGGGCAATTCGTTGCAGGCTAAGTGGTAATTTCAATTTAGCATCAACCTGAGGGCACATGCCTCATCCTTTTAGCTGGCTAAATTTATCATTAATAGAAACATTGAAGTAAACGATGTCATTGCTGGCAGCGTGCAGATCTACCATCAGGATCAGACAATGTGTATAATTCCCAAGCTGCACAGAGGAAGGGCAATCAGTTTAACATGGACTTGTAAATAAATGCAATGGGTTAGCTTTTCAGACATTTGTGTAATGGAGAGTGTTAGCTTTGACTTAGGCAGCAAGTAGGGACAGAAAAAAGTGGTTCCAATTGAATATTTTTGAGACTTCTCTTAAGAATTCTGATGGCATGACTTAAAGGTTAATGTTACGCACATACACATGACTTTTTCTTGTTTTCAGGTATTTTAATAATGCCATTTTCTGCCTATGTTTGAGACAGAAGTGTTGATTGACTTACTTACAAAAACCTGGTGAAATAGTCTATACTTACAGAACACATGAAAGAATGGAAATGGTTTTCTTCTGCAAGTGGAAAATCAAGATATGAAGGGCTAGATCTGCTCTGCTTAACCAGAGAGCAGTGGAGGTCCCTCTGTAGGCAACAGAGAGAGGCAGGTACATCCTCAAATCAGATCTTAGTTGGGTTCAGCCACCTTCTGAATCTTTTCTGTCTCTCGCTGTTGACTACAGGGGTGACACAGAATAACTAGTCTGCCAGCACAGGCACCCTAAGTAGTTGCTAAAGTGAGGTGGGGGTGAATCCCCACCTATATGCTTTGCTCCAGCTCTCACAGCCTGTGATAGCTGAGTAATTAAACCAGGTTTTACAGAATCCTGATTAACATGTCAGCCGTAAAGGAGGCTTTCTGACCCTACAATAAATAAAAGACTTCTCTATAAAAAATACAAAGACGTCACTTCTCATGCCTGTCAGTCATCTCAGATTGTAAATTCACCATTTTCTCCTCAAATTTGTAACACAACCACCAACAGTAGTCTTTAGCACTAAGACATAGGCATCCACTGTGGTGAAAAATACTATTTTGCTTCTGAAATCTACTCTGTAACATATAATCAAGAACTGGAGCTCTGTATTATACTGATAGTGAGGTATTTAATGGAAAAAAAAAAAAGATATGCCTTGACTGGAAATGTTTTAGTATTTTTTCTCATCCTGAAACAGAAAAAAAAATATTCAAAGCATCAATCATGTTTGCAAAAGGAAAGGTTCCCCAATTAATAATTTTTCTTTTTGTGAAAACTGTAAAAATGCAGTTATAATGACAAGCCTTTTTAAATGCATTGTGTGGAGTTCCCCTGGATCCTCCTAAGGGCATTCTGCCTTGACTGACATCCTATCCCTGGAAAATTTTAAAGGAAATGAAACTTCACAATTCTCAACAGGAGAATGTTGCAGTTGAACAACTGCAAGCAGATTCACAGTCTAAGAGCTTCAGTGGAAACACTGGTGACAATTATACAGCAAGTCCTGTCCCTTCAAACAGGTTTTGTACCAGTTTGTCAGTACAAAACCCATGTTCACCAAAATTGCTAAGAATGTGTAAAAAGGTAGATGTCTACATTTTAAATTTTTTATTTTTTTTCTTTCTAGACTTAAAGTTAGGCTGGCAGCTTCTCATATGATGGAGAGTTTCTTATATTTAGAGTTAATATTCAGTCCCTCCTATTATTTGTAAATATGGAAATGAAGGACAAATTAATCTCTAGGTTACATAGCAGCTGAAGTTATTTTTATACTTTTAATCCAAATTGTGCTGAACCTTAGTTAACCACAGGCCTTCATCTTCACCTAATCTTCATCTGCTAATGAACATGAAGCCACTACTGACACATGTGGTTGGAGCACAGGGATAACACACAGAACTGAGCAGGCAGTGGGACTGGAGGGGAAATAGGAATAGTGACAACAGAGCACTTGACCAGGCTGCTGGGTCATTCGTTAGGGTAAGTACAGTGAACCCAAACCTTGTCTTGGGCACCGAGAGAATATTTCTTTTCCCTAAATGGAAGAGGGGGAAGGGAAAGAAAAAAAGAAAGAGCAAGCAATAGTGCTGTAATGAGCTGTACTGAAATTCGAGAGAATATAGGGAGTAAGATTATTTCTAGTTCTTAATCATTGACCTCATATAGTAGGAAGACACACAAATGGGAGTAGTCCTGACGCGAGATATGTCTGGGCAGAACCACACAGTTATATGCCACACTGAGGCTGGTTCTGAAGTCTGTTCAAAATTAATTCAGGCTAAGAGTAGTTACTTCAATTGTGTTAAGAGATTTCTATGCAAATGAGTCAACATTCATGGCAACAAAGGCTTTCTGTTTCTATTTGCATCAGGGCTATGCAACAGAATTGAGACTATGGAGAAACTTTTATTTTTTCCCCAACACAAGATTTAGCAGAAATCAGAAAATGAGAAAACTCAGTCGGTAAGACCCTAGCCCTACATACTTGAACATATGGGCTGAACAATACACCAGACTATTTCCATACCAGAATGTCCTGTTGTATTTATCTACTTGAAGATATATGACAAGTATCAGTGAGAACTGCCAGTTTTCTGATACTTACTGGCTTTGCCCCCACATTTACTATCCTTCACATTTGTACAGGGCCTTCTGGACAAACCTTCCTCCATCATAGAAGTTGTGCCCCCACAAAAAACTCAGAAATAATATTTTGCTCCAAGTATGATGTAATGAAGCTATTGCTTTATTAGATTTTTTACTGGTTTTATTTTTTTAATGGCATCATGCATGGATGTGCATTCAGTGCAGGACTATGAAAAACCTTCATTTCCTAAACAATACTAAGCAAAATCTCCCATGAAATTGTTTGCAGCCAGGATATTATTCATCAGAGCCCATTGTCCATTTTCCAGGAAGACTTTCATTAAGACAGATTTGTTACTGGATCCTGATAATGCCTGCAACAGTAGGAACTGAATGTTAATCATTGCCAGTCAGTTTGAATTAACCTGTCTTGGAGGGACTTGAGTCAGTCAGGTTCTCGATTTATACTGTGATTTGATGGCAGTGGATTTGGTTTTAAAATCATCATCTAATATACTAGTACTTGGATATTGCAGCACTCTAAAAAAATCTGATTTGATCTCAGTAATATTAGTACATTAAGAAATAAGATATAAGAAACTGCACTGACACCACATATACAAGCAAGAATTTAAAGACATTTGAGCTGCCTTAGGGTATTCCTGGTTTCCCATGTCTGGTCCAGGGGGGTGCTTGTCTCCTAGTCCTGTGTGAACAGCTAAAGACTCCAGTGGTGGTACCTACCTACATGAAAGCAAATGGATTAAGCCTCATTTATTTACCTCAGTCATGTGGGTAAACACCGTAACATTTATTCCCTTGTGAAATAAACATTAATTGGGCAGCAGAAGTAAATTGAAGAAAAGCTGTTATCCAGTGGTCTCCACAAACATCTCATCTTTGTGTGTCTCTGCCTTTTCTTTTTTGTTGTCTGTTTCATCCAAAGATATGTAACATTCTGTATCCATCAGGAGTCTGATATAAAAACAAAAAAAATTTCTGAAATGCTCGATCACAATGGATCATTCAAGTAAATGACAATCATCAATTGTTTACGCTAATGACAGCAGATTAGCAGTAATTCCGTATATAAGCTTTCCTAAGAAGCACTGCTAGGCAAAGCTCAATCTATCTCCATATCCGCTTAGAACAAGGACACAAAACTCTGCCTTCCCTCATTTTCCACTGCATTGCAACATCCTGCAGAAATTTCATCTAGTCTTAGCCAACTCCAAAACTACCTCTAAGTAGTTTTGTATGTACCCCCGTGATGAGAGCAAGCACATCTTGCCTCATTCTAGCAACCAGATCAAATGCAGAAAGTGGACTGAAGCTGAAGAAGTAAAGTAGGACATTGTCTAATACACAGTTGAATTTGATGAAGTTTTTCTTTTTCTAATCCAACCCCTTGATCTACTTCTATCAATTCTAACCACAGCAGCAGGTTTGTTATAAAAAGGGGATCTGTAATTTCAACACTGTCTACTCTGCTGCTTTACTGAAGGTCAGCTTTGGGACAACACTGTTAGGCACTATGTGTAGGTGAAGCATGTCAGGATATCAGTCTGTCCTCAAACCAGTACTAAGCTGACCATACACACACATATTCCAAGGGTCTCAATCTATGTGAAATGGTCAAATGCTGTCTACAACATGAAATCCCCTTTGCCTATCCTCAATGTCTGTCTGAGATATTAGCTGGCATGGTTTGTGAGGATGAAGGAATGTCTCTGTAACCACACTGGTGGCCATTATAGAACAAGATCTGTAGTTTTTAATGGGAAAGGGGTTTAAAAAGCACACTTCAATATCACAAAAGTAGTGATCCAACTTGGCATACCATCTGCTAGGTGCCTTGTTACCAAATATCAGCTGGGGGAAAAAATTGCAATGGCTTTATGTATAAATAGAAGATGTCAGTTTGGAAGCTTGTCAAACCAGCAGCTTTTAGAGGAACTATTTCTAAAAGAAAGATGTCAGCTTCCGATTTTATTTTTGTTCTTCTGTTGAAGATGCATCTTAGAATTGATGTTAGCGAATTTTTTATTTTTTGTAATTAGAGAGCAATCAGATTCTTTTTATGATAGTGTGTTTTTTCCTCCTTAGTAGAAGTTTTGTTGTAATTGACCCATTTTTTTACATAATTTTCACAGCTGAAAAGAGATAATGCTATATAAAATAGGTTTTAATTGACTTATTTTGGTATGGTTTACACAGAAAAACGGAGATAGTCCTAGATAAAATAAAACCCTACTATTAGTATTCTTCCTCTTTCTAGTGTTCATTTACTCATATAAATCCCACTGGCAATAAGGCAATTACACCACAGATGGTAGAGTTCAAACAAATTAGATTCTACTGTCTCTTCACAAATAACTTCACTGCCCAAAGTTCTCCAAAACACGCATGTGCTGAGCCCTTGTCTTGCCACTTAATTGCTTGCATAACATCACCAAAATGTTCTCTTTTGTCTGCATTTCCTGTTATCATCAGTGCCTCTTCACCGGCTCTTTCCCTTGCCTTTGTTGACCCCTCACAGCCATATAGCCTTCCTCAGTTATCGCCCTCAAAATGCAAGCAAAGGGCAAACATCATATACTCATCAACTCACAGAGTGCTTTTCCCTTATTTTGCATCTCTTCTTTCCAGTTGCTCTTTCACTCTCCTACCTCTCCTCCACATGTGTATATGCATGCGCCTTCTATACTCTATATCCCTCAGAACACAGACCGCGTCTCCTTGCATGTCCATGTAATGCATTTTACAAGGAGACTTCAACCCTGGTTACGCCGAGGGTTCCACTGGTCTGTATTGCAAATAATTAATATCTTCATTAATACAGCAAAAATCTGTTCCCCTGCAGGTTTTGCATAGATAGGTAGATTTATTCTTATCTCAGCAACTCAGATCAGCTTGACTGCTGCTGTAAATAAAAGGCATCTTGCCTTGCATGAAGGAGTGCAAAGGCAGCCTCTCTAAATATGGAATAGATGATGATAAAGCTTGAGGAGCTGGATAGCCACCACACCATCAAATCAAATTTTGGAGCACTGCAAAGCCAGAAAGGTCCCGACATGATGTTCCTCTGATGAAATTGCCTCAATACATATTGACGCAACAAAAGTAGCTGAATCGCTATTGCTAATTTCCCATGTCTCTGGTTTGGGTAACCCGAAGTTCTGGATCACTTCCATCCAATTTCAGCCACAGCAGATGCCTGGTCCTCTGTGGGATGGGAGTGGTCCAAGGTGAATGTGTCTTTGGACACTCCGCCTGTAGTGTTTGTTTTTAAATTCATAGGGCAGGCATCCTCAGGGTAAAAGGGGCACCTCTAGCTATATTTATGAAGCTCAAAGGGGGAAAGAATGACACCAGACCTGCGTATTTCAGCTGAATCAGAAAAGAGGTGGACAGAGGACAGAAAAAATATTCAAGAGCTCCGACTTCAGCTCAGGCATCACAGAGTGAAAGCATGAGAGTCTGAAACCAGTATGTGATTGTAGTCTTAATCAAATCTTAAATCTTCAGCATATCCTTACATATAGTTTTAAACTTAGTGGATATAGGAACTCTTCCTATTTGATGAATGTTTCATGAATAAGACCCAAGAGAATTTTTAACTGGCTGCACTTTAGAGACTGTTTTCTACTTTTCAGGTGATTGGACTGGTGCTTCCTGTATTTTGTGTGTGAACTTCTTTCTAATTAATTAAAATTTGCATTTAACTCTTCCCTCTTTAAAAGGGGAGAGTTCTTATTGACAGAAACAGCTCCAGGGCCCACTTCTAGAAACTTCTTGCTACTAAAGGTATTAAGTTATGCATTTCAAACACAAAAAAATCTCTCGCTGGCAAGCAGCTTCTGTAATCAAGTCTCCTTTCATTTACACAGAAATCTTGGCACAGAAATCCAGAGAAGGCAAATATCTGCCTCCGGGATTTGGATATGGAAACTAAGCTCTGTCCACAGCCTGACTGTGAGGCTTTTAACTTGAAGAAGCTGTAGTATCTCCTGTCCCCCATCTGAAAGGTATTTGCAGTGCTCTGGCTGCTGTATACAACCAGATATGGAGGCAATCCTGAAAGACTAATGGGTACGAAAAGATAGAGAATTTGGCATGTAATTATAGCATGTCCAAGTAGTGAACATAGAGAAGAACAGATAAAACTTGCCTGTTCTGGGAGCTGAAGAACTTCAGTAAAGGTAAAATAAAGTTAAAAAAAAATTATAAAAAATCAGTTAAGGTTTTACAGGTAAAAATTATGTTGTGAAAGAGATGGAAATAAATCAAAAAAGAAAACAGGCAGAAGCAGAAAAAAAAGTTTTAAGTAGACAATTTATTTGCAAAAGCAGATTTTAAAATGAAGTTATGAATAGACCAAGTGCCGCATTTCTGCTGTGCTCTGGACATAGCTTTGCTACCGTTTTTGTCCTCTTTGAAGTGACTTTGTCTCTCTTTTTTTTTTTTTTTTTTTTTGCTTGTTTGTTTCTTTATTTCTTTGTTTGCTTTATGTTTACTTCTTGTCTACTAGTTAGATTTACCTGCAACTACTTCTAGTTACATTTTACACATTTATCTTTGGAGTAGCAAAGTCTCATAGCAGTATAGCAGCCAACAGTGAATATACTCCTTTGAGATGTACAGCCAAGTGTATTAAAGGTGGGAAGAAGACAGCCCCAAATGTCTTACCTAAAATATTGTGGGTAAGCTTTTATTTGACTTAACTGAGCCATTAAATTTGAAGGCGGAGGGAAAAAAACAAGTGCTGCTGGGAAAAGCATGGCAGATTAAGGAGAGGAAGAGGAGAGTCCAGGTGAAATGCAGCACCCAGGAGGTTCTTGGGCAGGAATTCAGTTCCTGGACAAATCATAGAGCAAGTCTTCTTCAAACACATTTCTGGGTGCACAATGGAGGAGAAGGTGATCAGGAATCATCAGCACAGATTTACCAAAGGTAAATCATGCCTGAAGAACCTGAGTGCCCTCTGTGATAAAACGGCTGGTTTTGTGGACAAAGGAGAAGCAGTGAATGTCATTTGCCTTAAGTTTGCAAGGCTTTCAACACCGCACCCCACAGTATTCCTGTATTGCGACATTATGGTCTGGATGGGTGGACAACCCGGTAAAATATGTTGGGCTTATAGGGTAGTGGTTAACGGGTTGTGGTCCAACTCTAGACCAGTGACAAGTGGGGCACTGCAGGGGTGTGTCTGGGGACGTGGGCATTGAACACCTTTATCAGGGACCTGGAGGAGGCCCTTTCTGTGTTGCTGAGAAGTTTTACGTTACAAAGGAGGAGTTGATGTGAGATGGGGCCATGGTATCTTGAGGAACTCTAGGGTTACAGAAGACTTCTGGTATCTGGTCAGGGAGCAGGGGAAATTCAGATGATACCTTTGGAGTTTTCCTTTTCTGAAAACTAATGACAGCAGGAAATATTGGAGACAAAGCACTGAACTGTAATACATGGCAAGGCATTACTTTTGTGAAATACTGGATCATATGCTCCAAAAGAGAGAAGGGCAACTAAAAGGGACTGAATCTCAGAGGCGGGAAGGGCTGATGGTTGGCTGACAGTTGACTGGAGCAGACAGGGAGGCATCATCCATTTAAAACAAAAGATTTTAAACAATCAGACTCCATTCAGAAGCGAATTGAACAAAAGTATCAAATACTGTTATGGAAATATTTCAGCAGCATCCGTACCGGTGCCAGGATTCTGTGTCCGAGTAGTAACACCACACTTGGTTGGAGCTGATGCAAATTCATTTTCCCTCATGTTGCAGTAGACCAGTGGCATGTGCAAATCAATATCCCAGCCCCACAAAAGGTGCCCAACAGCAGGAAACCAGTAACACAATGGTGAGCCTTCCTCAAACTGTATGACTAGAAAATATGGGATACTATTACTATAGCCTGCAAACTGCCTGTCAGCTGGGATGTATATGTCTAGGAAGAAAATGTGACTGAAAGCCAGAAGAAAACCACTTAAAAGAGGTTTTCTGGTAAGCAAAAAGGATTGATACCACAATTCTGAAAAACACCTTTGGCCAATGTTCGTTTTAGAGCACAGTAAAGGGAACAGTTGGATTTATTACTGCAAGTGAGTTAGATGGAAATAGAAACAGAAATAGAAGTACTGTTATTACAAGCTCTCTATCTGTCTATTTGACACATACACATATAAAGGAAAGGGGTAATACATAATTTGCGTTTTTTCCCAAATGCAGAAAATTGAATTAAAAAAACTGGGTAAAAAGAATGGCTTGCAGGTCTAAAAAATACTGAAATTTATTAGGAAGAAAAGAAATAATAACAAAAGTAGGGAAGCAGTAAAATACTCAATGATACAGAGAAGTCAGATGTGTTCAAAACCTTATTTTATTCTGTATTTTGAAAGCAGCAGCGTGATCCACACTTATCACTTTAGCATGGTAAAGTATTTTCCAGTCCATAAGTAACTCAGCAGAATATTACACCATAACCATATGAAAGAAAAATTTTTAGCAAACCCAAATAGCCAACAACAGAAGTAAAAAAAGTTGGCTTAGGGCATTTTGGACTGCTGCTGTTTATTTTCAGTATGCCTGGTACTGGCACAGTCTGGAAGGACGGAGAAACATTAACATCCTAATACTCAGAAAGTGAGCAGGGATAACCCAAGTAACAAAAAAAACTTCTATAACCCCCAATAAATTAATGGAAAACCTGACTGAGCATTCATTTATCTTAGAGAGAAATAAGGAACAGGGATATAAGTACTGCCTCTCAAAAGCATCTCTTGAAACATAAATCGTGTCACATAAGCCTGATTACATCCTTCAGGACACTACAAGTTCAGCTGATAAAGGAGTCAGTAGAGATATAATGTGCTTAGCTTTCTGCAAGGCATTTGACTTAGCACGGAACAATCTGATGAAAATATTAGAACTATACAATATTAATAAATTCCAGTTTAAATAGATTAGACAACAACCCAATCTCAAAAAGTAGCCGTTAATGTGAAATCATTAAATGAAGAGATTAGTTGTCTTTTTTTATGAGATTGGTATGACACATTCATTGAGCAAGTATAAATATGCTGCTGATAAACTCAATAAGAATAGGCAAATTTGTAAATACCATGGCAGAGCAGGCAAAAAGAAGGATCTTGATTACTATTTTTTTTAACTTCTTTTTTTGACTGTCACAAGTATTCTCCAGGAGCAAGGGCTGCAGTGTGGATATACAGACTAGGGCCTGTGGAAACTCATTTAGGGGCATTTAGGTGTTTTGAACAGATGAATATAGAGCAAAAAGGAAGGCTAGGAAGGACAAGGTAATTGCTCATATGTTGTTGCTAAAACCAAGACCAGTATGCTGCAGTATAGTTTTATAAAGAATAGTGAAATGCCAATGATCAGGTTGATGGGAATTAATGTACTGTGAGTACATGCTTCCAAAAAAAGAGATAGCTGGATGATACGATGTCAGATGAAAAGCAGGAAATCAGGTGTGAACATCTAGCAATGAGTGTTCAGCCAGGGACTGTGCTCTTAGCTGATGGTGGACTCCCGGACTCTGTTTCTCCATATGAAGAAGGGATGTCTTCCTTCAAGATTCTGTGTAGCGAAAAGTAAATTAAAACTAAAATTTGGAGATCAACAGAGGCAAAACTTAGTAGAAGTCAATGGTCCATTAGAGACATTAAGCCAGGTAAAGAAAAGATCCTCTCCACTTTTCAGGTCTAAATCTGCATTGCATGAATGTCATGGGAACTTTGCTAATCCTTACGTTGGCAGATTTAAAAAAGATACATGTTAAAAATGACATATGTACACTGAGAGGGGCAGAAGAAAACATACCTTCACCTCTTTATGTTCTGAATTGGCCAGACCAGAGCCAGTAATGCTCTGAAAGCTGAAAAACTTCATAATCTCCTCAGCATTATACCCTGGCTACGTCTCACATTTTTGTATTCCCAGCAAAAAAGAACAGCAAAAATGTGACTGAAGCAAACGTTGCTTAAGAGAGAGTTGAGATTTTTTCCTCAACTCGTTTTAGCTGTGTTTTGGCACAAATCAGTAAGGCAGAAAAGCTGCTGGTGCCCTTTTATTTTAACATTTCCATTCCAGCCATAGGCAGCCTGCAATGAAATCGCATTTGCAAGTGTGCCATAACGTTACAGCAAATGCTGCCATTCAGCTGGGATATTCCATCGTCCTCCAACAAACAATCAGGAAATGCCCTATAGGATAATTGACAGGCTACTCTGAGTTACACAGCTATAAATAGCACACCACGGGTGCCTGGTGAAAGGATGATAAAACACAAGTGAAAGCTGAGTTTTTATGAAGTCATTTGCACCACAGGGAAGTATTTACTGCTGTACTTGCAGTTTTTCTATTTTTCCTTCCCCAACACATATAGAACAGGGAGCAGACGGCAATAAAGAACTGTGAAATATGATCTTTAAGAAGTTCGTTCTCTCTTTCATTTCTGTATTCTTTCTGTTCTTGCTCCTTTGCTAAAGTTCCTGTAGTACTGTGCATATCAGATCAATCTTGTTCCTATCTCTTCCTCCAAACTGCTTTCCCATTGATAAACCTCCCTTATTTTTCAGGTCATCACAAAAGACAGAGGAGAGTGGCCATGCCTGTATTCTTATAATACGCCTGTGGCTACTGCTTTAAGGAGCATAGAGACATAGCACTCAAAATTTTCCTTTAGTACAGAAATAAATCCCTCATTTTCTATTCTCAACATTGAAGAGACAACTTGAAGGATCATATGGTTGATTAGAGAAGAAATACCTCCCTCTGAAAGATACAGAAAAGATTCATGAAAATTTAAATATGAAATACAACCTTCAGGAAGGTTAAGGACAAATAGAAGCAGACATGCCTGTTATTTCTGCATGGACAGTGTACCCTTATCCACATACACAGTATTTCAGCAGTGTGTAAGACATAGATAACTACTCACGCAACCCAAATATGTCTGTATTTTTGTAGTCCCGTATACTCAACAGAAGCACACAGCTACAGTTGAAGGAATCTGAAGATCTGCACAATTGAAACTTCCATCCAAAATACTAGTTTCCATCTTTGCTACATTAATGTTGATCAAATAAATGGCCTGGAGTTCTGATTATTCATACAAGCTTTTTTAATCCATCAATAAATAATTACCGTTAAAAACGTCTCATCCTTTAATAAAAACAGAGGCAGAGAAAAATCAAGAAAGATGCTTGAAATGTGAAACATTAAGTATGGCTCTTAAACCAGCATTACTTCTCCCCTTTAACTGACGTGACATTACCCAAGATGCTCTTCGGGGAAAAATAAGGAAAAAGTTAGTTAAGACAGGCTGGAGCCTTCATGTTTACTTGAGGTCAGAGTCATCCTAATTTCCTGAAAGCAAAATACGAAACAGTCACAGAGAAGAAGAAAGAAGTAAAGAGAGGAGGCAATATTTTGTCTCCATCCCACTCCACTGCAGAGGAGACCAACCACTCCACACTATCTTCAACGGTGTAAACACAATCTCATATTTTTGTGATTATTTCAATGCAACATTGACTAACAGGTTAGGTCTGATTCCCATTGAGAAGTACCAAATCTTACCTCATTGTGTAAGTCACCGCACACTGCTTGCTTTTGGGACATGGTTTCCTACAAAAAAAAGTCAGTAGTGGGCAAGAAAAGAAGATAAGAAATAAAGGGAAGAGAGGGAAGGACAAATAAGAAAAAACAAGAAAGGAAGAAACAAGAAGACCAGTCTCACATTACAAGTGAGGATCATGGTCTATCTCAGGCTTCGGAGATGTGATGCAAACCAGATCATTCCCCCTCATTTGGTCTAGTGAGAATGCCTCCCAGAACAACACAAGCCTGATGGTACCATAGACCATCCTGGTATCTCAGGAAGTAAAGATAGAGTCTTTCCATTTGTATTTCATTTACCTGATCTCAATATCACATTTAGTCCTCTAGGCAAACAGATGGATGTTCTCATTCTTTTCTTTACTAGTGTCAGCTGATCAGGTTTTGTTCATTCATTTCTGATCTCTTCCTTGCTAAACATGATATCAACATTGCTCTCAGGTGGTATCAGAAGACTTTTTTGCTGAGGTGTGTTAACTGTCGCCATGCATACAGCTAACCAATGGCAAATCTGCCAACTTCTGCAATGAGCAGAGGAATAAATCCCTGTGACTCAGCTGATGCAAGGGAATTTGTTAGACTATTGTGGCTCAACTGTTTATCTGAGTCAATGGCATCTCTTCCAATTCATAATTTGTGAGAAGTAAAAGTTGCAATTTACCTGTTACCCACTTATTGCTTTATCCTATCCATTTACTTGGTGGTTGATTTCATGTCAGGCCAAAGACTCTCTCATCCTCTGTGCTGGTACAGAATCTTTCACAAATCAGTCACAGGTTTAATTAGTTGGACGTCTACTTATCCAGACACTTCTATGGTCTTTGTCATTCTAAAAAGTGTGAGCATGTAAAGGGAATGAAAAAAAAATCAGCTTACTCAGATCGTATGAATGAAATTTATGATATGAAATTATAATGTGATTCACAGTTTCATTATTATCAGTCATTACCAATCAGATTTCCTACCATAAACTGATCAGTTTGCAGAGTATTTTTGACATTCATTCTGAATACTCACTCGAAGAAGTCTGGACCAGAGAAAAGGTTTCTATCACGCTAAGTCCCAGTCTAATACTCTCTCTTTACTTCCGCTGTTTAACTTTTTCTTCCTCTTTAGTTACAGACACCCATATAGGCTCAGATTCAAGAAAGGAAAGCAATCCTTATTCTTTGACTCTATCACAACTCTGAACAGGATTTAAGATACATTTAAGGCTGTGATTAAGCCAAATCCTCCTTTCCTGACTTGGTCCTCTACAAAGCTCTTAGGTTTTTACTAGAAAGATAAAACTGCAGTAATTGGGAGCTGATTTTGAATGAAGGAACCTTACACAAATGAAGACTCCTTTCCTGCCAGCCACACAGGCTTTTCTATACACTAAAAAACAGTAAAGCCCAGAGATAATGCTACAGGCATGCAAAAGATAAAGCTGAATTTAAAGGTAGTCACACCAGATGCGAATAACCAAATCTGCAAGTGATGCTCTGAAGAAAGGAGAAGCTCTCTAAAACTCTCTCAAAAGAAGAAAGGAGGCCAAGCTTCAACTATTTTTACACAGTGTCAATTTGCAGCTCATCAGCAGGACAGCACAAGGGAGGATTATGCAACTCCTTCAGGATGGTTATCCTGTGAGAAATGCAATTAGAAGGGCTCTGCTCGCAAAGCATGTCAGTCTGGAAAGGATTCCTCAAAGGGAGATATCTACTACCCATCTTAAAAGTGGGTCAGGGTCAAGACATAAAAAGAAAGGAAAAGGGAAAGAGGAGAAATAGTAACACAGTGAAGGGGTCCATGGAACAGGTTTTTTACCCCTCCCTTTTACCCACAAGGCTGGCAAGGGCAGACAGAGAAAAGGCATCTCCCCTCTCACCATAGGGTACCAAGGAAGGGCAAATAGTCTAGAGTGCAGATAGTCGTCGTGTCATCACATTCCTGACAGCAGTGACATCAAAAGAGCAGGACTTGGTAATGGCAGCTGGAAGGAGGCCAAAGATATGTGAGGAAAGCAGTGTTCCCCCTTTAAGGAAGGAGACTTTTGTGCACTTTAGATCTGACTATCCTATAGCTATGGCTTGTCGGAACACAGCTAAGGCTGTGTTTGCATTCACATGGTAATTGTTTCGGTAACGAAGTGTTCACCATGCCTAGTACTGTAGTATATAACTATACTGAAACCAAGTAGAAGGCTGGGATTGCAGAACCAGAAGCAAAATGGCTTCATTTGCACATGCTTCCTGCAGCCTTCAGGTACCAGAGCACCTGGCAAAATGCTCAAGTTGTTCTTCTCAAGAGAGTCCAAGGGCTACTGTCAGAGGAGGTGCAGATCCTGTGGTGCATCTATCCCCCCAAAATGCTAGACTGAGATCACAAGGCACCCAGTTCTGGGTCTGCAGGTGTGTGAGGTTTTGTTTAATTTTTCAGCTACTGAACATATAATCAAAAAAAATGAAGTTTTTTTCACTCCTATTATTCAAATGTGGATATATTTTCAAGCTGAAATGGTTGAGGCCATTATTCTGTTCCATGGGCCATTGCTTTTGATCACGGAAATAAAAGATGTAATCTAACCAAGTCATTTACTCTTGTAAACAGAATACAGCATGGTAACAATAGCTGCCCCTATCCATTCATGAAGGTGCTCAGTACATAGACTTAATGAGCATGAACAGCAGCTCTGTCAACACGATAGATGGTCCTGCTACCAATCTGTAAACTGTGCAGGATTTCAGCAACATGCTCCAGCAACAGACTTCTATGAGCCTGTCGTGGTTTACTGGCTCGATAATAAAAGGCATCCTCTTTTCAAGAGAGAAATCAGAAGGCATCTGGTCATCTATGGTCTGACTTGCATATGCTGTAGTAATGATCCTTTTTCAACCATGTTTTGGTGATGAGGCAGCTCCTCGAAGAATGGGAACAGAGGTATGGCCATTGTCACAGCACCACATTGTTTGTCTCAGAGAAGTGACTTCAGTACTTATTTTCATCAGTGAAACCAAGCAGGCTAGCCAGTCTGTTTTCCTCTTCACTACCCAGTGTACATAAGCATAATCTCTTGTCTCATACATTCTGCAGCCGGCTACTCAAGTAATTCAGAAGCAGATGCTACATGGAAAGCAGACAACACAATCAGCCTTCCCCTCTAGGAGCATCTCATCTTCTCTCCACTAGGAAAGAGGGAGCTGTATAGCACTACAGAAAAAGCAGAGTTATGGGCTAATGCTCATTTTCCCATCTAAGTACCAGCCCAGAGGCCAAAACTAATCACAATGGCTCCTATTTCTATTGACATGACCCTGGCTAGGTCCATTCTCAGACCACCTGGTATAGATAAGCTTATCCTTATGACCATTGTTAGGGTGTTGTAGTTCAAGACACTGATTCAGACATGTGCTATCCAGAGTTACCAGACCCTTTCTGACTCTGCTGTCAGTGGATAGAAGAAATCACAAGTCTACTGACACCTGCTATCAGCAGGTTGAATGTGTCCCAAATGGCAGCGTCACAAACAAGCCCTTTAACACGCGGTGGCCCCAGACCAAAATCTGTAGGAAGATAACAGTCAAAACTTCCTGGGGGGCTGCAAGGCTCTGAAGTTGGCAAATTCCAGTGAGTTTTGTACAGCTAAGAAATGATCAGGTATTTTTTAAAGCAGAACAGGGAAGGCCCTGAGGAATTTGCTAACTTAAAATAGGAAAGAAACACCCACACCCACAGCCTGTTTTAGATCCAATGCAATGCACTAATGAAGATCCTGAAATTCAGAGTCCCCCTCAGAATTTAAATTTAGCAGCTTAGCTACTGTCTTATCTTAAAAAAAAAAGACTCTAAGAAAAGAAAATCAAACACCACCCACTCCCTTCGCTACATCTATGTCAGATCTCCCACTCATCTCCCTTCCCCTTGGCTCCAAGCTTTTCTATTTCCTGATCAAAGTCAGAGGCAAGGGATTTTCCCATTATCACCTGCATATTGCATCTTAAAGATGTGAAATGTCTAGAAACAAGGAGCAGCACAAAGCCTTAAGCCTTAAGACAGATACACGACCTAAACTGAACACCTTCAGCCCATCTCTGTGCCAGGGACAGAATATGGCATCTAGTTCACCTAACTGATTCAGATGTTTTGCACATACATTGCATTGCTTTGTCAACTCGTCCTCCTAAAGTATATGCTCAGTTTCTGTATGGAATTAAGGGAGGGATGAAGGAAGACTTTGAAAGGGTCCAAAAGAAGATCTTTACCCACTTGATGCAGGTGCCTGGGTCTGACAGCTCTGCTGAGTAGGTGGTCTGGATTGTTCATTGCTCCTTGGAATACATATGCCATCACAGATGCCTGACTTCATCTTAGATGCCATATGAGGTGACCTAAAAAAAAGTTCTCTGCACCTATAGAAAACCCCAAGCCAATGCCTCCCTAACAAAACATGCCATTGCACACACAGGTTTCTCCCTGGTGGAGGAGGTGGTGGTTTTTTTGGTTTTTTTTTTGTTTTTTTTTTTTCTTCAGGTTGGACTCGATGATCTTACAGGTCTTTTCCAACCGTACTGATTCTGTGATTCTGTGATTCTGTGATGAATGAGCGAACAAACCTCATGAGGCAGATGTTGGTCTCAGTGCTCTGCTGGAAATCACTCAGACATCAATAGTGCTGAGGATTGTATAAGGACAGAACAGCTGCTCCGGAAGAGCTTTAGTATTGGAACAAAATATGTTACACAGCAATCCAGTCTTCTCTTCTTGCATTCATCCATGAGGTAATTTAATCTTTCCCTTCCTCCCAGCTGTAGGGGATTCTCTCTGCCTCTTGAAATAGAGGGGTTTGGGTGCAGTATCTGACTGAGCCCTCTCAAATGAATCCTTTCAGTCTGTATGGTATGGGCTGGGCGAAGGAGGAGAAAGGCAGAAGATAAATCTATCTGTGGATGCATGTATATGTAAGAGACATAGCTATTAGGTATTAAAAATTCTGGAAGTATTCTGAGTTTCTTTCCTCCTGGCATGAAAAATTATGTATTAATATTGAAATACGATATACCTTAGCCACATTCCCCCACCAACACATTTACTTGTCTGTAGCTTTAAATTTTAAATATTAAAATGGAAGACTTGAGACCTATTTTTCATCTGAAATTAATTGTCTAAAGTTTGCCTCTATTTACTTGGGAAACTGTCAGTCTCTTTTTTTGCATCTTTGAATACAACTTTCTCTTCATAGTGGCAAAAATAAGGCCATAGGAACATAAGAATAGCAGCATTTGTAAAACTAAAGTGCATCTAGAACAATACTGTGTTTTTCATAATGCTCAAGAGCAGATGCTTAGTGAACATGTAAAATAACAGAGGCAGAGTAGTTGATCCAGGCTTCCAGCTGCCTGATGTTTTTAGGGACTTCCTGAGTTGAAAAGAGCACCCCCATTACCACCTTTAATAGTTTCCAGTGGCCCTCTGTCCTCGTATAAATGCACCGAATCATTTTTAGCCCATGTAAATCCATTTTTGGCATCCCAGTTATTCTCCAATAATAAGACCCATGGTTTTATTAGGCATTAGGTGGAAAAGCACTCACTGTTACTTTTTTAGGTTTTCCTACATTCTTCTGAAATAAAAAATAATTGTTTTTTTTTCAATTCAGCTTCTCTACAGCACTCAGGATTGCAGATTCCTCTATCATATTTTCCTTTCAGCCATTTCTTCAAGCTGACACAGCTTTACCCTTTTTCATTCTCCTTGCAGAACATTTTTTTGGTGTTTCTAGGCATCCTCATGCCCCATCTTTCTACTGTTTCAAGGTCTAAACAGCTCCTTTTCAAGATGGGCTCATTGGTATTCAGGATGTGGGCAAGCCATAGATTTATACAGTGGCATAATGACATGTTCTGATTCTTTCTTCATTCCTTTTCTAATGCATCCTAACATTTTATTTACTTTTTTGACTGTTGCCAAGTATTAGGATGAGGTTTCCAGAGAACTGTAAATATCCAACTGCAAAGTTGTGGTAAAATATTTTTGCACATACAGTCCTTGATCTAGTTATGATAAATTTTAACTCAGTTGATATTAGTAGGGCTATTTCAGAGATACACTAGCATAACAGACAGGCCTCTGCATAAATGCTACATATGCTTTTGGGATGAAGAGAGCCGTGTGAATGTGCTGCGTTTAAACTAGATGAAGGCAATTTAAAGAAAAAGAAATTTGGTCCCAACTCCGGAATCTGGCCCTGAAAGTATCCATGTATAAAAGAAGATAGGTCTGGTTACTGCAGGCTTCAATACTTCTTTGCCCAAACATCTCACTGAAGAATGAATGAGATTTATTACAAAAATGTGAAGAGATGAAGGAGGATACAGCCCTGCCATACTCAGTGCAGATGAACAGATAGTCCTTGCTGCAAGGAACTTCTGATCCAAATAATATAGAAAGAAATGGACAGGTGAGAACAGGAACAACAGCAGCATGAACAAGTCAATGCTGTGATGTTCTGTCAGCAGACATGGCTGGATTTTTACAGGGAGAACAAAACCTGACCAGGGAGATGTCAATGGAGAGAGAAGCTGGAACACAGGAGTACAAAGAGAGTCTGAGAGACTCTCAGGGGTCAAAGTAGACCAAAGTGAAAAGCCTGTGTGAGAAAGGGATCTGGATTTCACAGCTGGAGGAGAAGAGTGTGCCGGGAGCTATGAGCAGGGTATCACAACAGTCTGCACTGCCATGGAGCCAAGAAAGGGCTGCTGTAATTATTAACCCTTAAAACAGTGGGGCCACGGAAGCTTGGAGGGGCAAAGAATATGTGTCCTGTATCCTCTGAGGCTATGTTTAACCTCAAATGGCAGATAAGCAGCATCTTATCTGATACCACAGCCAACATACTTGATGAACAGAGACAAGAAGCTGCAGTGCTGAAGGGATACAGATTCATTATTAGTCCCTTTGGTTTCTTCATCCCTGGCAGAGATGCAAAGCATGTTCCCTGTTCCTGATCCTGCCTTCCCAGAGAGTGGGAGGAAAAGGATTACACTGTGGCACTGAGCAAAAACAGTTGTTCCTGCAGCAGGAGGAAACCATGGTTCACACCTTCCCAGTTGATTTCAAATTTTCTGCTTGTCCGGTTCTGCCTATTTTTCCCCACAACAGGGTTAGAGAAGGCTTTTTAAGGAAAGCAGACCACCAGAGCTGGCTTCCCTGTAACAGATGAGCAGATTTTGGGGATGGAAGGGTGTCTCCACTCAATTTTCTGAACTCCTGCATGTCACAGTGCTTCCTGTGCTGGTTTTCTGGTCCGTTGGCAGTGCAGCCTTCCTCAAGGTCTCAGAAGAAAGGAGGCTGCTGCTAGAGCTGGATGTAGCTTCCCAGGTATTGCCCTGTAGGCAGCAGGGTGTTGCTCTTTACTTCTCTGGGATGCTGTCGGCAACTCATGAATGGAGAGAGAGTTTCTCAGAATTTGATCCCACTTCATGATGTACTACAGCAAAAGCCATCTCCCACCTGCTTTCCAGTAAAGTTCTGCAGCCTCCTTGACTATCCATCAGATCAGCCATTTAGCAAATTTCTTGTCATGCTGACCAGCTGCATCTGGTGTCGCAGCTCACTTGGTAAAGAAACTGTGTTGTTGCAGCTTAGCCAAAGACAGAAGAGGATCTGTCTCATAAAGCCAAGCAAACAAGAAACTAGTGAGATGGTGCACTCTCCATCTTCACCATCACTCCAGCCTCTTCCTCTTGCTGTTATCTAAAACAGCTGGAACATCCCTGTTATCTGGAAAGAGTGAACCAATGATTCACAGAGTGGGGGAAACAATTCAACGTGCTTTTATTCTCTTTTCAGAAGCTTTCCTTTGTGATGAACTAGAAAAGCATATGATCCTGGAGAAATAGTGAGTCAGTTTTAGCTTCCCTCCCCCTGTCCTGTTCCCCATGCTTAGGACTCTATACTTTGCCTGGTACCTATATACATATATTGACTGCTTGGTGAAGTTCAGACCACAAGCACACCACAAGGCTATGTTAAATTCAGTTCACAACTTGTTTATTTCCTTTTCTGCCTTCATTCATTGATTTTTCCTTCTTCTTCTAAACCTAGTCCCTTGACCTTGTGAAAAGAACTTTTTATTTCCCTCCCTCACCCAAGACTCCACAGCCTCTCCAGCTTTATTTGCATCTTTCATCTGTTTTACTCTAGGTAGCATTAAAGGGCAGGGGAAGGAGGGAGAGAAACATGTGACAATGATCACACTATTTCAGTATGGCCTTTTTTTTCCATCAGCATAGAGTTATTTGGAAACCAGCTTGAGTTTTGCAAGATATTTGTTGCCATGAGGCTTAGCTCTCCTCCAGCACTTTTCCTCCAAGGATGTGAAACTGCTCTACAAATGTCAATTAATTAAGCAGTCTCCATGCAGAAAGTTTCACAATACTCCTTTTAAAAGGAGAAAACTAAAGCAGTGAAAGCGTTGTTGTTTATTGCCAGCTAATGGCAAAATTAGTAATAGACCCCTGGAGTCTCCCAGACCTTATGTTTTAATGAACTGCATTCATCTCCATTATTTAGAATGGGATGGGTTTTACCCTATACTTTTTAAAAGGACTTCTCCCCTTCCTTCCCCAATACAATAGAAACATCTCTCTTTTCCTCATAAAGAAAATCATGTAAGTACAGTTCCCCTCGTGAATAGAAAGGAACCTCTCTCATACCTAAAAGGACTCAGTCTTTAGCCTTTCTCCCCTCTTTTCCAAGGCCTTTCTGGTTACTGGACCAGGCATAATCAGAACCATGCTGTATTAAAAATCAGAGCAGGGAAATTAATGCATAAAAATCCTGAGTTTATGAACAAACTACCTTTTGCCAGTCTGAGCCACAGGACACCTGTGATGTCAGGTAGCTCATTCTATGTGGAGAAAATAAAATCTTATAAATGAAAACATTTGTGCAACATACTTGAAATCACTGGGGAGATTTTCCTTGATGCAGGAAATACAAACCTGGCTAATTCCCTCCTTGATGAGTGATTTAACCACCTTGCTCTCACACTTCCATCCTCATTCTTTATGGTTGCATCTAATTTGGCCTGTGCATATGAGCTGAGCAGGTGTGAAGGGGAATGGGAGCTCAACAGGCTGTATCTCCTATCTGGTCTATGACTCTAGATTCCTTCTTTTTAATTAAAAATTGGGCTTAAATAGAAGGGCGGTATATTTGATGCTATCTTAATAGGGAAGATGAGATGCAACCAGCTTTCTCACTCTAATCTAGGGGTGCAGAAGCACTTTTCTGTCTCCCCCTGTTTAGAGTGCTTTAATCTTTAATCTGCTTAATTTTAGATTACCAAAAATGTCTTAATACATGTAACTTCATTTAATTCTCCTAGGAAAAGAGAAGGAATAACGTCAGGAAGACAGAGCACATGGTCCTTCCCCAGTTTTTAAGCTATTTTGACTGACTCCTCAATCTGCTCACTGCCTGTGGAGCACAGGTGGAACATGCAGCACGGGGATACAGACTATCACCACATACAGCCACCTAAAGCCTTTTATGTGTCTAGAATCAAATCCTCCAGCTAGCTGTGCTATCAATCTACCCTCTAAATTGTACTTGAGAGGAAGCAAGGGACATGGGGAAGGAGAGCAGAAATCTACGCTGAACCATATAGCCTACAGCACCTTGTGGTCTAGTTCCCTCCTTTCATTTTGTGTCCTGCAGTGAATAGCTTTTTAGGAAGTCACCACTGCCTTGATACATGAAAAATATAGCTGATCTAAATTTATGCCACTCACACTTAGATTTTTGCTCATGCACAGCATCTTTAAAAGCACTGCCACAGAAATGAGACCACTGGGACTAAGGCTGATGGCAGAACACAGATGAACCTGTGCTCAAAACCACTGACAAGTGGACATGGTTTCCAGCAGGTTTCAGATGCTTGTGCTTAGAGCAATCTCCTCCCTTAGCTGCTAGGCAAGGACTGATGTGCATCACATCCAATGTATTGCTGATGGTGATGCCTCCTCAATTACACTTTTCACACCAGTGATAGAGCACTCTCAAATATCGCCGAACTCCATTAACTTTGTACATCAATGAGTGACTTAAAAAATTAAAAAGAGCATGAAGAAACAGTTTCACAGTAAAAGCTGCATAGAGGATGCATAGGGATCCTAAATTGGGAAGATTTCGGCAAAGGCAGTAAGAATGCTTCCTCTGACTAGACCTTGGTTTGTTACCGAGCTCACGTTGCTCAGTGCAGTTGTATGGTCTGATTCAACATTTCTGAAACCAGTTCTTCTGATGTCATTGGTTTCCACACCACCATTTGCAGTCCTCCTGTCCGTTGCACATGCTGTAAATGAAATTAAGCTGTCTGTCATACTACACCTGTTTTGTCCTTTGCCAGGGGCAGTCCTTTTTCTTTTGCTACATGCTGATTCTGCACAACGTTGGCTCCAAAGGCATTAATTTTATTCTATTAAATGTAGGCACTTCCACCCACAACAGTTACTTCAGGATTCCTTCATAGTCAACTGAGAGAAATAAGCATATTTAGGAGAGAATTTATCTCATCAGCTTTAGATGATGTCTAAAATAGCTCAAATGAAATGCAGACTAAAAGAACCCATCTTTCTCCATTGATTAGAGAGGAAGCCTGAGGAGTTAGCTCAGATATAAATGTCAACAGTATAGGCAGCAAGATAGGTGAGATGAATCCCAAATTAACTTACTAGTTAGATATGATGTGCAAAGGTAGAAAAAAAGAGAAACAGAAAAACGAAGGCATTCGTGAAAAGGTATATAGATAAACATCACCAGACCAGCAGTAGACCTCAAACCTGTCCCACTTCAGTCCAGTTCCCTTGACTCTTTCTCTGCAACTTCCAATTAATTCTTGTATAGCACAAGAGTACACATATTCAGCACGTAATTTCATACACACAGAGATAAAATTTATATCTACTTAATTTGTATTTTAAATTAAGCCGGGTTTTTGAACCAGTGAGCTTCTGTTCCTGGAGGTCAGCAAAACTGGTATTTTGAGATCTATTAACCAGGGAAGCACATAGGCAAATAAGCATATCCCAACTTTAGTTCAGTGAATAAGAGTTCTTCTTTCTCCTCTCAGTTTTTACATCCTTACTACCCCTGAGGCTACTGATGTAAGTGCTCCTTTCAAGTATTAATTCAAAAATGAAAATTTTACTAGCACTGTGTGTCATTGGTTGGGATTAGCTGAGTAATTGTAACAGTGAATGTCTGAGATGACATAGGATACATTGACTCACTCCGGTCCAAGAATATGGAGACTGATTGTGCCACTAAATAAATAATGACCTTGGCTTTTCCTCAGGTGATACTTAACACTGAAGTCAATGAATATCGATAGTCATTAAGATAAATGTGCTTATATATTAATCCAATCTGTTGGCATTTTTATGAAAATACTCCATACAAATTTAGGTTGAGATTTTGCAATGAAGAGCAGGGAAGTTTGGCCCAAAATACTGCCTTATGCAAGTGAGGTTGGCAGAATGGAACTAGAAAATCATTGTGTCCAAAACCACTTAAGGTGCTTAGGTTCCCAGAATGAATTAGGACCAATCCTGTGCCCATCATCAGCAGCAAATAATCCCCATGAGAAGAGATGGCGAAAACTTTCCGCCACCAAATGGCAAAGATACCTTTTTTTAGCTCCATGTTGTGATCCAATCTCATTCAGAAGTGAGAGCTGCACACTAGTAGCAAATTGCACCCTAGAAGAGGGTTTGATAGTCCTATAAAGCATTCTGAATGCTCCCAAGGTGCCATGCAATTACATGCTCCACTTGCAGTATATTTTCAGCCAAAGA
Source organism: Gavia stellata (assembly GCF_030936135.1). Taxonomy (NCBI): domain Eukaryota; kingdom Metazoa; phylum Chordata; class Aves; order Gaviiformes; family Gaviidae; genus Gavia; species Gavia stellata. Next base: position 106,051,983 of record NC_082595.1, on the reverse strand, counting down.
GGATGGCATTCATCTTCAGATGAAGACATGTAATTCTGTGTGTCTACACGGAGAAGTCCATATGTGAATTGTGCAGCTCAGCTCCCACCAGTCAGTGGCTATCTAGTCAGTATAAACTGATATAATCTAGTCAGTGCAGCTTAGAGGGTAATCCAGTTCATCCAAAAGTTGACACCTAGGATGTCCGCTGAAGCACGACTCGGTAGCCTAAGGAGAGGTCTCTAGAATAACTTTATGGTGGTCCCAGCTCCAACTCCATGATACCTTGTGGCTTGTGTGTCACACCTGCTGTGTGTGACTTATGGAAGGATTACTCCAAGGGCTAGAAATAATAATGCAAAAGGTGAAACATCGCTTGGTGATCTGGACAACTGGGCCACATCTGTACCTGTAAACTAAACAATGTTGGGGGACATTGGCCCTAAGGCCAACTGTTCTGGCCACATCCACACAGCTAAATTTTCTTAGCATCCAAAACAACACCCAGCTGGGCTTTCTGAAATGGACCCTGGAGTGTTCCAAGTCTCAGGAATTGTCTGGGAATTGTCTGAAATGATTCCGGTTTGTTCAGCCAAAACACTGGCAGGGGCTGCTCTGACAGTTTCATGCTACAATTGAGCTGTGGAGTCTGTGCCTATGTCCTAGCACTGTTCAAATTGCTGGAATAGGTAAAATCCAGTTGTTTAACTGTTAGGCCTATATGTCTCATGTTCCTCAATTAGATGCGTACATTCCCGGGATCAGGTTTTATTTCCAGCTCTTTTTAGTGAACTACAGGCACCACGTTGCCAGCCTTGCTTACAAAAGCTAGTGTGGTATCTACTGATTAAAAGCATTAGAATAACACCCAGATCAGTCTTACACGCAAAGGCTCCAGTTTCACCACAGTGACAAGAGGTATTTCCAGACCTCCTAGGAAGCCTCTTTCACAAGGAGTGAGAAAAGGACAATATGCCGTCAGATCACATACAGGATGTCACATCAGTCACGAGATGAATGTTGGGCTGCAATGCTAACCTGCAGCCTGCTAACCTGAGGAAATACAGGCTATGTGACTCATGAGGAAGTAATTAATTACGTCCTTTTTTCCCCAAAAGAATCAAACTGGTGGATTTGAGGGGTTTTTTATATCTTGTCTTTCAAGTGGCTTTTATATTTCTTAGCATATGAAGATAGCATATGAAGATAGCTATCAGACTCAAGACACAAATAAGTTCACTGTTATTTGCATTTAAATTCAATTGTTTATCCCTCATTTGTACTCAACCACTTGATTTTAGCTAGTGCAGAAATTCTCCATTTGGGTTTTCTTTTTTCTTTTTTTTTTTCCCCCAAAGTGAATATTAGCATTACCTGTAGTGATAACTGCTCTTTCAGCTACCTTGTCACAGCTGACTAGGCACCTGTCAACCAGTCACAAACCCACAACATAGTCTCTCCCTCCAACTCCATTCACATACATGTGCAAAGATGATTTTGCAGGGGAAGCTTTACATGGGAATTCAAAATGATTCCATTATCTCATACTGCAGAATGACTGGTGAGCCTTCTAAGATGCCACAGTCTCAAAGGTAGTTTAATCACAACTTTGCTCTGTACCTTGAAATGCAATTATTTTACAGCTAAGCAATTTCAGAAATGCTTAAGGTAGTCTGAAGAAGAGGCTGTGCTGGGCTAGCATCTGACACAGGCGGATTTTAAATTGATGTGCCTATAGGCACTACTACGGGTAATGATTTGAGTGGAATGACTTTTGCATTCCTGCTTTTGTAAGTAAGTGCTGTACGCTGTGATTAGTTTTCAGCTGCTACCACAAAGAGCAAATCCATTCCCTGTTGTCCTCTCCACTGAGCCAATCTCAGTAACATGGCCAGAAGGACAAGAGACCCCCAGCCAGGGGTCAGCCCTCGTTGCTGTGTCCCCCCAGATTTCTCTGGAGGAGATCTCCCCATGACCACCAACTCTGCTCTCGTGTCCCCGGATCCCAGGAGCCAAACCCGCAGAGGGGAGGAGATGCACTCAGGGCCCTGACATCAGACAAGTGTCTGCAGTTGATGAAATAAGAAAGGAGTGCAACAGGGGTAGGGTTTGGATTGGAGAGAGGAGTGGAGAGAGCAAAGCTACTTCCTCTGGTGACCGCCTCGCTTCATTACATACCCCGTGCTCAAAACTTCCAGCGCTTTGCAGGAGAGCAGGACTGCACGTTTCCTAAGTGAATTGCTTATGGAAGGACAAGAGGTGAGCAAGTCAGTGCCAGTAAACCACTTAATGAACTAGGACCTTTTCTTCTTCATAAGTTATGCAGATGGATTCTCATACTTTATTTGTTAGTCAGTGAGTGGCTTGTGACAATATTTTTCACCCCAGGGACTACTTGAAAATTATTTGGTGCAACTACTGTTTCAAACATTCAGTCTAAATTATATATTGCTAGTTCTTTATCCCAACACAACATAGATTTTGCTGCTCAGTGGAAGCATTCACAACCCTCGCCTGAATTTTCTAGATGGCTGCACAAAAATTTCTGCTAATGGTACGCATGTAAGTACATGTTTTTGAAGTATACACTACTTTTCCTTTTCGCAAAAGTGTTATAGTGGAAAAAATTGCATACAAAGGTCTTTGCCAAATTCAAACAAAGTTTGAAACATGTGGGTTTCCTGCAATAACTTCTCCTTTCTGTAGCACTTGTTACACTAAAGGATCAGGGAGCTGCCTGGGCTGTGAGGAAAAACCTGCAAAATGCTATACAAGTCCATGGATTACCCATTCTTTTTCTGGAAAATTTGAGCAGCCTGCAAACATCTTAACAGAAGTGACCTCATTCTCTCAAATGTGAATTGTTTCTCCACTTTAAGAACGTCCATACCTGAACAATTTGAGGAGAAAGAAGTTTAGAGATATATAATAAAGACTTTCTTCTCCTGGCTGGAACAGGAGTATCCAAGCACAGCACATCACTGCAGTACAGGGACTCACCGCAGTCCTATTGGTGTTGTGTGTGCAACCAAAGACAAGTACTCTCTGTGCTGAAGAGATAATAAAATAGGCTAATTTGATGCTAAAGTGATATTATAAATAATTACTACATTCTCCTTCATTCCACATATCACTGCCACTCTTTGAGAAAACCCAAGCTTCACCAACCCCTGTAGCCTTAACGGAGCACTGAAACATTTAATGCTCACAGACTTTGTCGACAATAGTGCAAAAACATATTGAGTGGCATGCAGAGTGCTAAGAAGAATTTAAACATTATAAGGCAATGCATTTCTGGTGCTCTTTCTATATCTGTTGGTGTTCTTTTGCTTTTTGTGCTTGTTTTTCTGTAAGATTTCAAAATCACGTAGCCATTTCTGTATTTTTGTATCCACATAAATACATAAATCAGAGTATCTGTCACTTAGACTCCCTGGAGCTTGTAATGATATTCTTTTCAAATATCAACAAAGAGCCTAATATATCCATAACTAACACATTCCACCTGACTGTTCTCTGATGGGCAGAGAAACAAAACTGTGTCATACATTTAAAAGCAAAACACCCTTGGGATTTCTCACGTCCTAGGTCGTGACAGTCCCTCTCAGGAGCAATTGTCTGTAAATATTCACATAGCTTCATTGATCTCCTTACTTTCTTTCATCATAAGACCCATAAAACTTCACACATCTGGCCACCCATGTCTTCTGTTTACTCTGTTTCTATCTGTAGACCAGTGCTGTCATATTTCTACTTTGTCCGATTATTTGTGCCCTAAGCATTTGCCACCTTCTGCTTCATCTGCAAACTCTCAGGGGAAGGAAAGGGGGGCAGGGGGTGTTTGCTCCCAGCATGTATAGAAAAGCACAGTGAAAGGCCCCAAATGAGATGCCCTCATGATACAGCAACGTAAAAAATAGCTAGTGTTTGGTTGTACTCCATTTTCTACACCTGCAAAAGTGGATGGACGTAACTAGAAGGTTCTCAACTAGAAGGTTCTCTTGTTTTCCTGTTGTGCTCTACCAAACACTGCTTAGTCCTGACTGACAATACCCCCTTGAGTTATTACCTTAGGGCTCTCAAGGTGAAGTTGGCTGCTCAACTCTTTTCAGGGAGTTCGTAACATTCCTTTCTCTTTGTATGTTCATCTCAAGACCAGTACCTTACAGCTGGGAGCAATGATGAGTCTCTACCTTCCTGAATTACATAGGCTCTTCAATTACAGAGAGTTTGGTTTCTTTTATCACTTCTAGGACCCGACCTTTCTGTAGGTGTTAAGCCACCCACAGAATCACAGAATCACAGAATCACTAAGGTTGGAAAAGACCTGTAAGATCATCAAGTCCAACCATCAACGAACCAACACCACCATGCCCATTAAACCATGTCCCACAATGCCACATCCACACGTTCCTTGAACACCTCCAGTGATGGTGACTCCACCACCTCCCTGGGCAGCTTATTCCAGTGTCTCACCACTCTCTCAGTAAAGACATTTTTCCTAATATCCAGCCTGAACCTCCCCTGGTGCAACTTGAGGCCATTTCCTCTTGTCCTGTCACTTATCACTTGGGAGAAGAGACGAACACCCACCTCTCTGCAACCCCCTTTCAGGTAGTTGTAGAGAGCAATGAGGTCTCCCCTCAGCCTCCTCTTCTCCAGACTGAACAACCCCAGTTCCCTCAGCCGCTCCTCATCAGACTTGTGCTCCAGACCCCTCACCAGCTTCGTCGCCCTTTTCTGGACACGCTCCAGCACCTCAATGTCCTTCTCGTAGTGAAGGGCCCAAAACTGAACACAGCATTCGAGGTGTGGCCTCACCAGCGCCGAGTACAGGGGCACGATCCCCTCCCGACTCCTGCTGGCCACACTATTTCTGATCCAGGCCAGGATGGCGTTGGCCTTCTTGGCCACCTGGGCACACTGCTGGCTCATATGGCTGTCAATCAACACCCCCAGGTCCTTTTCTGCCAGGCAGCTTTCCAGCCACTCGTCCCCAAGCCTGTAGCATCACATGGGGTTGTTGTGACCCAAGTGTAGAACTTGTCACTTGGCCTTGTTGAACCTCATACAATTGGCCTCGGCCCATCGATCCAGCCTGTCCAGATCCCTCTGCAGAGCCTTCCGACCCTCCAGCAGATCAACACTCCCGCCCAACTTGGTGTCATCTGCAAACTTGCTGAGGGAGCACTCGATCCCCTCATCCAGATCATTGATAAATACATTAAACAAGACCGGCCCCAAAACTGAGCCCTGGGGGACTCCACTTGTGACCAGCCGCCAGCTGGATTTCACTCCATTCACCACAACCCTCTGGGCTCGGCCGTCCAGCCAGTTTCTTACCCAGCAAAGAGTGCACCTGTCTAAGCCACGAGCCGCCAGCTTCTCCAGGAGAATGCTGTGGGGAACAGTGTCAAAGGCTTTACTAAAGTCCAGGCAGACAACATCCACAGCCTTTCCCTCACCCACTAGGCAGGTCACCTGGTCATAGAAGGAGATCAGGTTGGTCAAGCAGGACCTGCCTTTCATAAACCCGTGCTGGCTGGGCCTGATCCCTTGGTTGTCCTGCATGTTCCTTGTGAGTGCCCTCAGGATGAACCTCACCCAGCTACCTTACAAACCTGGAGGACATCATTGCTTTGACCTAACCATTTCTACACCTCTGCTCAAGGGACACTGAATTAGGATCCAAGTTTTGCCACACTCAGCAAGTTCTAAAGAAAACCCATGCAAGAATTTTCAGTTATTGACCTTGCTGTTTATCACACAGTGTCAGTGGGAATTGGAGCAAGTCTTTCTTCAGTTGCCAGCACTGGTAACTAATGTCCTGCTCTTCTCTGTAGCTGGAGGCATTTTTTCTGCAGTTGAGATAAAAGCTTATGGTTTGATTGTTAGCTTGCTTTCTTAGAGGGAGGAGGTTAATGCAGTCATGCTGTCAGGGTATATGTGTCTGCTTGTCCCACCTTTTTAAACTTAATTGATCTTCAAGACCAGTTTTACACAATTTTGACAGAGGAGCAAAAGTCTCAGGTACACCTATCTTCTGGAATTTTCATGAAAATAAGCAGCATCACAGAGAGATGCTGTCAGTGACATTTCATAGGGAAGATTGCAGTACAAGCTTAATTTTTCATACGGTTTAGATGCAAAGATCTTGGACAGTGGAAAAGACTAAGTACACGCTTGCACCTTATTAAACAGCCAAAATTCTAACCACAATGCACAAAATCTTAGGAAATTAGGCTTCATTAGTTTTGCTAGTTACAGGAAAACTTGTAAAATGCAGATTCTGTCTATTCCTGACTATGCCTTATCCGTAAGTAGGTGAAACAACCAGAACTCACTAAAATAACATGAAAGATTTGTTTTAAAGTAGTTGTGATATGAACTCGCAGCTGGAAGGACTGTTTATTTATCTATCAAAGGCTCTTTGATGCTACTTGAGATGCATATGGACACGTTTCCTACAGAACACGTTTCTAAAAAAGCAACGTGATCCAAACTGTTAATGATGATATAAGGCCTTGAATACCTTAGATGAAAAAGCAGCGAATCTCAAAATGAGAAATATCTCATCCATTGCATCCCTGGTACTCATGAAAACTGTATGGGTGAATCCAAGCCACTGCGGTGCACCGTTGTGAAATTGGGCAAGGCAACCGATACAGTGAAGAAACGCCATGTTACCTCTAGATTGTTTCTCAGAAAACAATAGCTCCGTATATAATTTCTCAGCCTGTTTATGAAAGACTTAGAAATGGTCTTCAAAAATATGCCTAGAAACACAACCATAAATGTATTGGATGTCAAAAATAATTGTATCAATAGAGACACTGTGATCTGACACACAGTAATTTTCCTCAAATCTCATTCCAGCTAGTCACTGGCTTTTGTGCTATAATTACCTGTCTTTCTATCTCTACAAACCACAGGGGCTACAAATGTTATTACTTCTATTCTGATTAAATATCCTGCTCCGCTCAGATACCAACTGCTTTTCTTTGAAATTGTCTAATCAGCTAACATAATCAAGTTAAATTCAGAGCAGTTTCCAAACTCTGCTTAGCTTGAAGCTCTTGGGTTCTGCTTTAGAACCAAAGTCCCAGTGAATCCAAAAGCTTGTGTACTTTTCCAGCTGCCAATAAGAAAGTCTAAGAAATGTATTTCCTCTCTTTGCAAATTTTGTGTCACTTTTATCCTTAAACTATAACTGTATAACAATCCTAGCTTCATTCCAACTAGATATTGGCTGATTCTTAGCTCTGTGCTCCTTATAGGAACTAAAAAATGTATTAAGCTTCCTCTTCAAAACTGCATCATCGCAAAAAATAAAGAAACCATACACTGTGTTAGCAAAGAAACAGAAACATGCATGTGGATAAGGATATCCATTTTATCTGGAATCTTTTACCTTTTTGTACTCACACATAGTGGAGGGCAACTCAACAAGAAGGCCAACAGCAAAACCAGTGTGATATGAGACTTTTTCATTATATTCCCCTCAAGTGTCACACAGGTTTTGATACGCCAATTCCCAAACGTGTGGGAAACAAAAGCCATGGGGCAAAGATAAAAATGATGGCTGAGGACCCCAATTTGTAAAGGCACAAAACTTACTTACAATGACTTCTTTTCAGGGCCATCTATGAGTAGCTCTGAAAATCTAGTATCTGCAGATTCAGACATGGAGACGTCTAAAGGAATAGAATAATTCTGAGATGTCTGCAGTGATGGGCTCAAGGAGAAAGAATGAGTCAGCATCAGAGTAAGGACTGCCTGAACAGTTACCAGCACCCAGTGAAAATGTTATGAAGCACTGATTTCTTTCTCTCATTAATTTGAAAGCCAGTCTGACCAGAGAGCTTCCTCCGTTTGGTTTGCTGCTTGAACACTGTCAGGGAAAATAGAGATATTATTGTCAAAATCTCTGCAATTCTGCACAAAAATGACAATGCCTTTACCAACTCTATCCCATTCCTCAGCTATTTGTTTTTCCTTAAGAGTACATTTTTAGTATCTAAATTCATGTTGGACCTGCAATCTGAATCCATGTATCTTGCAATCGCTGTCAAAGACTGCCATAGGAAGATTTGTTTGTGGTAAGGAAAACCATAATTTGCTTTACTGCTATAGAAAATTTATAAAGAAGGATTCTTTCCTTTTCTGAATCCAAATCATTAAATAATAATATTTTTCTTTAGGTTAGCAAATCTTATCCATATATTTGAACTTAAGGATAATCACTGCATCTGCACAGAAAGATACACACAGGACACTGATTAAAGGATTTATAGAATCAGCCTGTGAGTTACAAATACAGAAAGATTTTTCTTCTAGAATAATGACTATTCCAAATAAAGAGAAAGGAATGAGAAACCTTGTTTGTGACATTAGTTGATAATAATGCAAAATCCCCATGCAAAAAAAAATCCAACTTCAGCAGAACATTTGCTTTAAATGACAGCAACTTGAAAGGGTTTCCCTCTGGAACATGTAAATGGGAAGATCCCCAATCTGTCTCCTTCTTCCTGTCTCAAAAATTGTGAGCTGACCGAGGAAAAACCATGGAAGTGAAACAAAATTTCCCAGACTGTTCCAAGCCTATTTTCTCCATGTAATGCCTGTCTAGTTCTTAGTAAAGCTAAAGGGATTTATCTGCATTTGAATCTGAGCAAGTACTGAACACCTCATTTCATCTTAATTGTGTGGACTGAATTCTGCAGCTAAAATGGAATTCACAGGTGTTAAGTAAACTGAAATGCACCTGAAACTGATTGTGATGAACTTGCATGTTATGTCCTTTATTCTAAAAGTTCTGAGAGTCTATCTTGTCAGTTAGAAAGTTAGGGAAAAAAAGCAAAGATAATTGATATAATCAAGCAAAACCAAACTGTCACTAAGACTAAAATATGATGAATTTTCAAACATTCTTCTAACAACCATGGCCTGGAGCTACCTTGGGCACTCTTCATGTAAAACAAATATTCACACACATATGCGCAACATTTATTTTTATAGAAGGTGTGCATTAACAGCATTATAACATACAGTGAACTTCCCTGTTCCGAAGGTGAATCCAAAAATGAGTAAGAGACTAGTAGGTTAGTCCGGTCCCTGTGCACACTCCCAGGCCATCTCTCTTGTTGCTGTTGTACATTCAGATTTGTAGCTCCCAGCAACTGTAAGAAAAGTCCCACTGGGATCGTGCAGACCCCAATCTGCAAGTCCCATTCAATGTTTCAAATATAGTAACATACTACTGTGATCATCTGCATTTTATATTGGGATCTCATTCACCAAGGACATGACCTCGTTTTTGTTAGGAGTGTGAGGGGAGCATCAAAACTTCTTCCTCTGCTGACACTCCTGCTTCTGTAACTTCATCGCTAAGGTCATGAGAAGTTGGAAGGGATCATAGATCCAAGGTACCTAAATGGCATGGTGCTAAAAATATATTTATTCAGAATGACTAATTAAGGTGAGTAACTACCAGTCCTTGTTAGCACTGAGGTGGTGTTAATTTGATCAGACTTCTGGCCTAGATAGGCTTGCAAAGCATTATGTTCCTAACGCAATTTCTCTAACGAGAAAGCATTTCAGAGGAGATGTTACTCGTCAATGCCTTTCTTTGTATAAATATTAAGTAGACATTTGCCTTTTAATGTTGATGTAATTTTTAGGGAGCAGGGAAACAGCAAAGATGTGACATCTGTATTGCCTTGGGATATGGAAAGAAAGTGAGAAAATAAACTTGTAATTCTTGCTCTAGTCTCATTATTTAAATACTTTGTAATGCTTTCACAGTAGAAAGTCATACTTGTAATGTGCTCATCAAACCTGTCTTTCCTTTAACTTACCATTATATACTTCTTGCTTTTTAACTCAAAGCACTCTTCAATCAATATTTCAATGCTTAAATGTAGCTAACATGGCAACATAAGTTTTAGACTAGAGGAAATACCTTTTGCTGCATTCCTTTTACCAGAAGGCCTGAGAGGAATAGGGAGAACGTACTGTTTATTTATTAATTAGAGCTCACAAAGATCTGTGCTGGAAGAATGCTCAAGAAAAAAATTACCCATTTAGTTGGACTATGAATATTTTACCACAAGAAGTCTTGCTTAGCGACTCCTGAGCGATAAGGTTTAGCCATCATCAGAAATCAAAAAGCCTTCTTTTTTTTTTGAGCAACATTTTGATAGATGGAAAACAGGATTTTGTAGAAAATACCAAATAAATGGCGTAATTACTAAAAAATGCCAAGGGGTTAGTTAGCCCCATGAACTTCACAGGTGATCGCATAGGCTTCTGGTTAAAAAAACCAGCCTATATTTTTAGGACTTCTCAGGGTAGGTTTGCGGGGGCAGAGATATCAGACCATGTCATGGTGCCCATGGCCCCTCTGCCAAAGCTAGGGCAAAATTTTCTAGTGCCCTTCTCTAGCCACAGCCATTCCTGCTTCTCACGTACCCCCACTGCAGCAGCAAGGGGATCAAGCTTTTATTATAATTTTCCCACTTTTGGAGCTATCCCAGCCCCAGCCCAGCCTGGCACCTTCTTTCTTCTTCCCCCTTTCCACTTTCATACTCATGCCTGGAGATAAAGCTGAAGAAAGTCTACCTCGCAGGGGCTGCTAAAAGGGGGAGAAAAAAGAGAGAAAATCTCAGTTACTTTACATGCTAAAAGAGATTTATTCACAATAAGGCGAGGAGAGGTTGTTACACAAGAAGTACTCTTAGATGCTGTACAAGAGACAGGTGGGAGGAAAGATGAGGAAGATGGCATGGGAAACATGGAGAAAGAGCAAGATAAAAACCTTTGTCACAACCCTTTCAGTGACCTCACTCAGTCCCTCTTTTCTACCGTATCTCCTCCATACCAGACAGACCTCACTCCTCCAAAACGCACTCCAACACCGGCTTCCACCATTACATTCCCTTGTAGCCACCGTTTAATTCCATGTTGCTTCATCCATAGAAGAAAGAAAAAAACAAACATTATTTTGATATCACTGGTATGGCAAAATTAATTTTTTTCTACCATAATAAGATGGTTTATGCTGGATCTGCTAATTCCTGAAGTATACTTAGACTTCTGAAAATCTGCTGTAGAGATTCGCAGAGGGGACCAGCCTCCATGAACTGGAAAAACAAGTTCCATCAAAGGCCAGTGGGACTTGTGATTCCAGATTGCTTAGGTGCATTTTGAAAAAATCTCTTCTCTGGGAGAAAAATTTTACATTTATTTGTTTTTAACATTTTCTCGGTATACTTATAAAGTGGCTTTGCAGGACCACATACTTGTGACTAGGTGCAAATGGGAATTCAATGGTGTTGAATAAAAGCTGATGTAGTACTCTGCAGAAGTAAAGGATCAGAATTTGGCTCATAGGAAATAAACTTATTTTATGGCTCACTCAGATTTATTTTCTGTTCTTCAATGTGGAATGGAAATTCTGGAGATGGAGAGCATATGCCTGGTTCTTGGAATGAAAAAAGCAGTAATCAAGGGAGCCATTGCTTACCCTAGTGCTCTTGTTTGGAAAAAAACCCTAGTCTTCTTAAAATGTTATTTTTCATCTTATCCAAAAATTTCCACTTTTTAACTAACTAACTAAACACTTTTGAACACTTTTTCCAGGTTTCAGTCAATTTCATAACATATGTTATTTTTCTTCCTTACTAGTAAAAATAGTTGTCCAGTAATTAAGAAACAAACCTAACAAGATGAATTCAGAACAATTAGAGTGTTTAATACACTGTTGGACCAACATTTCAGTAAAGTCAGTGCCCAGTACAGATGTTTCTGGGAAAGAATGGATATATACACAATTGGAGTTTTAGTACTGCCACTTTAATAATGGAGGTTGGGAATGTTTTTAAATTGGTGGAAGTTATTTAACTCTGAAATGCAGATGACTCTGTGGCAAACAGCCTGTGAGTGAAGGTAAGTTGAAAGGTAATAGCATTGGGAGGAAGAGGAGGGTTGCTGGAGTCATCATACATGACTATAACTGTGTTTCATTCTGGCTGTCAATATTATCTTGTTAAAGAAATAACTTTATTCACCCTCTTTCAAAAAACTACTACAGAAGACAGCTCAAGAGAATGGATTAATGATTGCATCCTTGTGTTCAGTAATATTAAATGCACTGAATGCTTCTTTCACCATTGAAGCTTTATATGTCATTAAAATTTCTAAATAGATTTATATAAAAACTTCACCAGGATTTATAAGGCCAAGTTTTAAAAAATCATGGTTAATAGTATCATAAAAGATGATAGTTCTTCCAAAATTAAAAAGTTGGCATCACAATAAATAAGGAAGTGCATAATAAACCGGTAAAAACTTCACATGCGCCAATGCCCCCAACCACTTTACTACCCTCTTAAAGGACAGAAAAGCAAGGACTTTCATTTAATTTGATAAAAGCAACTTGAATGTTTAACTCCATTCACCAAGTTTCTGTAGCCTCTGAAGATTTATGTCCTTTTTAAAAAATTACATTTTGTGTATTATTATAGGACATTATAGGACTGATCTAATAAAGACAGTATATAATCTAATGGAGTAATAGAAAACAGAGATGGCCTGGTTTAAATAGCCAGACAGTGTCCAATTCTTAGTGAAATATCATGTTCTAAAACATGTTTTCAAGTGTTTTCTCACATCTATCATAAGTATTTCCAAGAGATGGACCTTCTCTTCTTGCCTACAGACAAAATGAAGTATCATCTTCCACACAAGTTGATAATTATCAATTCTGTTGAAACAGATTCATCTAAATTAAAATCTTAGCAAATGTTTTGGAGGACAGAATTCAGCTATATTTATAGACATAAATTAGATACATATCAAATGAAACTGAATGCTATCTAAGGAAAAGTGAACAACAAAAGTTGCTTTGACAAGCTCATACAAGTGAAACCAGGTCTAATGACTTTGGGTTTTAATATGACGGTACAGTGTGTACTTCTTATAAAGTATAGGATCAGTCCAACCTCTGTTCTAAATTATATCCATCCAACATACTGATTCTAAATGGATGAGCCAGAAAACAGAATTCAGCACTTTATAATGCGAAAAGTAGGTACTAAGTCGTGAGTACGTATACCCTCTTCTAGCTATATCTTTGCCTATCCAAGTACCTTAGGATGCAGGTAACTTTTCACCTAATGATACTTTTTACGTATTTCCATCACCCATCCTTCTCACCTGATTTTGTTTGTTACCTTCTATATCATGACACACGCTGGAATTGAAAATAAAAGCATAAAAAATGTGCTAATTTGAAAATATAATTGTTAGACTATTTTAACTTTGTGAGAGAAGCCAGGAGTGGATCTACTCAGGAAAACATTAAAAAATGCAACAAGGAGCAATAAAACCCTTCCATTGTTCTATGCAGCTTTTCTGGCCCCTTTTTTCATAAAGCCTGAAAAAACACACCTTTGTTAGCACCTTATATTTAGATATTGTATGTAGGTACGACAGAAAAACTGTGTGAAGATGAACTTGACATACTACAAGGGTGTTATGGATAAGGATTTCATTTATTCTTGGGTCTGTTTTTCTACCGGATAATCTTCTGATGCACTTTAGACAGGGAAAAGTATACTTCAGGAAGAAAAGGGGCACGTTAGAAGATTTTACTTCTCCCTTTACCAAAGCTCAAGCCTCACCTTGCCTTCCTCTTCCGGTCTTTTCATGGTTCCTTTCTGTGTGACATCTTGTTTAAGCCCATTCCTGTCTTCGCAATTAGAGATTTCCACCTTCCTATGAAAGGTCTGACCACCCAGAGCCTGAGTGCATTGCTCTCCTCTCCTAAGGTGTGAGGAAATGTGAGCCTGTGTTGCTGTTGTTACAGAACAGTTATGTTTTGCTTTTGTGAATGCCACATCAAAAGAAACCTGCACCTCTCCCTGAAGCCAGTCAGAGCTAAGAAGTGTATTGGGTCTTCATTATGTCCACAGTGTTATACCGATCCTTGAGAGCTTCAAGGAGACCTGAAGCCCCTGTGTCAGAGAAGCAGGGTTGAAAAACTCTGCTAAGATTCCTCTGCAGTCTTTTAAATATCTTTCCTTCCCTCTCATTAAGGGCTGATTTACACCATGGTTTGGAACAAGGTGCAGAGGTGCCAAAGCTGTCGACGATCTAAGCATTCAGTCAACACATAGCATTTCTGTCTGCAGAGTTAGCTGCAGAGCTGGTTCAAGTTTCTTTACATCCACAGGGCAGACATGCCCTAATTATCTCAGTGATAAAGAGCAAGATGTTCAAATTTGATACACTAGTCCCTGTGGGACAGAGCGGCTAGTTGAAAGCAGGTCTGTTAAACCTGTGGTTATGCTCACTGCTGCTGCATGATGCTGATCTAGATGGGGCTTCGTAGGGGCTACAGGGGCTTAGGCACAGGCTGTTGCTCTTGTCCAGCCAAGATATAACACAGGCAATGCTGAAAAATACTCTAATATTTAGAGTGGGGATGAGAGAGTAAAGGACAAAGTAATGACTTTGATTTCAGTTCCTCAGCTTAAAGCCCTCAGGATAAAGACTTCCCTGACTGGGGGAACTTATCATGACATTGACTGAGATAAAGTCATCCCTAGACTAAAGATAGGCTGTGGCACGCAGCCTGTCACAGTAGCTATGGAAGGACTGTATCAAACTGCATGTCAGCCCGAAATATTTGTGTTTGTATCACACTACGTCACTGGGTTTGGCTGCCCTAGGGCTCATGATTCCTCCACCTTTCTCCACACCCAACCACTCTATTCCCAACATACTCCTCTTACAACTTTGCACCAGCTAAACCTTTAATATGACTTTGCCTTTGGGTCAGCAGAGGGGTAGGGGCTGATCATGCTGCATGGGCAACATATTCAGACCCCAGAGGACAGCAGGCCCCTCCTGCAGTTTCACATCCTACTTCTTCAGTGGACGAGCCTTGAAAAGAGGCAACCTAATACACGTGAGTGAAAAATGTGATCTCAGAGGAAAGAAATAGATCACGGGAGTACAGAGATGTGGAACTAGAAGTTCACTCTGGGATTTTACAAGTCATCAGACTCAAGAGTTTATAAGGTGCTGGAGTATTGGCGTGGGCATTAGCAGTTAGCAACAGTGTCAGAAAATCATTGATCAGCAGTTGCAGTATGCTCAACTGTGAGGGTGGTTGCAAAGAGAATAACGCCATGAGGAGAGGAAAGCACGGACTCAGACAAGAGCAGTTTTGCAGAAGGGGTAGGAAGCAGAGCACATGCTCCTAAGCTTCCTTTCTACAGCTAACATTTCTGTGAATGACGTAGGATTCTAGATGAAAAAGTTTTCAGGAAAGGATCCCCTGTGAAAGCAAACAAATAAATGCTTTCAGCACAAAAAGAAGAGCCCAGCAACAACTAACTGAGCTTGTCATTTCCTTTATTACAGCTTGGAAGCCATTTGGTCCCCTTGTGGGACTGAGGCTAGTGCACTGACAAAAATACACTGTTTTCTTGCCAAATGGACGCTTTTGAAAAAGCTGCTATTTCATCATTATGAGACATTTAATTTGCCATGCCATCTAATAGGTAAAATGAAAAAACAGAGGCTCTAAAACACACCACTGGCGTTCCAAGCTTCCAATCTCTTCTCCCTCAGATAACACATTTCCTACATTAACGAGATGGAGGCACTCATGTGTGGTGCAATAAAGACAAAATCAAGTGCTCTTTTGCAGTGTTCTGTCAAATCCTCCAGGAAAATCTGTGGCTGCAGCTTTTATGCCCTGATTCAGAATTGTATTGGGGGAAGATATAAAAAAGCAGAATCCAATACGGACAGGCTCATCTGGAGGCTGAAGAAGTTTCTAAGCATTATAATATTACCAGGACATAATTAAGCAGAGGCTGATATAATTAAGCAAAGGGTGAGAAGAGTAGGGGCCTACTAAAATCTTTGAGGGTTTTTTCACTGAGCTTGACGGATTGCAGATTTGACTTTAACTGCGTGTGCTAAAATTGTCCACAGCTTTACTGATTAGACTGTTCATCCTATTTTTCACCCCAGCATGAAGCTTTTGTTGCTAGTTAGATGAAAACATGTAATTGATCAGGAGTTCTACGATAGCATGTATGTGCTTTATTAAAAATATGAATCAGGCCACACGGGCTTCTAGCCTCTTTTTATGAAATCTCGTTGCATCTTCTCTTCCTCATTATCTCTCAGAAATGAAAGCCAGGAGCCAAAATCCACAGTCCAGAATGCATCCCATGTGGGACTCGGCAGATACTACTCTTGCTGTGCTATGCAGAGCTTTTACAGTGAAGATGTCACTGCCCTTATACTTAGTTCAGCATGTCCAACCCGTGAGTCTCCCAGATGCTTCTTAGCTTTCATTTTAATAGCTCCTTAGAACAGATGTTCCTTTCACCTCCTTGTATTTCTTTCTATTCCCCATAACTATGTTTTCTCTGAAAAGTAAGACAGTGCAGTCGAGTAGGCTGTGCACTTGCTTCACAAAAAGGTACTATGGGTAGGACGCTTAAGGCTAGGGGTCTACAGGGTGGATGTGTAAATTGGAGTAAGTCAGCGTGGTGTCTTCTCATAGTCAAATTGAAGAGATAGAAAAAGCATTTTTAGGAAACAATTAATCTGACTTGTTTTACTTTAGAATGGCATGGATACTGCTCTAAAAACGTCTCAATACAGAGGGAGCTCTGTTGACTGCCCCTGTCATAAATGTTGGTGTCTACATCTGGTGAGATGAAACACGCACAATACCCAGAGAACATTTCCATTTTATGTTCTCTTCTTTGCCAGTTTCTACAGGGTGGAAAAGTATGCATTTGCTCCACAGAAATGCAGCTGGAATTCTGCAGAAGCATAAATTAGAGTTTTTTACCATCCATCTGCTTTTTCCAACTGTAAGCCTACTACAAAGCTTCATGTTATGTGGCATCCTAAAGAAGAACTGTACCTCAAAAGGCCAAACATTTAATTAATTAAATATGGAGATAAATCGTCGTTGAGAGGAAGGAAAACAATTAGGTATTTCAGACAAGGGAAAACAGATACTTGTTCTCAGTGGACGTCTGATGAGCAAGCATAAGTCAATGAGGCAGAGACAGAGGAGGGTTGTTCCAAAAGACTGGCGCCTCAGAGGAGAAATTCCTGACGTTACCAGATGTAGGTGTGTGTCGAGGTACACAGAGAAACTGAGAGACGTACAGGAGGGAGTGGACAGCAGAGAGGGTCTGTAAAGGGGCACATACAAACTCCCTCCCAACTGCAGTTTAAAATGTGATCCAAGTCGCAATTTGGGAAGCAAAGAGCCAGCTCATTGCTTCTCACCATTGCCCTGGCTGAAGTCAGCAACTCCAGCCCATCCTCAGATGTTCATCCTTGACCTTTTCTTGATGATTATCATTTTCCTGTTCAGTTCCTGCTCAGCAGCAAGCAAGAGTGCCATTTCTATCAACAGGACCCAAATTATTTCAGCAAATCTGATTTGTTTTGTCTCAATTAGGCTAATGAGTATGGTCACAAGCTGCTGAGCTGTTTGGTAGGAAGATGAAGTAACTTTGCTGGTTAGGAACAGCTGGGAGTGGTCTGAGGCTAGCTACCTCTCCATCCAGTGCAGGTGCAGAGGGAAGGGGAGCCTCTCTCTGCCTGACAGCAGCCTGGAGCGAGCCAAGCAGGCTGGAAAGAAGGGCCATGACTACAGACACTGGGAAGACATGAAAAAAAATTCAGTACCTACCTAAAAAAAAAGGAATTATTTGTTGGGGCACAGTTACTCCTGTAAAAAGCTATAGCTCTTTCATCTTTGCAGTTATTTCTGCCTTCAATCGGCTCATAACGCTCGCAACCTGGTTCTCTTTCCAGTAACGTCCTTCCAGTTAATGTTCTCTGATGTGCACTAAACCACCTATCAATTATTCATATTACAACAGCACCACTATTTCTTTTAAAAATGAGATTAAACTGTTTATTGAAGCTGCTGACCTAGGCTAGTCACTAATGAGACATTTGGTTCATTACCCTGTGTTTTTCTCTCTGCTAAACTATGAGTTAGAAGGGCTCAGATGGGAACACTCCAAGCTCCTTATAGGATTCCATGTAACAGGTGAGACAACACTAAAATGTGTAAGAAAAGTTTCAAAGTTTCCAAATACAGAAAGTTAAAAAAATATTAAAGAAAAGGCCTGTTTTTCTCATTTCGTTGGTACAAATCATGAGTTTTGCAATTTTTTTTTTTAAGTAGAGACTCATTTACTGGAGAAAGTGTGCAACTGAGAAGGGAATTGGCCTTGATGAATGCAGTTATGACTTAGAAACAAAGTATTTGTACCACAAGCAATTAATTCTGCTGAGATTTATTTAAATTGCAAATGCAGGAAGGAGATAATTTCAGTTCTGCCCCGTTCATCAGAAACTCCACCCTATCCCAAACCTATCAGCATCAGATCCAGTCACAAAATATGCAGAACAATGTCATCAGAGCAAATTTTAATTAGGGGATCATACCCAAAGGGCATGGCACTGTTTCTAATTGAGAGGTTTTTGTCCCTTTCAAATTAACATTTCAAAAGGCATCACATGGAGTAAAGCCTTGGGCCTTTCCATCAGTTTTAAATTTCTTTAAATTTGGGACATGACAGAAGGAAGAGACATGATACCTGTGTGAAATTATGAACTGTCAGGCTGCTTGTTTAAAACAGGTAGATTTCTGGCTTATGAGATATATTAAATTCAACAATACACATCACAGGTTTATCTATGTGGAAGAAAGAAAGGAAGAAAGGAAGGAAACAAGGAAACAAGAAAGGAAGCAAGCAAAAGAGTAATACCATTAAAGTTAAAAAAAAAGAAAGCTTAGAAGTTCTTCTGCCAAGTGGTGCTCCCTTTGTTCAGACTACCATAACAGAGGTCTGAAATCCCCAGTATAGGTAGGGTGAGGCTCAGATGCTGCCAGGAAAATATTGGCAGCAGTTACTTCTGTGCTCGAAAGCATTTTGACAAGGCAAACTTAGTTAGAATCAACATTAAAATAGAGTTTGGACAGAGCAGTTGTTAAATGATCTTCTCCTTTATTTCCCTTGATGGAAAGGGTTAAAAGAATCAGTGGTTCTAGCTAAGTAAAGACTCGTGTAAGATACTATGAGTAGCAGGAAGTAATTACCATATGTCCTGGTAGCTGATCACACATGCAATACCTAATGCCAGCAAAAGTAGCATCCCCCACCCATTCCAGCTCCTATGCTTTCCTGTTGAGGTTAGCCAGGAGGGACGGATGCTTACCATTGCCTAAGTGACCAAAGCTTCAGAAAGCAGACGGTTTTTTGTTTTCAACCTGCCCCCACACACTGCAGGGCACCAGACCTCCTGCCACTGCCAGAGACACCTCTTGGGACCATCAGAGTACAGCAGTACAGGGGGGCTAAATAGGGAAAAACCATGGAGAAGAGCAATGCAGGAAAGTGCAGCCCAGCAAGGACCATCTCTGGGAAACTGTATGCCCTTGGCTCTCATGCAAGGAAAATCACGGAGAGAAGAATTGCTGAATATAACCTTGGAAGGGAATGCTACATCGGGATTTGTGGCCAGTCGCAGAAGGAAGAATGGCTTTTTTTTTCTTTTTCCTGTAATTGCTAGAGAAAAAAAAAGACCAAAAGAGCAACATATCACTAGTCAAAGCCAAGACTGCTGAGAGAGAAACAGTATCATGATCTAGCTCCCTCTAAAAATAAGAGTCACTATTATTTATTATTTGAAATAATATCAGGGGGTTTTGTTGTTGTGTGGTTTGTCTGTTTGCTTTTTAACTTGACCGCTCTCTGTGGAGCCGAATTTTCAAATATTTTCCCATGTCAGAAGACTGCACGTCCTCTCAAAATGAAAGTTCAGTCATTTACACAGCAGGACATTAAAGAATAGGACCTTCAGGAAAACAAAAGGAAAACAGTAAATACCAGAAAGTTTGTCATAAAATCACAAAAGCTGATAGCACTGGCAAAATATGAGAGTGCTTGCACATAGTAAGAGTGTTCCCACATGCATGTATCTTGGGCCAAAATAGACACTGGGCAACCAGCAGCACAGCCAAGAGGTGCTCAAACAGATCTCTGAACCATTAAGTTCACACACGATGCAGCACTGTGCAGACTGGCCAGATCAGATCTGTGCATCAGTTGGACCTCTGCTCTCTTCGCAGAATTAATCCACTGACAGCACCTTTCACTGGCTCTGTACAGCCTGTGACCACTCTGCTGCCCACCCTTCTGGTCCTACATTGTGGCAAAATTCACCTGGCTCAATGTAGATATCTATGCCTGAGGCAGACACCGCAGGCCCTATTTGCAAGCAGGGGAGATCCAGGCAAGGCACTTGGTGGTTTAGCTCCTCCTAAGGCAGGTCAGGTGAACAGCCTGCTAAAAGCACCCACTTCTTCGTGTCTGTAAAGAGGATCCAAGGAGAGTTGCTCAGATATAGGCAGCTACGTCGTAGTCGTCCAGCTTCAGATGAGAGAAACCCACCTTTTGGGGAAGAGTGAATCCATGGGGAGCAGAGGAGACTATCTGTGAAGATCTTAGGAACTGCAACAGCCTCTACTGAGGAAGACTTCAGGGCATGTGTGATCTGCTCAAAGTTTGAGAGACCCAGAAATTATCAGAGAGCTGCATCAACCTCTGTAACCTTCAAGGTCATTTAGCATAGTGCTTACAAACTTGCGTTGGACCTAGGAAAAGGAATAATTAATGTTTTCAGGGAAATTAATTTTCCTGGGAGCACTGAGCATTCAGGCACTAGCATTAATCTTTCTAACTGTTATTGTTGCATTATTGTTTGCTTCTTTGTTTATTGGCTACAGTTATTCCTGACCTTCTTGACTATAAAAAAATGCAGGCAAAATTTTATGTCGGCCACATGGAGCTCAAATTAGAAAATACAGGAGAAAGTAATTCATTTTCTTAGCTCACAGGAATTAGTGATCTGATCTACTTAGCTATTCTTCAAGGTCCTTATGCATTAAAAAAAGCTAATAAGAGTGTGTTACAAATAATGAGAAGGCAACTAGTGAAATTAGAATGCTTGAATGCCTTCTGAAGTCGGTGAAGCAAAATGGGAGTGTAGGGGCTTGAGTTGTGTTTGATACCGGCAGTGTTCAGTACACAGGCAATGCAATTTCAACTCTTTGTTCATTGTAAAAGATGGGATGTGAATTTATTGCCTGGGCTACAGTTTGTACAACTACAGGATGCTTACTACAGCAATAAGCTTTCATGTAAACATAAAATGCTTGCAGCGCTTTAGTTTTGCTACAGAAATGAAACAAACATTTGTGGATACATAAAGGCCTGGAAAAAATTGCCAAAAGGCAAATATTACTGATCTTCATAAGAGAACACTTCAGGGGAGAAAAGTGAGCTTCATGAGTATAGACTCGTTAAGATACTTGAAAATTTGATAGTGGACAAATCCTCCCCCACACCTTTTAATATTCTGATTCAGACACAATACTGACATTTCCATCAAATCAAAAGTTCTGGAAAATATGAGGTACTGAATCACTTCATTTGGATCTGTTTTTTTCAAAACATGTTGATCTTCTGAAATTCAAATACTTCTCTTCAATTTATTGAACTAAGTCCAAGCAACTTCTTCATTAGTCTAGTAATCCCTCGAACTGTTACATGCTTTTTAGGAGCAGCAGTCAGGGTGCCATCCGCTTTCTCCTTTTGGTAATGCTTGGACTGTGTCTCTCAAAAACACGGTTACGTGATAACCAGTAAGAAGACCTTTGGCTGAGACTGTGCAAACTAGTTTTACTGTAGGTTTGCAGTCTAACAGAAAGCTCAGTGTGTAAGCGGAGAACAAGGGTACCAGGAACTAAAGTACAACTCCAGAGGAAATTATGGCACATTATGTGGACACACATTAATTTTGAACTAGATAAAAGATAAAATGCACTGTGGGGTTTTTTTTAAACCATTATTCCAGACATTATTTATTAATGAGAATAAGAGAGGTGAGAATAGTAGGGGGAAATTGTATTTTCTATACAATTTACTCATGTAAAATGGAGAAAAATTCAGTTGCTTAAACCTTTTTTCAGGTCTGGAAAAAAGCAAGAAACTTCGAAGCTAGGTTGAGAAAAAGTCCGACCACACACTATCTATGTATCTGTTTTATGTACCCAGATCACTTAAGGCAAAAAGAGAAAATTTGGCTTTGTTTTTATAAATTATATGCCTTTATAAATGTCCCAATCATCTACTGGGTTGCAGCTTAAATAGGGAATCTGTCTTCTTCAGGAGAAAACAAGATAAAGTTCAATCAGATGAGAGGCTGTAAATCGCTTATCTGACCCAGATGGGTTCATTGCAGAAGGAAAGTGTCCAACTGTTTTCCTGAGCTCCCTGGCTCATTGTGCCCCCACACTATCTCCAGTCTTTGTTAGGCTATGTACTTCCCTGGCCTCGTGCTTTACAATCGCCTTGTTTTGTGTTCATGTCATATCTAGCCAGTGCCATCTTTGTCTGCAACTGGGACCACTAACCATAGCTGCAAGAGGAATGGCAAATTACTCTAATTTAATAAATAATACACTGTTGAGATATTTGGGATACATTTTTTTAGTTGCTGAGGTCTTGTATGAGTAACATCCTTGCTTATAGAAGATTCCCTCATGTTCTTGTTCTTACTTCTAAGGATAACAAATAAACAATCCAGCAGAGGACCAAGAGCCCATTCTTTACCTGGAACCACACAGATGACTTCTGTATGCTGACAATTCATATATCCTTGAATTTGCTTAAAGGAATTGAGATTTCACTATGGGTTCTTCCTAGACAACTGAAGAATTCAGGTGACAGTAGATTTGTTGATAAAGAAAGGGGTTAAAAAAAAATCCAGAAAATTACCAGAGGAAAAAGAATTTGGGAAGCCAAGGAGAAGTAAAACAAAGTGATGGCAAGGCAGTAATTTGGTCTTTCTGTCCAGGAAATGGCAGGAGTGAAACCATGGACCTGGGAAGGACTCATGAGTGGATTTACTGATCAGGAGCAGAGCTGCTCAGAAATACTCAGATATTCTGACTTCAATTGTCATTTGAATACAACCAAACCATTTGTAGGGACTCAGACAATGTTGCTCAGGTAATCTGGCAATATTGTAATGAAAGCTCGTTTGGCTTCCTGCCAAGCCATTTCTCCAGGACTGTCACAGACCAAACATTCAGGATAAACTTACCAATAGATTGACTGAGATCTTGGAAACCAGACTCTCCTAAAAACCACAGATCTTTTTGGGTCCAAAGATCTGAGGTCATCTCATGGAATCAGGCTTTTCAGATTCTGGAGGTTTTGTTATGAATCAAAAAAAGAATACATTTTAAAATATTAAAAACCTTTTTAAAATAAAATATCTCCACTAATCTCTGCACAGATCAATTTTATGGAAAACAATGAGGAGGGTCTGGGACAGCTAACTTTTTGGCTTCTTTGGATGAAATGCAAACATTCTAAGGGATAGTTTGTTATCCTCTCTTTGAAGGTTACAAGTAGGTCATAACAGTGCTTGTTCCCATTTTCAGATGTTGCAGTTCTGACTTTCACTCTGTTCAGGGCTCTTCTGAGCCCTGCAAAGACCTAAAAACTGGCCAGTGCTTCAGCCAGGAATTAACGCTGTGGTTCAAGCGTAAGTGAGTAAGAAGGTGATGTGTGATCTGAGGATCACACTCAGACACTTTAGGCAAAGGTTCCCATGTTTCCACACTGCCATGATATTGGGGAGACATTTCCTACATCTGCCTTCCCATCTTTCCCAAAATAAAGGTATCATTGTCCCTCATGCTGTTTTCCATTATTTTCCCAGGGACCAGGGGACTTCCTGTCCCCAAATTTCCTCTTTATGAACAATGTCCCAGTCCTCTTTCCTCTCCTCCTGCCCATTTTGGGAAGACTGTTATATTAGCAAATAAAGTGGGAAAAGGATTGTTCTGCAGCCTCAAGGGCAACCAGCACAGAGTGGCTCATGTCTATGTAGCTAGGCTTGCTTGGCACCCAAAACAGGGCTGCATCCAAACTGGCCATTGGGAAAAGCTGTTTGGAACGGATCCTACAAGCATCAATTACCAAATCAAATAGAGCCAGGACAGAGATCTGAGCCCTGGCACACAGCCGTTGTTAAAATAGTCCCTCTTGGTGTTGTCCCCGGTCAGCTAGCATTGCTCCAGTGCTGCCTGGACACAGGCATTAGCCCTGGCCAGAAACATTCCCAATAGAAAACTTGGATGTATTTTTTCTTGTTTGGAGGCAGAAAATGTTTAACAGCAAGGCTGTGTCCAAAATGTACCAGTGGCTTTGGGCCAGCAAACAGGTCCTGGGGCTGCTTACTATTAGAAGTAGCCAGTGCAGACCCCTCCCCTCCAGCCTCTATCCCTGGATCTGCTGTATATCTTTTCCTCAGGGTCCTTGCATATTGTCCATCCCACTGTTCCCCACAACCTCGGGGCTCAGAGGGCCACCTTAACAGTCCTGTCCCTGTCCCTGTCCTCCACCATCCAGAGTTCATGCTGGTCTGAGCACTTTCCACTCCCCTATGTGCCAGAGATCATGCCCACAAATTCTCATTCCTTATACATTTTGCCTCCCCCTTCCTTCACAGCATCCTCTTTTTTCTCTTTTTTTTATTTTTTTCCTTTCTTTGAGCTCCATCATTTAGGGTGTCAGCACTTTAAACTGTTGGGAAACACTGATACTGAGACAATTTTTGCACTGGAAAGTGTCAATATGTGCTGTCAACTGTTTCTATGATACAGAGACAGTGACAAGAGCTGGCTACTGACAGGATTTCAGCACGTCTGTCTAACACCCACATCTTCCTCCTCACTCCCACACCTTGCCAAAATCAGCAGGCTTCTGTTTATATTGGATGCCCTCGGATATTCCACCTGGTTTCCATCTGCCAGATCAGAAGGATATGGATATCCTATAAATTATTTGCCGTATCTTTCAATCCCATGCAGGCAGCTCAGGCATCCCTTGGGCATCTCAAAAGCACTAGGCAACTCTCTGCCTACAACTGAATTTGATCCCTAAAAGCTCCACTGACTACAGCAGGAGTTAAGACAGCTGTTGTACCTGTAGACACTTATCTATGGACACTTATCTTTGCTTTAGACTGAGCTGAGTAACTCCATAGGTTCCTTCCAGTATATTAATAAGATAGAGAGGCTCTGACTCAGATGTCAGCACAGATGTCTGCTGCCATCTGAGGTGTCTGAGAGAACCCTATCCGGCCACCAGCAGCATCTCCAGGAGGGCTCAGACCTTCCCTAGGGCCTTTGTAATGTGCAGCCCTCTGCAGATGCCTTGGATAACCTAGGGCATCACAAGTGGCACAAACCATCTATGCTTAGGCAACTGAACCCCATTCCCCGTGCACCTATAAACAATTGCATGTTGACACCTAAATTCAGATCTTTTATCTCAGAGTTACACCTTTGAGGTCTATGCTAAAACTACAAATCAAGCCTTGCAAATGCTTTACAGAGCAGATTTTAAAGTATTGTCTTACATTTTCACAGTGACAACAGCCCAGCTCAGTTAAAACTTGTGGTTTCCAAAATAAACCCTTCTTTATATTACTAGCAAAAGAAAATTACTCTGCTACACTATGTAAGTAAGTAGTTAATTTTTAAGCCCTTTGTTACCTCTATTAAGTGTCAGACAAACACTTAACTGTCCTGGATGTAAAAATACATACTTGACATTCTATTAGGTAATTTTCATCCATTTCAATATGCAGAAGCATCTGCTTGAGGTTAAGTCAATGGCAATTTGGTTTGTTGAGTTAGGAACCAAATATATCATCTGTTTAGGGCCAGATATTCCACATCCCATTTCCCTGTAGTCATTAATAATCACAAAGAAAAAAAAAAGAAAAAAGAGGAGGAGAGGAGAGGAGAGGAGAGGAGAGGAGAGGAGAGGAGAGGAGAGGAGAGGAGAGGAGAGGAGAGGAGAGGAGCGAAGCGAAGCGAAGAGAGGAGAAGAGAAGAGAAGAGAAGAGAAGAGAAGAGAAGAGAAGAGAAGAGAAGAGAAGAGAAGAGAAGAGAAGAGAAGAAGACTTTTCTTCACTAGTAGGGCAGTGCAACACTGAAAAATTTTGTCCAGAGAGTTTGTGCAGTCTTCATCTTTGGAAGTTTTCAAGACTAACTTAGACAAAGCCAATGTATGATCTGATGCAATGCTGGCAATACTCCTTCCCTGAGTCAAAAATTGGACTAGAGACTTCCAGGAGTCATTTCCAACCAATATCTCTATGATCTATAGAAACCTAAACTTTCACATACAACTTCAGAACCTTTGAGGAATAGCGGACAAATTTTGCCCTTGGATTTGAGCTAAGATTCCACTGACGTTAATAAGAATTATGAACATGTAGCTGAAGATGAGAATTTGGCCCCAAAATGAAGATTCAAATGATACATTTGAGACATATGTCAGATTTTTAGAAAGATTTTACCAGTGATATTTTTGCTGAGAAAGGTGAACTGACAGGCATCTTGTTATTAATGATAATTTCTAATAGAAGAAATCCTTTACTCTGAACTGCAAACGACATTATAGTGGGACTTGGAACCTGTGTCTAGCCAACACAATATATCTTAACAGGGCTGCAGACCTTCCTGCAGGAAATGCTATCAAATTTTAAAGCCAATTTATTGAAGGAAATTGCAGACAGCTTGAAAACATCCATGATCCTGTGTCCTGACATTGGCTTGTTAAGATTGTGCTATGACTTTGTGACACTGTTCTTTCTTATTTTGGTCTTTCACTTTATCTGACTTTGGCTTTCATGTCATGTCTAATGCATCACTTTGTCTCTTCTATTCCACCACCATCTTCTCCCTTTTTCTATTTCAGGTATGATAGGATCTATTTATTTTCTCCGGTGTGTGCCCTGCACATGCAATTAATGAATCACAACTGTGGGGTTTTTTTGTTGTTTTGTTTTTTTCATAAAAAAATTCTTTTCCCAGCGAATGACCTCTCCCAATTTACAGACTGGTTCTTAGGTAGGGTCTTTGGGTTAGGCATTATGAACATTGTGGGTTTGGAGCCCATGGCATGCTGTAGAGTCCATTTCTTCTTTTCTTCTTAGTCTCAGCACTCCAAATTCCTTGTCCCAATGCTTTCCTTATGCTTTCAGTTAAGCTGACAAATGAATCCAAATCTTTCCATTCTCTTTACAACAGCATGTCTGTGTTCAGTGTCTGTCTGTGTACAAAGTTGCCACATCATACTTCAGTTCAGCTGATAGTGAGGACACCACGACTTGATAGTCAGGCTATTTCAGCTGTTTATTCACAAGACTAAGGAACATGGTTTAAACTTTAATGATTGCCACCTGAGAAAACAAA
Source organism: Gavia stellata (assembly GCF_030936135.1). Taxonomy (NCBI): domain Eukaryota; kingdom Metazoa; phylum Chordata; class Aves; order Gaviiformes; family Gaviidae; genus Gavia; species Gavia stellata. The sequence continues at coordinate 106,024,598 of NC_082595.1, read as the reverse complement.
TATCTTAGAATGATACAAAAGCAGATTCCTCCAAATTGTCAGGAGGAAGGGAGAAAATAAGAGACTCAACAAACAAACAAAAAAAGAAACAGAGTAGACCAAGCAATATTTTTTTAAAATTATTAACAGTAAATGAATACTATTTTTATTGTCCTGACCTATTGTCAAATTGCATTTGAAAATACTGACAATTTTTGCTCAAAAGAAGTAATAACTCAGAGACAGAGTCTGAGGTGGAGGTATGGTGCTTTTCCCCTTGGATGATTTCTCTGTGAGAAGAAAGTCCCCAAAAGTAGCTGAGGGCCAGATTCAGTTTCACTCTTTCCTTCACCTCTTCCCATACCTCAGCCCAGAGTAGCTTGCTTAGGAAACTCCATTCCAGTGTCAGGGGCATCAGTCTTCCTTCCCCTGAGACAAGGGGATCCCCTTCTGTTATGGGACTTCCCACTTTCTGAAGGAGACCTCTAGTTATTGCATGGAAAAGAAATTCCTTTGTCAGTGTGCAAATGGTGCTTAAATTTATCTTCTGAATTTTCCCACTTAAGCTTAAGTTAAAATGCTCAGTCAAGAATAAATACTTTCATTTGCTTTGGTTGATTTGGGTTTTGTCAAAGATCATAAAGTAAAAATTAGAACCATGAGCCACTATAACATTTCCACTCACCCGAAGGCAAATTCGTTCCTCTAGTACATCAAGATTTGAATTCCAGAAATACACTTTACTTTCCACAGGAAAAGAACAAATGTGAGCTAATGCAGGCCAAAAGATTCAAATGAAAGAAAAATGATACTGGATTTATCACTATTTAATCAGAAAATGTGGAATTGCATTCTTATGTCAATAGCCTGGGTTGTGTCAAAAGAGTCTGAAAAATATTTCTGTGATCATGTTTAAATAGCAAAGTTGCAGGGAGAAAAAATAGAATTTTTGTTTAAAATGGAAAATATTGTTAAGGATTTCAAAACCTGAGACATTTTCAAAATTGAACAGTTTTACTTCTGCTTTGTTTCCCTCTTTTTGACTAGTGTGTAGAAGAAAATAATGGTCCCTAGGTTTGACAGGTAAAAGGAAGGTTTTGAGAATTGAAAGAGAAGGTTACATTTCTTTTTGATGCAATTTTTCAAAAAGGTAATATTTTTACAGAACACAATGAACAGTACAAAGGTAAGAAATATTAAAAAAGCCCCTCAAGATGTTTTGCTCTTTGGTGGTTGACTAAAAAACTGGAGGTGTGGGAGATTTTAAAAAGTGCTATTTATTTATATGAGTGCATACACATGTATTCCTAGTTAACAGCAAATACGTGATCTGACATGCATCAAATAAAGAGCGACCAATTAAAGCCCTTTTTCCACAACTTGGAAAATATACCTCAAGCCCTCAGAAGAGCTAAAGAGTGATTACAAACCAGTGAAGGAAGGGCAGTCACAACATTTATGTTCTGTTTTAGGCTGATTCATCTCAAAGCATAAATGAGGCATAAAAAATCCATCCACTAAGGACAAAGCTTCCTTGACCTCATTATTTGGCCAGGAACATTGAAGCTAAAATACTCTGGTTATCAGGAAACTTTCATGTTCTTCAAGAACTCTGAGGAGTAAAAAAAACCTTTGAGGAGTAGCGTAGGTGTCCCTCAGATCTTACATCAGTAGTACTAAGTGAACATGTACCCCTGACATCCAGAGTAGTGGCAGGCAATTACCTTGACTTGCAGAATATTGGCAAGTACTAGTTATATATTGTCTTCTTCCTTACATGCAACCGTTGTTTTTCACTAGTCTGCAGGAAATAGCTTGGAAGTGCGAAAAAGCGTTTTGAAAATTATTTTAGCTGCATACTAGAGTGGCAGTTTCTACATCACAGTGCTGCTACCACCACGGAAACTATACTTAGTCAGACAAGTTGTGATCTTCAGCTTCAGCCCCATAGCCGGCTAAGTGGAGGAGGCAAATCCCATAATAGATTGAACCTGGCTTGCTTTGTGTCATGTAAACAGCCAGAGCACCTCAGAGCATCAGAAAACATTCAAAGAAAGATTGCGGAAGCTGATGTAAAATTACACCTCAAGGAAGAAAGACTCTATACAAGTAAATCTGACATTGTCAACTCCCTGACAAAAACAGAAACAATCAAACTTTATATAATGTTGATGCCATACCATGATAGTGGAGAACACACACATCTCTAGATATTTTGAGACCATTTTGCAGCAAGAGGTTTATTTGCCTCAAAAGCTCTTACAACAGTCAACACGCTAAATGAAATCAGTAGCAGCACACAACTAACCAAAAAGAGAAACAAAGGAAATCCTTGTAATTCTGAATTATGATAATGTTTACTCAATCAGATCCTATAGCCTTTGTTGGCTAAAGATGGATATTACATGCTAAAAACAGACGCAAGGTGTCTGAGCCACTGAAGGGAAAAAAAAATAGATAGGCATAAACAGTCTTTAGGAGAAGATTGATGTTAAAGTCTCCTCTTCCGTAGAAGAGACTCGTTTAGGATATGTTATTGTATTACCAGCTTTCAGAAGCCCAGCTACTTTTATACCAATTTTGTCTCTTGACGTTTGACTTCCCAATTAAAAGGAATATTTTTCATTTGATCAGACTTCCTGCATTTGAAGAGGTACTTAGGAGCATCATTTCCCTGACATACTTCTCTGTATTACTACTAGATGAATGCCCCTCAGTATCTTTTTTGTAATATTTCAGACCGTAGTCCAGTTTCAGCTTTGTTTTTTTTAATTTGGCAAAAGTTGTCAGGGAAATAAACCAAATCCCTCCTCCTGACCGTACCCCAGGACTCAATCCTGCTCCTGGGCTCAGGAGGTCTGGGGGTGGGGATCCTCTGGGCTACCAGGACTGAGCCGGCTTGGGTGGATCAAGCGTCCTGGCATCTCCCTGCCAGTGCCCTGTCCAGGCCTTGCAGCATCAGCAGCTTCCCATCGCTTTCAACAGTAATTAGCTTTTTAACTGAGCTTGGGTGTTTTCTTATTTCTTAAAATTATATATGTTCCAACTAATTTAAAAGTGAATGAGGAGAGCGGGAACTGCTGCAGTCAGTGCTCCTTAGCAGGTACAGCTGAGTGTCCGCAATGCCTTCCTAGGGCCTTCTGATCCGTGAATCAGCACCGGCAACTGGGCTGGCTCGGACATGGACCTGCGAGGTCCGTCCTGATGGGTTCAGCATCACCTGTCCTGCTGAGAGGGGAAGGCAGAGCTCAGCCTCTTTCGCTCCCCATGCAGCTGAGGGGACGAAGGCAGGAGGGAGCCTCACACCCCTCTGCCCTGCCACGACAAAGCGATGATCCAGCTGCCATGTCTGGAGGACTCCAGCAGCAGAGGGTCCCAAGAGCGGAGGCCTGCAACCCCCATCAGCCCTCAGATCCCCTGGCATGGAAGAGATTGCCAGATGCCTGCACAGGAGCTCAGGGAACAGCAGAGGCTGGCAGGGTGCATCTCTCCCTGTTACCCATGGGGGAGAGCAGCAGCCCATGCCACTCACTCACCAGGCTGAAGTACACGCCTGTATCTCTCAGGCTTTTGGCACTCTCACCATACCCAAAAAGATGACCAAATTGAGACAAAACAGATGTATTTGCAGTATTTGGCCCTAGTGGAAGAGAAGGTGTCGTGGCACCCAGGACAGAGCCACCCTCCACCTCTAGCAACATTCATTTTCCTCCTTCCAGCAAGGACAAGATGGCCGCTGGCACAGCCATTGCTCCCCACAAAATGTCCGCCATGGTGACCTGCCTTGACTGCAAAACAGCTGCCGGTAGCTTCTAGAAACCCCCAAGGTTCAGCCGGTTTGTTACTATTTCGCCCTTCCTCATGCCAGGATTTTATTCTCTCTGCTGTCGTAGCTTGGCGTCTGTCTGCTCTGCCTGCTGAAGAGAAGGGAGGCACGCCTGGCTCTTACTTTGGGGTGCCATTAATCCTTCTCCCACAAGGACAAGGTGGGGAGGAAAGGCTACAAACTCCCAGCCCCATTGCCACCTTCCCTCACTTAAAAGGTAATCTAGTGAATTATGGGAGATTAAAAGATTACAATTCTTAATGTTATTTATATGAATCAGAGGAGATGAAGAAATGTAAACAGCTAGGGAAAAAGCACAGGGGAGAAAACAGAGACTGAGAGTGCAAAAAGGAAAATAGGCCAAGAATAAATTTGCATCTTAAATTCTGCTGAACTTAGTCTATTAATAAGTAGACAAATCTGTCAAATCTGCTCATCTAAATGGAAAGTTTTATATCAGGCTACACTTCCCCAGCAGAAATTAATACAGGCTGTGCAAGGATAAAGGCGGTGAAAGCCCCATACGAAAGGAGTCGGCAGGTCTCTGCCAGCAGCAGCTATTGATTCCCGGTCCTGAGAGGAAGCATGGCTGACAGCAGTGCAGGCTGTCCTGGTTTGACACTGGAATATATGCAGCTCTTTAGCCAAATCGGATGTATGCAAACTAGGAGGAGACATCTTGGAAAGACTCTGCCTGTGCCTGACTTGACCATGTGGGAACAGCCATTGAAGTAATTGCAACGGAAATTAAATGTGTGAAGTACAAGTTAATCTTGATGTTCTGATTTTTTTAGGGAACTCTTGGGTGCATTTTTGCCAAAGTGCCACTTGCTGGAGGCATGCCATTAGACGATGTTTTATTCAAGACACATGTTTCTAATCTGACAGGTGAGAAATAAAGGATTAACAACCTGGGTCCAGTAAAGACATTAAAAACAAACAACACCCATACATAAGACCAACAGAACTATAACATCGTTTCTTAAATCTTATGACTGTTGCGGCCTGAACCATGACTTGCAAATATCAAGGGTGGTATCACTGTGCCTTTGCTTATCCAGTCCTTTATTATTAAAGTTTTCTTTCCTGGATGGCTATCCTTAACCTGGAATATTGAGCCATCCCTCCACAGAAACTTCTCCCAGCAATGCTGGTCCAGCTGGGATTACTCAAATCTTCCCTCAAGAATGAATCATCTGAGGTGACTCTGCAATAGGTTGGCAGTTCTCTTGTATTCTGAATTTTGGCCTTTCACTCCTTCTTTCCCAACATTAGAAAGTTTCTGTCTTTTTATATGTCTTTTTATATAAAGGCAGTCACTGCAGTGGTTGTTCTCACTAGCCATGGATGGGTGAGATTCTGACACATCCAGAGTGTGCCTTAAGCTGAGGTATCTATCTCCTACAATTTGAAATCACAGAATCACAGAATCACTAAGGTTGGAAAAGACCTGTAAGATCATCAAGTCCAACCATCAACCCAACACCACCATGCCCACTAAACCATGTCCCAAAGTGCCACATCTACACATCACCTCCAGTGATAGGGACTCCACCACCTCCCTGGGCCGCCTGTTCCAATGCTTCACCACTCTCTCAGTAAAGAACTTTTTCCTAATATCCAGCCTAAACCTCCCCTGGTGCAACTTGAGGCCATTTCCTCTTGTCCTGTCACTCGTCACTTGGGAGAAGAGACCAACACCCACCTCTCTGCAACCCCCTTTCAGGTAACTGTAGAGAGCGATGAGGTCTCCCCTCAGCCTCCTCTTCTCCAGACTGAACAACCCCAGCTCCCTCAGCCGCTCCTCATCAGACTTGTGCTCCAGACCCCTCACCAGCTTCGTCGCCCTTCTCTGGACACGCTCCAGCACCTCAATGTCCTTCTTGGAGTGAGGGGCCCAAAACTGAACACAGTATTTGAGGTGCGGCCTCAGCAGTGCCAAGTACACAGGCATGATCACTATCCCATCTGGTGGACACCTGATGGGACAGAAGTACAGAGGTCCTTCTGCAGTCCTTTTACCTCTCCTGCTAGTCCCATGCAGATTTCTGGAATACTCCAGTGTACCTCAAATGATATTATGTGCCTATTTCTAGGCAACTGTGTCACATCCCTTGAATTCAACTGAGCTCGAGATTAAGACACCTAAATTTAAGTGACTAAACTAGGAGCATTGTGCTGGTTTTGGCTGGGATAGAGTTAATTTTCTTCATAGTAGCTAGTATGGGGCTGTGTTTTGAATTTATGCTGAAAACAGTGTTGATACACAGGGATGTTTTCATTATTGCTGAGCAGTGCTTACACAGAATCAAGGCCTTTTTGGCTCCTCACCCCACCTCACCAGCAAGTAGGCTGGGGATGCACAAGAAGTTGGGAGGGGACACAGCTGGGACAGCTGACCCCAACTGACCAAAGGGATAGTCCATACCATATGATGTCATGCTCAGCATATAAAGCTGAGGGAAGAAGAAGGAAGGAGGGGACATTCGGAGTGATGGTGTTTGTCTTCCCAAGTAACCATTATGCGTGATGGAGCCCTGCTTTCCTGGTGATGGCTGAACATCTGCCTGTGAATGAATTGGCATTACCTGTGAAGTAGTGAATGAATTCCTTGTTTTGCTTTGCTTGCATGCACAGCTTTTGCTTTACCTATGAAACTGTCTTTATCTCAACCGACGAGTTTTCTCATTTTTACCCTTCTGATTCTCTCCCCCATCGCACATGGGGGGCAGTGAGCAAGCAGCTGTGTGGGGCTTAGTTGCCCGCTGGGGTTAAACCCTGACAAGCAAAAGCTTCTATTAACAGAAGAAGTCAGAAATCAATACTGTCTGTGGAGCCTAGAGAGCAATTCAGCTGGACAGCTAGGAGGGGCTCAATTTGAGGATTTGCCACAGATGTTGGGGATCACTAAGTGTTCCTCAGAGGAATGTTCTCCTTCCTCCCCTCATAGTCAGTGAAGAGAAACTAGCAACTATAGAATTCATCTAACCTATTTTGGATGACTATTTTTGGATGAGATTGTTTGCAACCTAGAAATATCTTTTGTTACCAAGGTCTATGTCAAGAGTCTATGAGAATACTTCAAAGGCATATAAGTACACAATGGACATCTGGGGTTAGGTAAAATGAATCCAACATTTTTAGTCATGTTGATTTGTATGTCATTTTCAAACCATCTTATATGAATCAAGGTTGTCTTCTAAAGACACAAACCCGCAAGATTTTCCAGGCAGTTAGAAGCTCACTCTTTTGCTCCAAAATAGGCTGGTATAAGCCAACTTTGAACCAGAAATTGAGCAAAAATTTTTACTGCAGTATTAATTTAGGACTAATGATCTTTACTGATTGGTATTGAGCAAGGATGCAGCACTGTGCTAACACACTGTTAAGACTTTCTGTCTGAGCTGGCTTGCACCCAGGTCCCTTGCCCCCAGGGAGTGGCAGTTCGCTTCAGAATGAAAAGAAGATTATCTAGAAGTACTGAAGAATGACTATGTTCAAACTCCAATCTTATGTTTGATGCAAAAATACTGAATGAAGTTATTCTCAAGGTTATATTCTTAGAACCTAAGGTTGTCTCTTGATCTTTCTAACTTGGAATTCTTTAGGGGTAATATCAACACAAATAAGGGTGTTACAACAACAGAGTTATGCGATTTATTTTTTCTTGTAAACAGAAATAAAAAAGTTAATGAGGTATTTTAAGGCCTTTGAAGATTTGGACCTCAGCCTTTTTAGACATAATATAGATTTTCTTCATCAGGCAGTAGTTTGTATTTATTCCACCCAAATCTGTAAGTCAAGGTCAAATATTTGCAGCTTTATTCTATGGAGGACAATAAGCAAGCATTACCATAACAGTACAGTCTGATATAGCAACAGAAATATTGAAAGAGATTATTATTCATTATTCTGCTAAATAATGAAACAGTTTGTAAGTGGAAAGAAAACCACGTATAATACAGTTCTATTTTTGCAAAACAAATAACAATGGAACAAAACCCACAGAATATTATCAGCTGGCATTATACCCATTAAATGCAACAGTATATGTATTTGGAGTGTTGCAAAATGCATAATTACAACATAAACAATTTCTACAGAGAAGTCTTCTGTGGTGATACTTTAAAACAGAAAAGCATTTTGGTATCAATAAAAAGATCTAACTATGACATATGTCAGAAGAAATATATGTGCTTCAATGAGCTACTAATGCAAGTTCCAATCACCATAGTTTCAGGAGAAACAATCTCATTTAAAAGCTGGCAGTCAATTTCAAATTGTACTTTCTCCTTTCTGGTCTCCCTTAATTTAATATATAGCAATAAAAACATTTGGAAACAATTAGATGCCAAATAACCAGTAATAATTTACCTTGTGACAAAGATCCCATCATTGAAATCAAATATTTCAGTGCTTTTAATAAAACCAGTAATGGGTCTTCATACTTAAGTTTTATAGTCTCCGAAGAAATTGGGAAATGAACCATCTATAGGCTCTGATATGTAATGTAGGCAGCATTTAGCTGTAGGTAGACATTGTAAGGGCATCCCCTTTGTGTTAAAATGGTGATTATAAAATAATTGGGTTTTAGTGAGTACTTGTATGCTTTATATTACCTGTCCAGGACCAATTAATAAGCAGTAGCTATATCCAGCAAAGAGGCAGCTAGATTGTCATTTATATGCGCTGTCTCATGTCTACATTTACTCAATATTTTAATAATTATGCAAATAAATTATGAAATTATAGATAAGATTAGTATATATTTACAGATTATAAAGAGGAAATGTAATCTGAAAGTAATATTGTGTATATTGCCTGTATTTTTGATTCCTCTAAACCTGCCAGGAAAACATGTAATTAGCATGGTGAGCTACCTACAGGTGGAACTTGAAGGTAATCTGCAAATCTCTGTGTGTGTTTACGAGTAAATTACATCCTTTTGTAGACCCTTTTACCTCTTTTTGCAGACACTTCATCTTGAGGAGATTACAATTTCTTTGCAGAAGGCTCAGTTTTTCTTGTTAAGATAGAGTGCTAGCAGCCTGTCCTAGAGGATGTGCTAATACCTGGCCAGCTTCTGTGTGCTCTGCTGTAACCATCCAGGCAACACACTGCCTGTTCCCCATTGTAATGGGCCACATTTTCTATCAGTACTAAAGTAGGAATGGAAACCAGTTATTCTCATGTCTTGTCTCTTTTAGAGACCGAACAGAAATCCTCGTATGTGTATTGTTCAAATACTATCAGTCAATAGTTACTATTACAGTAGAGATTATTACATGTGCATTCTTTCAGGTAATACTTTTATCGACACTGATCATCATTCATTCCCTTGAATGAGGATTCAGAACCAATAATACAGAGCACTGAACATTAATGAGTTTAGAACAAAAAAGTCCACAACTGAAATTTGTTAATACAAACAAGATATGCAGCATTGCCCATACCAAGGGGAAGCCAGATACTCTATCGGGAGAACTGTATGATTGTGAGAACTGGAGTACCAAAAAGGAATAAAATTCAATAGCACAAAGTACAGGCTTGTGCCCTTAGGGACCAATAACAAGAATTTTTTGTTATTGTCAGTCACAAATGATAAAAAGTAAAAGGATCTGGGTGTCTTATACAGTCACTGGATGACTGCAAGCCACTGATGTGATACAGCTGTGAAAAGGGATAATGCAAAGCTTGTCTGTTTTCAGGAGATGTAGAGAGATACTGCTATCATCTACAGCCCTCCTGAGACCTCAGTTAGAGCATCATTGTCATCCACAATTAAGACAGACCAATTCTAACTGAAAGAATAAAGGAGACCAATACAGTGATGTTATGAATGGAGAACCTGCCTTTAAATGAAGCAAGTAAAAGAGTTTGGCTTAGGAAAATAAAGCCTAGATGTAATATGGTTACTTGGCCTAAATATATTGGCATCTACTCTCCAGAAAGATACAAGCACTAAGTAGACTAAAGGTGGGTAAAGAACAGTTATTTACAGACTTTGAGGGCTGAAATGTACAAGGCGAGTAGGTAGTCATCAGATTTCAGGATAAGAGAAATTAGAGGTGGGACAAGGGAGTTTGTCTTCTTAAAATGGAGTTTGATCAGTTTATGAAAGGAGCTATTCAATTACCTCTTGAACATATCAAGAAATTGGATTTGGTGACCCAGGAACTTCTTTCCAGTCTGTACTCTCATGAGGAACTAGGTGCTACAAAACAAAGGCCTTGTAAAATGAGTCTTACTGATTAATATTAGGCATTTTATCTCACTTTTGCTTAATTAATGTTTGTTGGAAGGTGTTTGGACCCAAATCCAATTAAGTGTTTAGGAACTCTTATCTTATTAATCTACTAACTTCCTGTTAGATTCAATAATTCATTTATTTGGGAATGAAGGAACCTAAACAGATTTCAGGAGCTTGAATTTCAAATGGGAACTGTCACAGGCAATGCAGAGAAAGGGCAAGATAAGAATATGGGGAGGATGATCACATATAGACCAGGGCAATGTTGCCCATAATAAGAGTCTTTATCAGCTTTAGAGAGCTCTAAGCCAGAAAAGACCACTGGTTTGACCTCCACTATATGAAAAAAACATAAAAATTTACTCTATTACCCACAATATTAACCCCGATAACAAATATTGTACTTGACTATAACATATCTTTGGCTACCAGATAAATTCTAGGAGGGCATCCAGTCTTGAATTGAAGGCGTCAAGAAATGGTGAATTCATCAATTCTACTGCTAGTTTGTTCCAGTGATTAATCATGCCTAGTGTAAAAAGTGTGTAGTGCATTTCTAATTGGAAATTTTCTGCTATTTTATGTCTGGTATTTCCTCCTGGGTCTGGACTACCAGCAAATCTGAACTCCATGGCATCTTCTTCTGCCAGCAGGTAAGTTAGATGTAATCACAGTCTTTTTTATTCATCAGAGAAACAACCTTTACCATAAAATATTATTTTTCAGCCTGGAAAAAAAACGTGGTTCTGCTGCATGTTGTCCAGGATTTCAGTGTTACTTTAAAACTCATTTTATATTAATATTTTATATTATATTCCCGTACCAGTCTCACCAATGCCATGACCCTGGTGAAAACGACCTTTCTGCTTTTACTTCATGTACTGGTTTGGCTGGGATAGAATTAATTTTCTTCATAGCAGCTAGTATGGGGCTGTCTTTTGGATTTGTGCCGAAAACAGTGTTGATACACAGGGATGTTTTAGTTACTGCTGAGCAGTGCTTACACAGAGTCAAGGCCTTTTCTGCTTCTCACCCCACCACACCAGCGAGTAGGCTGGGGGTGCACAAGAAGCTGGGAGGGGACACAGCTGGGACAGCTGACCCCAACTGACCAAAGGGATATTCCATACCATATGATGTCATGCTCAGCATATAAACCAGGGGGAAAGCTGGCCAAGAGTCCGCTGCTTGGGGACAGGCTGAGCATCAGTCGGAGAGTAGTGAGCAATTGTTTTCATTTTCATCACTTGTCTTTCTTGGGTTTTATTTATATTTTTTTTTGTTATTTTCCTTTTCATTACAAATTATTATTATTATTATTTTTATTTTTATTATTATTACTCATTTCATTTCATTTCACTTATTAAACTGTTCTTATCTCAATCCATGAGGTTCCACACTTTTACTCTTCCAATCCTCTCCCCCATCCTGCTGGGGCAGGGGGGGAGTGAGTGAGTGGCTCTGTGGTGCTTAGTTGCCAGCTGGGGTTAAACCACGACACTTCATTAACACATTTAAAAGATACTTGTTTTTTTCCCCATAACTACAATGGGAGGTCAGATTCAATCACTTGTCTCTTATGACCCTACATCTTTTTTTTTTTTTTTTTTTCCTAGGATGCAGTTCCTTCTCTCTTGGGTGTGATAGTTATTCAACATACTAAAAAATCCAAGTTAATACTGTGGTCCCGAGGAAATCTAGCATGGAACATTATCAATACATTTTAGCTTTTTCATGACCTTGAAAATGTGTTTCCAGGAGGAATTTGGATAATTTTTTGCCTTTATTTTGGTATAGTGATGAAAAATAAACAGGGAGAGAAGGGAAAAAAATTCTTGTTCACAGAACAAAGCTGCATCACATTTTTAGCCAACTTTAATGTCTTTGACAAATCTCAGCAGTAACTAAATGATCTTGAGGACTGAATTATCCTCCATCCCAAAAGACAAACAGAGCAGAGTAGAATAGCATAGTGGTTCCCTTTCCTGGCTACATTTTCAGGAGACAGATACTGAAGGCTCAGTTGCCTAAGCGTAAATATCCAGTACTTTTGAGATGCCCCAGTGTGCATTGCGTGCTGTAATACCTGTGATATTTGTAATATCTGAAGTATCTGTGAGATGCACAGGAATGTCTCTGATAAACCAGAGCAAATTGGACAGCATTATGCTTGGGAACAGAGTCAATGCCTGAATGACTGGCTCTAGTAATGGATGTGCATAGTCAGGTCTTTCAAATCGACAGCTGAAATGCAGATATTGTTACGCACATAATGTGAAGGCTACGGTTTACTAGCAGTGGGTGAACTTCACATACCTCAGATATTAGGATAGGCAAGCACTTGGTAGGATGTTGACTGCTTACAATTTAAAAGCTATAGCAATCTTCTTCTGCTACCAGATTTTAAAAAGGAAATCCTAAACCAGTCTTTCAGTAGGATTATATGCCAAAAATTGATAGTAATAGTCTTATTTATATTTTGTCTTTAGTAGATTGTCCTAAAACAGAGAGAGACATTTTGTGCATAGCACCTCAGAAAGGATATAATAATGCCAGGAAAATACAGAGAAGGCTGAAATGGATGATTCCTACTGTAGACTGGCTTTCCTGCTAAGAGCAACTAAGTTATGTAGGACTAAGTTAGCTTTGACTTTTCAGCCTGGAAAAGATTACTCCTGAAGGAAATAAAAAATAATGAATGACAAGGATAGAGTGAATAAGAGATTATTGCTTACTACCTCCTCCAGCATAGGAAGAACTAGGGGTCACCTGTTAAAGCTATTGGGTGGCAGGTTCAAATCAAAGCCAAAAGTAATTTTTCTCAGTAAACACAATTAGTTATGGAGAGTTTGACCAATGGATGTTGTGAATACCACAAGTTTTACAATGCTCACATGAAAACAGGGCAAGACAATATTACACTAGAGTTACTAAATAGGCAGAGACTATACAATTCTCAGGAAATATAAAAGCCCAGGAATATATTCAGGAAGCATACCATTCATGCTTAGTCTATTCCTATAATCTTCCCTGGGTATTTTTTTGTGTGTGTTCTTTTATATAATGTCCTACGTAAAAAAGGCTTTGTTATGGATCAAAAGGCTAGTGCATCATGAGACATTATCAACAGAGCCTGAAAAATTAAAATGTGATGCAGTTCAACAGAGCACTTAAATGCATGCCTAGTTTGATTTCACTGAACCTTCAGTTTATGCTTAACTGCTTTGTGGGATAGGAAAGGAAACAGCTATTTGCTTAACTCTTCTAAGAACATAGAATCTGTGTTTATACAACACAGCAAACTACAGACCTCTGTACTGAAAGGGTCTGCATTGAGAAAGTACATCTCAAGAGCAAGAAATTGCATATGTTAAGGATGCTAAATTAGAGCTTCTCTAAAGGAGGGCAACGTTTAAACGGGATCATTCTGTTGTAGTAACATCAACTGTAAGTAATAACATATGCCTGTATAGTCCAGGTTATATCTGTGTTCAGTCTATGCTACAAAACCTGTCCTGTTGGACTAAAGATATGCATCTTTAAAGATATGCTAAGGATATATATCATCTAACAATACCCCCCTGGGAGCTTCTGGCTCATTAACTTGTTCTGCAGTGAGCAGTAATGTGGCACTAATCTTACCAGGGAAACAAACTGCCAGTTCTTAAAGTTGCATCCTTGCCAGTAGGAGCACCTTTCTTGTCCAGCTCAAGTTGGCATTTTGCCACTAGACATTGGGACAAGTAGGGAAATGGTTTCAACTACATGCAATGAAAGTTAGAGCTGTGTATCAGCTGCAGTAGCTTGTTAATTATCATCAGGGCATGAAAATGTCCAGGGCTGGAGGAGCCTCAGGAGATGCAAGTTCTTGCTACAAATTGTTCTTGCTTTGGCTTTCCATGTGCTTTATGTCTGGTTTTCAGGTCCCTCTTGATGTCCTGATAAAATCCCTTATACTTCACATCAGTTATCAGAGCAAATGTGCTTAGTACTGTTTGGACACATTCACAGGATGAGCAGGTGTGACACAGGACCTCGACTCTCGTGACTGGCACTTGGAGTTTATGTGTATGCCATAGGATAACTCAAACAACAATAAAATGTTTAGGCAACTGAACTTATTCCTTAGGTTTGTGTCAGTTTGAAATTAGCAAACCCAAAATATAGATGTCTGCATGGGCTTGATCAGTTAATTAGACATAAGTGCCTGGCCACCCTAAAATATCCAAGTCATTTTCAAAAGCAGATGTGAACAGGACTTCTGGAAAACTCATGCCCTAATGAAGCAGCCTGTGAAGGTGAGTAGGATACTTCAAGGCATCTCAGAGGGCATGAGATGTCTGTGTTTATGTAGGTGAATTTTGCCCAAGGCATTTTCTTCAAGGAAAGCTGAATGGCCATCTAGGCTCCACAGACTGCATTAACTAGAGGACTAGTGTCACTTTAGGCACTCTGGTTATTCCATCAGGTGTCCAGCTGCCTCTTCAGAAGGACACGGGTCTTCTGTAGGTCCTGTGTCAGTCACTGGTAACCCTTGATCCTCTTGAATACTGCTAAATGCCTTCATGCGTGCAACTGAACTGAATCTGAGATCTCCACTGACTACAGTACTTCTACAACAGAAGCTTATAAACTGCCTCAGGTATTGACACCTACATGTAAGCATCTACATTCAGGTGTTTTGTGGCACACCTTGATTGCCTGAACACAGACATCTAGCGTCACTGAGGCACCTGGGCTGTTTCACTTGGCCTGCAGCTGATACAGCTCCCACTGGCACTGTGTCATGTGTGCCAGCCCTTTGGGACGTGTCAGATAAACTAGGGTTCTCAAGTGGCCATGGATTCCCATTTCATTTTAATCTCATTTTTAATTTTCAATTGAATTCCACATTGGTCTCTTTGCCCTTCATTAAGATAGTTTGCTGTTGTGCCTTTGATGATCTTTTGACTGATAGCGTGCATGCAAGCTTTTAATGCTTTTGTCGATCCTTCCAAGATGCCCTGCCTTCCCCTCTCTAGATAATGAACGACTTCTTTCCAAAGTTCACTAGGCTTGTGTTGCTGCTTTTGCTCATTTTTTTAGAATAACTATTCTGTCATTTCATGGCTTATGCTCACTCAAACCATCTTCCATCTTTTCTTTTTATTAGTCAGAATCAAATCTAAAAGAGCTATTCTCCTGACTGAAGTTCTTTGTCCTTAACATATTCTAAGAATTTTGAGAATCACTGATGCCTCATCACGCTGTAGGCCCCACACTATTTTACCAGATACAGTCCAGTTAATTGGCAAATCACCCCCTTACAAAAGAAAACAAATTGTCTAGAAATAGGTTTGTTCCTTTTGTCTTCGCTTAGAAGTACCCAGAAATTCTGCCTCTCACCACTTCAGGAACTTCAGAGCAAACATTCTTTCATGCAAGGCAAAAATCTCTTTTTTTGCCTTGCCTGCTTGTTACATTTCAAATCTTGTTATGGTAAAAGGGAAAGTATCTTTTTTGTGAAGCCTAGAATTTATTGTTAAGCTAATTTAAACCCTTAACAGTCTAGTAAAAGAGTTATCATTAGTCCAGTTGCACTCATATTAACATTTATAGTCAAATGATTTAATTATTACAGAAAAATGACATTAACAGTCAAAATTGTTATATATAAACTTCCTACTATTTAAATATCCATACTTTTTTTCTGAAGCAGTTCTCAGCTCATCCTTCCACTGTCCTCAGGCCCTGAGGCTGACAGTGCCAGTCTGTCTCAAGGATGGCAGGGAGGGGATCACAACTGGTTGTCAGGGTCCCAGATTTCCTGCTAAGTGTAGTACAATATGAATTATGAGGGTTTCTTTGTCTTCTGTTTTGCATCCACTTGGAGTTATTTTTATACGTTTTCTAACACAGTATGTATATTTAGTCTTTCCTCACTGGTTCCCAGTTAAAATTTGTCTCTCTTCAGCCACTAGTTATTAATTAAAGTTACACAGTAGTCCCACCCTCCCTCCATGTTTTTAGACCTTTTCCATGTATGGTATACACAGATAAGTTAAACCAAGTTAGGCAGTAGCTCCCTGACCAATGGACAATCCCTGTTACTGCTAAAACAACCTAAAATTGGCTCAGGGAAATACGAGTTTGGAAAAATTGACCTGCACTGTCAGGTCAATACAAAGCCTATGGCCTATGCTAATAATGGCAAAAACATGCTTACAGGGCTATGTGCTCGCATAACAGTGTAAGTTGCACTAACTATATTTTAAGCAAGATACTTGCTTGTATCCAGACTAAACACACTGTACAGATCCCAGAAGCTAGCTAACGGCAATAAAAATAAATAAATAAATCATAGAAACATTTATGTTGGAAAAGAGCTTTAAGATCATCAAGTCCAACCGTTAACCTAACCCTGCTAAGTCCACCTCTAAACCATGTCCCTAAGTGCCTCATCCACACCTCTTTTAAAAACCTCCAGTGATGGTGACTCAACCACCTCCCTGGGCAGCCTGTTCCAGTGTCTGACAACGCTTTCAGTGAAGAAATTTTTCCTAATATCGAGTCTAAACCTCCCCTGGTGCAACTTGAGGCCATTTCCTCTCGTCCTGTCACTACTCACTTGGGAGAAGAGACCAACACCCACCTCTCTGCAACCGCCTTTCAGGTAACTGTAGAGAGCGATGAGGTCTCCCCTCAGCCTCCTCTTCTCCAGACTGAACAACCCCAGCTCCCTCAGCTGCTCCTCATCAGACTTGTGCTCCAGACCCCTCACCAGCTTCATCGCCCTTCTGTGGACACACTCCAGCACCTCAATGTCCTTCTTGTAGTGAGGGGCCCAAAACTGAACACAGGATTCGAGGTGTGGCCTCACCAGCGCCGAGTACAGGGGCACGATCCCCTCCCTGCTCCTGCTGGCCACACTCTTTCTGATCCAGGCCAGGATGGCGTTGGCCTTCTTGGCCACCTGGGCACACTGCTGTCTCATCTTCAGCCAGCTGTTGACCAACACCCCCAGGTCCTTTTCTGCGGGGCAGCTTTCCAGCTACTCGTCCCCAAGCCTGTAGCGTTGCATGGGGTTGTTGTGACCCAAGTGTAGGACTTGTCACTTGGCCTTGTTGAACCTCATACAGTTGGCCTCAGCCCATCAATCCAGCCCGTCCAATGATGTAAATGAACTGTAGTTATCAAAGCTGGTACTTTAAAGAAGTGATATTTCACCTTCTCTGGCGTCCTGCTCACTCTTCAATTGCACAAGGACTTCCAAGGTCATTGCTCCTTGGGTGGGCTGTCACAGCAGGATGTCAGCATCCTTTATCCTCCTGAGGAGCTGCAGTTCTTGATGGTACTGATTTCCTCTTCACCTTTACGTTTGCGTGGATCCAGTTTTATACATTTGCTCTAATAGTCCACGTATTTAGTCCTTCTAAACTGTTCTGCAGTTTTATGTGTTGGTGTATAGACTATTCTATCAAAGGATTGCAATATATGGTATATTTGCTTTTATATTAACCATTGGTTAAAGATAAATGTTAGATCACACGATTGTTGTGATTGTTTGTGTCAAACAAATGTTGGGCAAATGTTCATATTATCTTATCTTCTCAGGCCATATATCCTGGTATAGGGATTTTAATTAGGTCACAACCCCAGTGTCCTGGTGTTTACAACAAAGAAGAGCAATGGGGTTAAGTGGTTGCTCAGGCAAAGGAAACATCTGGCTCATAAGTGTATCCCTACACTGAAGACACCTAGATACAGATGCCCACGTGTAGGCATCTGTCACCATTGGGGACATCCCAGGGTACATGAGGCATCTGCACAGGGGTCTATGGTCCGCCATGGTCTTTATAGGAAAACCATATCCTTTTGGAGTATTAGCTAGAAGTAGAAGCAACACCTTGTGGAATGTCAGGTAATAATACTACATGCCCATATGTTGTCAGCTGAATCAAGCCACTGCATTTAGGAAGTAACTCATTTGCCTAAACACAGAGCCACCTGAAATGTGCTAGAGTATTCAGGATATCCATATGGAGACATTATGCCATTCTGCCAGATAGGAAATTCCAGGAAATCTCAAATTACAGGAGATGCTTCTATTTAGGCAACCGAGTCAAGCCCTAGGTCTCTGAAGTTGGTTCCCAACCAAAATGTCAGTTTTATCTACATTAGTACTCTGATAATGTTCACAAATGTATCAGCATGCTTTAAGCTAATATTTATACCTTAGTTAATTAAAACCAGCTTTTTAATCAAGAACATTCCTCATTTCCTCTTTATGAATGTTAATATGATTTTGTAAATCATTCATTTTTATCAGTGTCATGTCAATGCCGAGGCTTTTAAAAAGGTTTCTTGCGAAAATAGTTTAGTCATATGGAATAGTGTACCTCGTGATAAGATTCACAGAGAAAGCTATTCCATTATGAAATATTTTCTGCAAGGATTCTAAGCCTGCAGGCTGCACTTACAGATAAAACAGAATCTTGGAATTGAGTAGCATCTAATCTGAAGTATCCTTTTACTCTGTCCTAATAATGTTGTTTTAAAAGATTTCTCATTTTTATGGGATCTTTGTGAGTAAATACTTGTAAATGCTTGAGCTTTTTTTTCTCCTTAAATTACACAACAGCAAAAAATGAGGTTTAATTCAAATGACATTTCCTGATGGAAAACTGTCTGCAAAATTTTGATGATCTGAGCAACAGTTTGAACAAAAGAACAGCTTTGATAAAATTCTCATTCATTCAACTTTTCACTAATTTGCATTGCCATGTTTTCTTCTTTAGAAACACAATGTATGGTACATTTTGCCCCAGAAGGGAATACAATGGCAGGTGGTCTCCATCAAGGTTTTGTTGGCTATCTGTACAAAGCCCAAATTTCATATGCTGTACTTGTGGTTATTGAACTTCTGACAGCTATAATTGTGGAACATAACTGGATGATCTAAGTCTGAACAGGTTGTACAACACTTGCTAGATAATACGTTATTCAAATGACGTGCTTTCTGAGCAGTCTTAAAAACTGTCAGTGGACTAGACTGGATATCAGAGGAATTAACACATGTTTTGCTCAGTTCTTTTCTGTGTTAAAGCATCCTATTTAGCTGATGTGGCCTTACTGCTTTGCAAGTGAATTTGCTTAGAGCTAGTTTGAATATATGTACATAGCACTGCATTTTGTAGCAACACCTAACTTGGAGTAAATAACTCTTAACGTCCAGCCTTCCAGATAATACACAAACTAATTTAGCAAGCAATGCAAGCAGGACATTTTGTTTTTCTGGGCCTTTCTAGGTCAAATAATTTTTAAGATCTGATTTTCCAAAATAATATTAGAAGACATTTCAGAACTTGAAAAGTCTTTCGTCTATCAAAATATCATGTGGTATGCCAGCAAATATGTCCTATTAATCTCAAAAGATTTAAAGTATTTTAGTAAACTGGAGTGGAAAACAAAGATTTGGGGGCAATTAAAGGGAAGTTACTGGTGCTAGAGAGAGATAGAAAACAGTCCAAATCTTAAAGCTGGCCTCATGTTTTTAAATTACTGCATTAATGCTAAAATAAAGTGTCTTCAAAGGACATCTCTTTCACACTGGGTAAATACACCTGCTCAGCAAACCATGTCCTTAAGTCAAGGGGCTTGAAATCTATTTGAAAGTCATTCAATACTTGAGGAATCATGCAGAAATGGTTCTTATGAATGTAAAATATTTCTAAGTCTTTTTCACTAAATAATTTCCCTAAAACATCCCTCAAAGAGAGGGAAAGACAAAAATAATAAACACAATTGCACTCTCTGGCTTCCCATATAGCACTTGACACAAGACCTTAGGATCTTATTATTATTTCTGCATGAAGTAATTTATTTAGTTGAGATTAATGCCTATATTTCAGTCTTTCAAAGCTTTCAGTTTGTGAAAGATTTTCAATCATAAAGAGTGCACTGTGCTTTTGAAGTTGTTACAATGGTCATTCCACCCAATGTAAGTGCTGTTATTTCTACTTGTCTAGCTTCAGTTGTATGTGTTGCATCCTCTTAGACATTCTGCCATTGTAATGAAGCATCTACAACCATGAGAAATATTCTCTGTAGGTATTAAAGACTGTGATCAAATCACTGCTTAACTCCTTTGAGATTAGCTAATAGAAAAGCTTATGTTTCTCCCAGAGACACCATGCTCCCACATCTGTAGTATTCAGTAGCTATATGGGTGTTTTTTTTCTTCTGTGGTGTATATGATTCAAAGTTTGTTTAAAGTTTTTGTTAAGAAAGAGCTGCTTCAATTTAAGTATTAAACCTGAGATACAGGCAAATGAAAATGTAAGCTATGGTACGAACTTCCATTGTGATAGCTACTGTAGCTGTCTATATGCCTTCTTAAATTCAAAATAGGAGGTAAGTAGGAGTATGCACGCATACTAATCTATATCACCTATATTCTGGGTTGCTGTAGAGTAAGGTTTTCTGTAAGGCCAGTGACTGTGGAGTGATTGCTGAACTACATGTTCCCCACCTAGTAACCTGTTCATCTGTCTATATGTCACAGGCAGTACTGTAAGTCTCTAATAAAAGCACCGGGCTTTAACTGAACCCTTCACAGTGGAAATGCTTACCTCATCCAGGAGTTATTCCATGTCTAATACACAATCAGTGATAAAAACAAAAATACAGCAAAAATTACTGAGCAGCATCCTCATTCTGCAGCATGCTGCTCTCTGCAGCAAATCTGTGTGACGGTACTTTTTCTCTTCTTGCAGACTGCTGATAGTGCAGCAGCAACACGGAAATGTCAATTAGCACTTCCACTGAGAGCAGAAAATTCCATATAGATGGGTCCTCACTGCCTTTGTGAAAGTTTATCTATACATGTTATTGTTTATATCCAGTTTCTACCAGCATATCCAATCAAAAAGATTTCGTAGTAGCAAAATACAGAGGATTTTTTTTTCTTCTGAAAAGAAGCAGTGCCAGGAAATGATAGGGGGAATAAGGTAAACTATGGCAAGACAACAAAGTCTTTACGCAGACCTTCCAGAATATGCTGAAGTTCTGGTTAAGAGAAACACTTCAAGCTTCACTTAATTCCTGCTTAGAGATAAGGGGGGGGCCTTATCAAGAGCTGTAAGTATACCCAGAAGGCTAATACAGGCCTAAACACTCTGCTGAATAGATGGCCATTAAAACATTAACTTACAGAGAAACTTGATAGTTTTATAAAAGGGAGACTTGGAGGGAGTGTTTGGTCTGCTGTCTTTTAGATATTTCTTCCATTTGAATTCCTGTTTCTTTTGTCCAGCAGTCAGCAAAGGAGTAATGTTAACTCTTCTCTCCGCATAGCTGTACTGTAGCACACAGTACTTCCCCGTGTTTAGGTAAGATACTGATACAAGCATCACAGCCACCATCCTGGAGATCTTTCACACTCACCTTCCTCCTGCTTTGATTCATCCAAGCAGCTAGGCAATACCAAGATGGTATCAGTGGATGACATGGGCTAATAAATTTCTAGAGGTTGTCATCAGTTTAGAAGTGAGGTGCAGAGCAGACTCAAGGATGTGAGAAATTGTAAGGAATGAAGAAAAACTGACAAGGCAGGGATTAAAATAATTCATTAACAACAGTACAAGGTAAGAGAGGGAAGTTCATACATTTGAAAAGTGTAGACACCAAGTGCTCCAGGTTTCACTAAGGTACGACTATGAATACAGGTGTAAAATTTGAGAAAGCATGGGTTAAAGACTGCATGCAGACTAATAATTTTGGCAGTAAGTCTTCAGCATCAGTCTCCTGGGAAAGAAATGTTTCATGTTTTTCTGTATGGGACATTTATATCAAACCTAGATGACAGTGACAGCAGAATCATTTTTTTGCTGTGCCATCTTGGGGAGACTGGAAAATGTCCTGGCAGGTACAACGGCAATTTTTGAAAACCTTTTTGCCTCCTTGTCATTTCAGTTTCTCTCCTCCTTGTAGCCATTCACCTCCTGTCTTCTCTTACCAGTCATACACTAGAATCATACCTATCCTCCTTATTTTAAGAAATAAAGTAAAGATATGCCTTGTATATAGAGTAGTTCTCTCCAGCATCTCCTTTGGCTGCTTTTTTTGCTCTTTTCTTCTGCCCTGTGCACCTCAGAAATAAAACAGAAGTTTTAGGAAAGCCCTACGTGAACCTAACTCTGCTTTGAAAAGACTCAGTGCAAGTTGTGCCAGGGAGTTTGAAGGGAACAAAGTTAAGCTGTATTAGCTCTTTTGAAAGCCCATCCATAGATGCACCAGCCTCTTATGACCACGGAGAAGTTAGCCTTCCAGCTGACTGTGGTAAAGGATGTTTCCTCACACATCAGAGGGGAGGAGAGGTTTTTTCGAATATTACCAACAGGTCCCATTAACAGCCGCACATGGCAGCTGCCACAGTTCGTGTACAGTAAGAGCTACAATGTCAAGTCACACAAGCAAACCAAGTGGAGAAACAGGAAATCTCCTTCATAAGAGTTAAGACAAATCTGCCAGGATGGAGGTGTAAGGCCAAATCCCCAGTTAGTGTAAATCACCACTGACACTAAACACATGATCCACTCAAAGATCTTCCTCCACCTCTGCAATAAAATTTCCATGTTTTGTCCTTAGGATTCTTCAGTTTGGACCTAACTCACTGTAAATGGTCATGACGTTAATTCCCCTCTTCCTTTCTCAAAACAAGAGCAAATGGTCTTATCAAATCTAAGCAATAACTACTTTCTTCTTCAAATATATTTTGAAGGCTTGATATTGTTACAAAGGCCAGAAAACATAGTGCATTGCTCATGTTACACAGATGACAGCTGAAATTATTTCTCTTCCCCCATCCTAATCTTCCTCTGACATCTCTGAAGAAGACAAAAAAAGCAAAGCTTATCTTCCAAACCACTAAGCTGTGTCCTTTCCTCATCATATCGTTTCATTTGAATGTTTAATTTCCATCCTATCCAAAGGCCTGGGGGCAATGGTCGCTTCTGTATGTCTCAACAGTGTCCAGCAAAAAAAGATACTTCCTTTGCAGAAATATTTGCAGTTGCCAGCATCACCCTGCAACCCAACAAAATAGAAAATTGTTCAATCAGAGATGAGCCAGAGAAGGAATCCTGCTCTACCCTAGGCCCATGCGCTCTGATTCCACTTGACATCCACAGGCTCTATCAGGCATTTCCAGAAATGCTCTAAGAAAAGAAAAAAAAAGAAAAGGGACAAAAGCCCTCCCTGCTTATGTTATCCTCACATAATAACTTTTGAGGGAACCTTTCCTAACCCCATGGGCTTACCAGACTATCGGCTATTGAAATGGGAATCTGCAGACCAAAGGAAACTCGGTGCAAATATCTCAACAAAAAGAATTATTTGAGAATCTGCTGGCATATGCAAATCATAGAATAAGAGCTGGATATTTGGCACTCTTCTGCTGACTGTAATTTGCTGCATTTGACTAGTCTGCTGCTTGCTTCACCACAACCCATGGGATGCCTCTGGCTAAAACATTGCTTGTAACCTGGATTTCTATTTTATTAACCTTCTCCTTTATCTAATGACAGTCTGTCATGTTCTGGGATGCCAGAACAATGTTTGCCTGATAAGATGTCTCCTGGGAAAACAGGCAGTTATAAGGGATAAAAGCATACAAAAATGGCCATCTTCAGCAAAAACTGCTGCTCTGTGAACCTGCCTTAATTAATATGTGCTCTACCCTTGGTGCATTTGTACTGTCACAAATGTCATTATTTTCAGTTTATTAAGGATGCCTGCAAAGAGAGAAGAGTTTTTCTGGAAACCCGACCTCTTGTATGCCTTCCAGATTGTGGTGTGAAAAATAAAGTGTTCTTTGGGGAGGAGGAAAAATAAGCAAAGGAATCTTTATTATAAAACTACAGCTCCAAATTACATGTTTTCATTTGGACATATTATATGACCAGAACCCTGCTACGAGCAATCTGTCTTCATTGCGCATATTTAACATGCATGGAGAGAGCAATAGCTTTAATATCAATTCTTCCTTCACCATGATTTTTTTCCTTGGATTTCCTCATTTCATTTCCCTCCATGAACTCTTTTACAGCTCTTTGTAACACTATAGAATAATTATTCATGTGACACGTTCTTTTTCTGTCTTCTCAGTCACCACTGGGCTTCTTGTTCCTGACAAACAGAATTTCCTGACCAATAAATAAGCTTTCTGAGGACAGCAGTTTGAAAAACAGGTGTGAAATGCAGTGAAAATGTCACCTACTTCAATTTAGATATGCTCCATTTCAGTGACTAGGCCAAATTTTGATCCCAACTCGCACATAAATCTGTGTCTCATCCTTTTTCTGGAGTCTGAGTGCTTGAGATTTTAACATGGACCATTCGCTGTCCTGGGAAAATACCCTTAGGAAATCAAAAGACAATTTATTTATTGAATATATGACCATTATCATTGTAATAGGCAGAGTTTCTATTGATTAAAATATGAAAATGTCTTATGTCCTTCTTGCCTCCTTGTCATCCTGTGGATTCCCAAGAGTTCACAGCAATGACCGTGTTTTCTAAGCTATATTATGTCATAATTCACATGAACCTCCTTATCTTTTCTGCTTTTTTGATATGTCTTTTGACTAGGAATCTCAAACGAAAATTAAATTTATCCTCTTCATAGTACGTACTATCACAGCTTCTGGCTCCAAAGCTTTAATTTCGGATATTGAATATTTTTTTACCATTGCAACAAACAGCCCTCTGTAGTAGCCCAGATCATGTATTATTTTCCCAGTGATGAAGAGCATGGTGCTTTTAATTAAAATCCACAGCCATTGGACATGGGCAGGTAATTGCATACAATGAATGCTGTGTAGGACTAGTGAGTGCTGTGCAAGAGATATCCTTTAGCAGAATCAGCCCATAACATGCCCCTCATTGTCTGTCATGCCATGTTAAGAAGTCTGCATGTGTGATTTGTGAAATCTCATCAAAAAGCTAAGCATACTGTTTCCAATTAGAAGTTTCCATGATAGTTCTTGAGAAATACTGAAGGTGACAAAAGGGTCTGAGCACTAGTGGGATCTGCCAGGATGCACGTATCAAGAGCACATATACCAGTTAACTGAACACTATATTTTTTCCCTCTGAATTCTACAACCTTTCTGTTATCTTTGGGATGAGCTTATTTGTTGTTTGCGTGAGTTTATGGTGTTGGGGTTTTTTTAATGAAACAAAATATTAACCCAGAAACAGATTGTGAAATAAGAATATAAACAATTTAATTTCGTATCAGCTTCTTTCTCCTTTTTCTACCCACCACTCTACCCTGGCTATGTTCAGTATGATCGGCATGTCCTTATTGCAAGGTCTTTATTTATATATGTCCTCAATGCTCAGTAAACTATATATGTATAGCCTTGACATCTCTAATTAAGCATAGCCAGATAACAGCACAATGCCGTATCAGTCAGAAATCTTCCAGGTAGATGGACCAAGTGGTGTTAGCTCTAGCCCAAGAGTATTGCTCCCTTGGAGGCACATTGATTAGATTTTACAGCTCATTGCTTAAAATCAAGAGAAATATAATGTTCAAGTAATCTGTTTGCAGCTTAATTTCTCTGCATAATTAATTGTTCTTCCCCAAAAAGGGTAGACCCTTCTTGCCACATGTTCTTTTCATTGCTATTAAACTATTTATTGAGGTAGCTTGCATGGGAAGCTCAGCTAATTGTAAACAGCTGAATACTAATGTGACTTTGATAGAAGTAAGGCTTAGTGACAGAATGCTGGCATTTTTTAACTGGGACTAAACTCTATCATCCTTTTTTAATTCAGAGGATAAATTAAATGTCAATCTGAATGCCCGCATCTGTTACAACAGCCTATATTCAATAAAGGTAGCTAAGAAAAGCAGTCAGAAAAGAACATTATGCTTCTCCAGGCTTGTCTTTGGAATTACTGTCTCTGTAATTATTTAGAAATATTTGCTATGGTTAAGATGATACAGAACTTAGTCTCATACCATCTTGTGAGGCATCTCTGCCTACCTATGGCCTCATGATACAGGAGATACTTACTTACATTTTCTTGAGAGATGGAAATTGGCTTTGGTCTGGGGAAAACAACTAATTTCCATTGCCTGAGAAAACTGCCAGGTGAAGGAGGGAGATCTGATGGCAGGATCAGGAGACCTGTCACCAGGATGTCTGGGTGTCTACCTGCCACTAAGTGTCTGGATGTCTACCTGCCACTGAGCAGAGCCCAACAGTAAACTATTTACTTAAGCTATTCTCATTTCAATTTTCAAATCCTACTAAGTGTGAAATAGCGTTAGGTTTGCAATGAAGGAAGTGTCAGACTGCTAATGTTCGTACTTAGATGTACAGAAGAATGCAAATACAGCTCTAATAGACAGGTTCCACTATGTTATCCCACGCAGCTTGGGCACCCGTTATCCATAAAAAATAAAATTTACCTTTCAGCACTCTTACCTGCCAGTGCAAATAGACTGAAAAACACAATGACAGTCTCTAGACCTCGCACAGAACTTTTCCATGTGGTATCCTCGTAGCTAGATAAAAGAGGAAAATGCTGTGTGGGCAGGAAAATAACAGTTGTTACTAGAGAGTTCCGACATATTTTTATGTTTCAACTTTGAATGCAAATATCTTGATATTCCTCCTAAACAGAAACCATGTCTTTCTAATCAGCAGGCAAATATCAGGACCCTTTCCAATTTCCTTTTTTTTGGGGTTTTGGTTTTTTTTTTTTTTTTGTTTTAAAATAAAGGGACCTATACTGTATTTCCAGAAAAGAAATCATAAAAACAGAAGTCAGGAAAAAGCATCCATGGACTTGGAAGGAACAGTGATGAAACCACATACTCTAATCAAACCTGGAGCAATGCTAATTCAGATAAGGAATGACTAGAAAGCCTTTTTACTCATCACACAAAAAGCTCAGTCAGTCTAGAGTGGATAAGATTGCAGAAAGCCAAGGTCATGCACCTTCATTAAAAAAAGACAGCCTTAGTATAAACCTGTACATTTTTGTTTATAAGACCTCCAGACAGCTGAACACGAGCAGACACCTCACACTGCTGAATGGGGACAGACCCAAGCACATTCTTATAATTCAGCATGTGCTTGCAGCATTTTGTTCCGCTGGGACCTCCTCACAGCCTTCATTATAAACTTGTGTTTCTGAGATGAAGCTAAAACCACAGAGGGTTAAGAGAAAAGCTTTGTGTTTGCAAAGGCAAAGTGGGAACAAAAACATTAATGTGTACTGGGTTTCATTTGTGGCTGCTCTGCCCCCACGTTTGGTCATCTGTTTGGAGAGTTATTAGGTACTGTGTCTCCTGCACTGCCCTAGCCTCAGCCCAATGATTTCTTACTTATTTCTGTTCTAAGATTTAAGAGCAAAAATGACGACCAAATTCCCTTTCTTCACAGCTGTGTAAGCAGGCTCATGACAACTTATGAAATAAGAAAAAGGTACTTTTGCTATGACTGTAAGAATATAGAATACATTTATTTCTTTGTTGTTCCTTTCCATAATTAAGATCTCAAGAATCAGAACTGGCTAACAGGGACTTTTTTCCTACAAATATGAGGACAGAGGGTCCTTTCTGGCCATAGGGCTGTTCAGCCACATTCTTTGAAGGAGAGAAGAGTTGCCACAAAGGTGAGTTCAAAAATAAGTAAATTATTAAAATTCTTAATCAGGTGTTTATCAGATGATCATATCATTATTACTTGTAGATCAAAAAGAGAGGGAGCATTTGTGTTTTTCATTTGGCCCCTTCCCTCTACCCTATCAGTAGTAAGGTCCTAGTAAGCTCCCATTCCTGCCATCAGATTTAGTCTTCAGCATCTTGTATTCATTTGTGCTGTTCATGTGTCATCCAAGACGGCGTCCACCAAATGCGTGCGTACTGCAAACCCCATGAACTGTGGCTGTGCTCCTCACAGCCACATTAGGACAATGGTCTCCTGCCTACGTGGAAGAGTGTGGGGAGCTCTTTTCCTTAGCACTTTTTCACAAGTGTCAAGTAGCCCTGCAGTCCCTGGATTCCAGCAAAACCAAGGAAAACTTTCTTCTTCCAATGCCCAAAAACTATTGAAAACCAGCTGCACAAAAAGTGTTTTACAGGTCTTGGAGCACCAGAAAAAGATTGGAAGAAATTTAGTTCACAGTGTAAAATGACATATCTCTCTATGACTAAATATATTTTTTTAAAAAAATTTAGATAGATCTGGGTCTAAATAATCACAGTAGAATTTATTGTTTCAAAAGGAAAGCACAAGAAAATTGCACAAATAGCTTGTGCTCACCTATGCAAATGTGGAAGAAGGGTTTAAATTCACACAAACAGATTTCCTTGTGTGCCCAGTCTATATCAGACAGGTATTGTCTTATTAAATTCTGTATTTGTGTGTGTATCTGTATACACATAAAATAAATGCATTTTAATAAAATAACTCCTTCCATAATTAGAAGTAGGCAAGGGGAAGTAATGTTTCTGTGATAAACTACAGACTGACCCAAAAAGACTTGCTGTGGCCATGTTGTTTCTCTATTACTGTGAACTACTTGACTTGTACATGTGAAAAAGTGATTTATCTGAGGCGGCTTGGTCTTTCTACTTCAAAGGTATTATTCATCTAAATCCCCGTATATAGATTTTGACGTATTCCAGGCCCTAAGTAGCTTTAAACAAGTGATATTACTTGCACGCTGATGAACTGAAAGGCCATGCCACTTTTCTTGTAGATGGTAAATTTGACAGTGACTGTGCCTGAAGACTCAAAGGGCAGTTCAGCAACTGGATGATTATGAAAAATAATAGAACTGGCTTCCAGAGCGCTCTCAGTTGTGATTTGAGTTCAGCCAAGTGACCAGAAGGAGTTAGATGACAGTTTAATATCAGGAGAACAGACGTTCATAGCACAAAACCAATACCAAAACTTACAGCGATGAGATTCATCTGAAAAGGGTGAAGGACTTAATGGATTTGGAACCTGTACTACCCCTAGGTCAAGCCAAAAATGCCCTGAGGAGAAGCTTGAGCTGTCATGGGGGATAGGAGACTTTGATCTCCAGGGCTATATCAATCTTCAATCAGCACTGAATTAACAAGAACAATTCAGAAGCAAAGTGAAGGCTTTTGGGCTCTTACTGCAGCCAGTCCTCTGTGACCTTCACAAATAAATCTAGGCTGGAAAAAAAAATGTTGTGTAACAAATGCTGCACAAGGAAAAGTGATGTAATAGCCAAACTTTAGAGGACAGCACAGATCTCTAGATCCTCATGAAAGTGAATCCAATCAAAAATAGCCAGGGGACACCCAATGGAGGAGATGGACAACTGATGACCTTAGCAGCTCTTGACAGTAAATGTCATTATTTGCTAATAAAAAAAATCAAATGTCCCTGCTAAGTTTCGTTGGAGTACTTTTGCTTGCCTGTTCTCAGTCAGCACTGTACTTTCCCTACATTTACTGTGGTCCGTAGTAAGGGAAAAGTCACTCCAGCAATGGGGTAACTGACAGCAGGTACAATCACTGCAGCAGAGAAGGGGGGAGCAGGAAAGATCTCAAACCTGACTCTGGATGCTGCCCCCTCCAAAGGGAGGAGCTTTGTCATTATTTTGGTAGGAGGTTGTCACTGCAGTTCAGAAAGAGTGCCAGTCTCTGGTGTAAGCACACAGCACTTTGCCTGGTTTTCATTCCTGCTGTAGAAGTTTAGTTTGTGAATAGGCTGGAAATTGTTCCTGTATTTGACTGTGACACAGACAAATAATCACCATGGACAAAACCCCTTTATTTTGAATGTTTCCATTCAAGCTCTTCTACATAAATGATGCAAGCTTGGAAGGTGTTTACAGATTACTTTTTTTTTTCTTTTTTTGCCCACCATCCATCGCAAGGGCTAATCTGGAATATGAGAGTGTCCATCCTGCATGCTCGAAGACTATATTAAAAGCTGTTGGTTACCATAATTTTGTCCTTTCTTGAAGCAAAGTCTAAATCAAGTTCTGTTGCAGCCATCCTAGGCAGCTGCAATTGCCTCACAGTTTCTTTCCTTTACAGTCAACTTCCCGTGTTGCAGTTCCCAGTGTCAAATGCTTTGAAGTGTCCCAGCTGGCATGCAGCCACATGGGGAAACAGGAATACAGATCTGCTTGCTCATGTCTGCTATGTCTAGCCTGGTCAGCAATGTGCTATGTAGTTCTCAGGGAGATTTTACCCGCAGATTTTCAAGCGTGGTGGGAAGTAATTAGAAATACGCATCTTCCCTTCAGATGCACCTGATCACATAAGAATCCTGAGTGAGAGCAGGAGCAGGATGAATCCCCTATGAAAATTTAACTGTTCAGGCTCATCCTTTGATTTCTGTAGGTCTGGGAAGAGTTAGTCTTCCTCTGAAGAGCAATGATCCCATTGGATTCAGGAATACCTGTAGTGCCCTATGCAACGTAGCTGTGACATAGGGTTGCATCCCAGGGACGCAGGGCTCTGCTGTGCTTCATGACCCTGCCTTTTCCAGGCTGGACTGATGGAAGAAAATCTCTATTTTCTCTTCCCTGAAGGACGGTTTCCTCCAAAGTAGATGCCTCTGGCTCCTCTGAAAATGGAGAGGGAGCCACTGTGTTTGAGCAGTGAAGTGGTCTGTGGTGCTTTTCCTGCTCCACAGAATAATTTTTGTTTTCTGGAATGGTGCTGATGTCAGTCCATATCAGACTGTTTCAGACTCTCAGCAGACTCAGCCTGGACATCACTACAGCACTGCATCTGACTCATGACAGCCAACTCTCCGGCACAAACACTATGGCCACAGACTTTAGCAAAAAAGAAAAGAAAAAAGGATTAGAAAGGATAATAAGAGACCTTGACAGCTGCTACCTAGTGTCAGGGTTGGAGAGACCTTAATCAACGCCTGAGCCTGCTGTGATAAACACTACTGCTCTCTAGCTTCACATGATGTATGTCTCTGTGCTCAATCATCATACACAAAACATTTGAAAACATAAGGTACTAATGTAAATCACTGAACATGACCATCTACCTGGTGAAAACTATGCTTGAAATAAAATTGATTCTTCTTGCCTGCAAATTGTTTTAAAAAATGCTGTTAAATGTTTCAGTGATGTTAATAAATGATGCTTAAGGCACTTTGGAGAGAATAACAATCCGTGCTGTTATACTAATAATGCATACTTCTAATATCTTCTACAACAGTACATGAGAAAGCGAAGACAAGTTTCACATTTGCTTAGGGCTTCAGCTAGCTTTGTGATGTTGTTTGATAAAATGTCAAACACTAAAGAGTCTAATTATTGTTATCCTCAAACAGTTACACATCATGAGTTGGGCTCCCCAATAAATTATGAGATTATAGCAATAGCAATCACAGTAAAAGTGTTGTTTTCATTTACTTTCAGGTTTTGAGCATTTATAGGTCAGATTTTTTGATTTTCTATGTAACCATGAAAACTAAAACATTTTTGTCATCACTGGATTCCAGGAACTGGAGCTATAACAAAACCAGACAACATTTTGAAATTCACATGGCAATATCAGGTTCTATTCCTGTGTAGACTGATTCATGAGTCAGAACTATTTGAATAAATGAAAGTACTGGTGTGTTAACCTAGTTGCAGAAGAAGGCTCAGTTTGTTTGCACAACTGTAGATTTAGATGAGGACATTTGAAACAAATCAAGTAAATCAATGAAATGGATTAATAAGAATACATGCAAGATGGTAATTAAGTCAAGCAGAAATAACAAATTAAGATAGGAAAGTGAACAATCATTTCATTCAGTTTGATACTGTAGACAAGACAATACCAATCCAGCATGGTCAATACCATACTTGTTGGCCTGTGAGGATCAGAACAACAGACCACCTTTCTGAATCACTGCATGAGTCAGTATAATCTACTGCACTGTGACATGCATTGCAATTGTATCTCTAGGAGAACAAGGAAAGAGGTCCTTCTACGCCACAGCCTTCCTGTGTGAGTCTCCAAAATGTTGACCATAATAGATAGCTACCCACTTGCAGTCAGCCACCAAGACTCAGTTGGTTTGCATCAGTGGGTCCTTTTCCTGCCAAGGAAACTTGTTTTAAGCACCTGTATGCCAAAAAACTTCAGGTTCCCAGGTAGGGAATCACGTACATGGGCCTGTTTAGCGTGAAGGGTTGTATTGGGTTTGCATGGCAGCGCTTTGGTAGCAGGGGGGGCTACAGGGGTGGCTTCTGTGAGAAGCTGCTAGAAGCTTCTCCTATGTCTGATAGAGCCAATGCCAGCCGACTCCAAGACGGATCTGCCACTGGGTAAGGCTGAGCTAATCAGCAACAGTGGTAGCGCCTCTGTGATAACATATTTAAGAAGGGGGGAAAAACCGGGAAGTGGCAGCCGGAGAAGAGAGGAGTGAGAATATGTGAGAGAAACAACTCTGCAGACACCAAGGTCAGTGAAGAAGGAGGGGGAGGAGAGGCTCCAGGTGCCGGAGCAGAGGTTCCCCTGCAGCCCGTGGTGAAGACCATGGTGAGGCAGGTTGTCCCCCTGCAGCCCATGGAGGTCCACGGTGGAGCAGATATCCATCTGCAGCCCGTGGAGGACCCCACGCTGGAGCAGGTGGATGCCCGAAGGAGGCTGTGATCCTGTGGGAAGCCCACGCTGGAGCAGGCTCCTGGCAGGACCTGTGGAGCCGTGGAGAGAGGAGCCCACGCTGGAGCAGGTTTGCTGGCAGGACTTGCAATCCCGCGGGGGACCCACACTGGAGCAGTCTGTTCCTGAAGGACTGCACCCCGTGGAACGGACCCATGCTGGAGCAGTTCGTGAAGAACTGCAGCCCATGGGAAGAACCCACGTTGGAGAAGTTCGTGGAGAACTGTCTCCTGTGGGAGGGACCCCACGCTGGAGCAGGGGAAGAGTGTGAGGAGGAAGGAGCGGCAGAAACAACGTGTGATGAACTGACCGCAACCCCCATTCCCTGTCCCCCTGAGCCGCTCGGGGGGGGGAAGAGGTTCGGGAGTGAAGTTGAGCCCGGGAAGAAGGGAGGGGTAGGGGGAAGGTGTTGTTTTTTTAAGATTTGGTTTTACTTCTCATTACCCTACTCTGATTTTGATTGGTAATAAATTAAACTAATTTCCCCAAGTCAAGTCTATTTTGCCCATGATGGTAGTTGGTGAGTGATCTCCCTATGTCCTTATCTCGACCTACGAGCCTTTTCCTCATATTTTCTCTCTCCTGTCCAGCTGAGGAAGGGGAGGGAGTGAGCAGCTGTGTGGTGATTAGTCCGGCTGGGCTTAAACCACGACATGGGTTAAAACCAGACCTTTATCTTACCGCTACAGACATTTTGCACCATTGGGCTTTGAATGAATGTAGACCAGCCATTATGGCACAACACTATCACCTTCCATGCACGTACAAAATATTTGGAGCTGTTTGACTGTACTTGTCAGGATCTGTGAGACAGGTGACAGTGCAGAAAAAAACAATTAATCTTATCAAGCTTCTTTAAAAGGTAGTTGTTAACTGCAGGATTCCTCTCTATGTGCAGGTTGGAGGTGGAGCAGATCAATACACTGCCAGTCGTCTCAGCTGAATTGGGGTGGGTTGACAGACCAGAGCAGAGTAGAAACTGGTCTTCCAGAACTATAAGAATATCAATGCTGTAAGAAAGTTTCCAGTCACGAATCAAGCCAATCACTTGAACATGACTTTGAACTCAGGATCTTGAGAATGTTGGAATAGATCCAGTCAGAACATTTCAACCAGTTTTGCTCTTTTGTTTTAGGTGGGGGTAACACAAAGAAGAAAAAACTAGTTCTGTTCCAAAGGAGGAACTTCACCCTTTAGAAAACACTGAAAACATATAAATTTTTTCTGGATTTGTGGCTTGATTTTGTTTTTCTTTGTTCTTGTGTTTTTGGTTGGGGTTGGGTCTGGTTTGGTTGGGTTTGGTTAGGTTTGTTTTGTTTTTTTCCCCAGCAGGAGATTTGTCAAAACAGTAACTAGAACAAGTTTGATGCTTGATGAAATGACAGTTTTTTAAAAAGAAAACATTTTCCCCAAAATTCCCTGTCCATCCTTACTCTACCTCTACTTAAGCATCAAAAAAGAAAGTGGGAGATTCTCAGATTTTCATAGAAATAGTTCTCTCACCCATCCAAATATATCTAAATTTGAATCACAGCTATTACTAGATAATGCACGCTCTGGCCCAAGGATCAATGCCACAGCTTTCTATTAGAAATGCTGCAGATTTATTTGGAAGTATTCTCTGCCCTCTTGCTCTCAGAAGGGCATTCTGTTCCTTAAATTTTGCAATATCTACATGCTGCTATGCTCTGACCACGCAACATGTTCTTCTTATCCCACTCAGCTGCATTATGTCAGGACACTATTAAATATTTACCTTCTGCAGCATAATGCAGCACTGAAACGCTAAACTTGCCATTTCTGCCAGACAAACATAAACTATAGCAGGGCTTATAAAGTTATAAGTTCCAGATGGTGATGAATAAGTAATGTTGCACCCTGGGCCTAATTGCTCTAAGTTTCTAGATACCTGCAAACCATCAATTATACGTTACAAGTGCTGCTCCTTAATTGTTTCTTGCTGGCATTTCAAAAGAAAATGTAGCACAACAATGGCACTGTACTTGCAGGGAATTTCTCTTTGAAAACTCTACCATTACTAGATTTTTAAACTGTTCTTCGGCTCTCAACGAAGTTTACAAAGCTGGCACTGAAAAAGTTCCCTGAAGAGAAAAAATGGGAGTCCTTACTGCCTGTTTTATAATAAAAATGGGAATTTACTTGCTGCATGAGAGTTGTTGTGCCTAATATATAATCTGACAAGAGGCTGGGCACTGTGTTTCCCTTATTAGTGATTTTAAGAGGCTGATCCAATTAACTTAGAATTTTACCCTAATTCAGTCTCCACTGGCAGCAGAAAAAAATGACTACTGAGTATTTCATAGTTCACTGTACTCTTCCAGCTCTGGAGAAATCATGTTGCCAGCCTGGTTGCAAGCTCAGCAGGAGTTAGCTGCCCTTGTCTTTCACAAAGCAGCAGAGCTGTCTCGCCTGGTGAGCTCAGTTGTATTTCTGCACCTCTTGACCCAGCCCTCTCCCATTGCAAATGCACCTCTCCACAGAGCTGGTGGCACTTGCAGAAGACCTCCAGTGAGGAGCGCGCACAGTCTGCAGGTCAGACTGACCTCTGACATCTTACTACCCCACCATACCTTGCTGCATGTAGGATTGGCTTCCCTTTGTATTTGTATTTGTATTTGGGACCGGTCTTGTTTAATGTCTTTATTGATGATCTGGATGAGGGGATAGAGTGCACCCTCAGCAAATTTGCAGACGACACCAAGTTGGGAGGGAGTGTTGATCTGCTTGAGGGTAGGAAGGCTCTGCAGAGGGATCTGGACAGGCTGGATCGATGGGCTGAGGCCAACCGGATGAAGTTCAATAAGGCCAAGTGCCGGGTCCTGCACTTTGGCCACAACAACCCCATGCAACACTACAGGCTTGGGGACGAGTGGCTGGAAAACTCCCCCGCAGAAAAGGACCTGGGGGTGTTGATTGACAGCCAGCTGAAGATGAGCCAGCAGTGTGCCCAGGTGGCCAAGAAGGCCAACGGCATCCTGGCCTGTATCAGAAAGAGTGTGGCCAGCAGGAGCAGGGAGGGGATCGTGCCCCTGTACTCGGCGCTGCTGAGGCCACACCTCGAATCCTGTGTTCAGTTTTGGGCCCCTCACTACAAGAAGGATATTGAGGTGCTGGAGCGTGTCCAGAGAAGGGCGACGAAGCTGGTGAGGGGTCTGGAGCACAAGTCTGATGAGGAGCGGCTGAGGGAGCTGGGGTTGTTCAGTCTGGAGAAGAGGAGGCTGAGGGGAGACCTCATCACTCTCTACAACTACCTGAAAGGGGGTTGTGGTGAGGTGGGTGTTGGCCTCTTCTCCCAAGTGACTAGCGACAGGACTAGAGGAAATGGCCTCAAGTTGCGCCAGGGGAGGTTTAGATTGGATATGAGGAAAAACTTCTTTACTGAAAGAGTAGTGAAACATTGGAATAAGCTGCCCAGGGAGGTGGTAGAGTCACCCTCTCTGGAGGTATTCAAGGAGCGTGTGGATGTGGCATTGTGGGATGTGGCTTGATGGGCATGGTGCTGTGTGGTGTTGGGTGGGTTGGTATTTGGGGTTTTTTTTGTTTTTTTTTTTTTGTTTGTTTGGGGTTTTTTTTGTTGTTGTTGGTTTTTTTTTTAGGTTGGACTTGATGATCTTACAGGTCTTTTCCAACCTTAGTGATTCTGTGATTCTGTGATTCTGTGGTCTAGGACATCAACATACTCTTGAAAGTTCATACATGGCAGATTACACCCAGGCACCCAAGGCTATGTCTATACCCAGTTCTACGCTATTTTAGTAAGTTGGAGAGTGTCAAGGCCATTGACAGGGAGGTGCCCAGGGAGGTGGTTGAGTCACCATCCCTGGAGGTATTTAAAAGATGTGTGGATGAGGTGCTTAGGGATATGGTTTAGTGGCGGACTTAGCAGGGTTAGGTTTACAGTTGGGCTTGATGATCTTAAAGGTCTTTTCCAACCTAAATGATTCTATTATTCTATTCTATGATTGGTTGGGGGCCCACAATTTCAGCCTGACTCCTAATAAATTGTAAGGATGGTCCCGGCCTGGCTTTGACTGCCCTCTTTGAGCACTGTCTCAAACAAACCCTGGGCATGGCTGGGAGTTAGTATGAGCAAGGAGCTGGTCTCAACAAGAAGTTTGTATGTGCCCATCCTGCCTTGGAGATTGAAAGATTTAATAGCTCGGAGAACGGCTGTTGTGTGCCAGCTGGCCTTGGGGCCAGAGAATAACCCTGGCACTGCTCAGTGTGCATAGATGAGGCTTATGGAGACACACATGCACTGCAGTCTGCACTGAGGCACAGGGAGCTGCGCACTGCCCTGCTTTGGAGTTCACCCAATGCCTGCACCAATCTGCTGGGGGAAAAGGCGAATTTGGGTTTGACTGGGTCTCATACCACCTCCTCAGCAGACACAGCCTTTCTGTAGAATTTGAGTCAGTGAAGTAATCTTGATTCAGGTATTAACATATTATGCAGTAAAAGTTTCATTTTAACTGCAGCAAAGCTTGGAAAATGACAAAACAAAACTGTAGCCCAATGAACATAAAAGCTCTTGTCTGCTGAGAAAATAAACTCCACAGAATTATTGAAACAGAGCATAGAATCAGAACAAAATATTTCACCTCCTGCTACCTTTGTCTTGCAAGATTTCATGAGAGGAAAAATAAATACAATTTAAAAAAATCACTCTGCCAGAATAAAATTCTGTAGAGATTAAGATAACGCAGCTGAAAGATATCTGCAGCCTAGACCTGGTGACTGATTGTATGGGTCAATTCCGAGAGAGCCTGATTTCTTCTCAGGGAATTCATTCACAAATTGGACCAAGGAAAATACTCCCACAGCATTGTCCATGTCTTGGTCCTCACATCAACATACTTGTCACTGTCACAGCTCTTGGATTCCACATACTAACTAGGGAGCAAGTATTTATTTCATTGATGTTTTCTGTTGTTTGCTGTGCTAGTGAACATCTGCAGCATAAAGGTTTGGGTTTCTGGCTAAAGGCAGGCAAATCACTCCCATCAGAATATTAGAATTCCTAAATGTCCACTTGTTTTAAAAATGAATTCCAATGTTAGGACTGGCATCCTGCTTGAAGATAGTTTGGTAGTGCTCCAAAACAGCACAGGAGCAGAATAGAAACATTTCCAGGTATTTGTGCAATTAGCTGCAGCTCTTTTAGTGTCTTCCCAGTTAATTTTGGAAGGAGGAACTATACATTCTTTAGGAAAAAACCTTAATTATTACTTAAGTGTTCCCCTACAAATATATAGCATCTGTCCTGCATATGTAGGCAGATGACAAATATTTTTTCATGTTGCTGAGTTTTCTATTGGGATTTTGCATTTTACTGGGAGTGAACTCCTCTCCTCTCCTCTCCTCTCCTCTCCTCTCCTCTCCTCTCCTCTCCTCTCCTCTCCTCTCCTCTCCTCTCCTCTCCTCTCCTCTCCTCTCCTCTCCTCTCCTCTCCTCTCCTCTCCTCTCCTCTCCTCTCCTCTCCTCTCCTCTCCTCTCCTCTCCTCTCCTCTCCTCTCCTCTCCTCTCCTCTCCCTTCTTCCTCCACTCATACAACAGATACCATGCAGTACTCTGCTGATTGCTACATATCCATGTGAGCTACAAAACTGTTTTTCCAAAAGTCCTGCGTATCAGGCAGGTAAAACCAGGCACTGTGATTCATTTAATGTAAATTTGGACAGCAAGTATATACACATGTACCTCTAGACTTTTCACCTCACCAAAAGTTTCCCAAATAGACAATCTTAAAGCATGATTCCTCCAATCTATTCTGTCCACTTCAGGATGTCTGCTTCCTGAAAATATGTAGACATCTAAGTGGTAGTCATTTAATTAGTTGAATCTAGGTCCATGTGTCTCTTATTTGTCTTTCTAGTTGACTAGAATAATTTTTATGTGTAGTGTCTGTTTGGCCCCACAGACACTTGTCAGCTAGCACAGCTGTTTTGCCTTCTGTGTTGTGCACACCAGATTAAAGCCTTTACCTGTTCCTTATTCTGTGAATTTCCTCCCATCCACCTGCTTGGGTTGCTGCTGCACAGGCTGTTCTTTTCTCTGTGAGTACAAGTCCGTGCTTTGGCCTTTTTCATTCTTTTCACAAGTGTATGCATTGAACAATGACTTAAGCCTCTAGTTCTAACCTACTGCCCCATTGCTAATGGTCAACGTAGGCTGTTCTGGTGAAATTTTGTCTCTTGGCAATGCAGAAGACACATTGGGCTTCCTCCACCTCTGTTAGAACATGGATCCCAGCCAGTGACTTCGCCTCTGTCCAACCATTGTTAATCCAGCTGCATATATATTTTATTTCAGTCTATTTTGTCACTTCACAACCTGGTCATTCAAGTGCTGCAGATCCCAGGTGCCCTGTTTATCAAACAAAAATATTAAAACCAAACAAAAACAAAAAAATTGCAGCAAAAGAAAAAATTAACATTTGATTTGGAAAAGGTGGCCTATACATATGCAGATATCTACATTTTTGTAGTAGAAAAGGTGATACAGAAGAAGAGAATTGTTGGGGCTGAAGGAAAATTTTTTCTGCCCTTTTAAGTCACCAGAGATAGATAGAAATCAATAGACCCCAACTGTGCTCAGATGCACTATTTTCTATAATCATAGATTTTAGAGTTGGTAGAGGTATATTAAGTTTATCTAAACCATCTCCCTGTCATGTAACTGGATTGTTCTTT
This sequence comes from Gavia stellata, assembly GCF_030936135.1. Taxonomy (NCBI): domain Eukaryota; kingdom Metazoa; phylum Chordata; class Aves; order Gaviiformes; family Gaviidae; genus Gavia; species Gavia stellata. The sequence continues at coordinate 105,985,164 of NC_082595.1, read as the reverse complement.
ACTGCACATTCTCCACTGCCTTTCCTGATTTAGCTTATAAAACCTGTAGAGCTTAAAATAGCAGGTTAGAGACAAGAAGTGAATAGTTAACTTAGACTTATTCTGTCCCCGTACTAAAATACAATACTAGTGCATTTGTTCTGTAAGACTGTGACCTCTGTGTATTCTTGTCAGCTCCTTTGTGACATTGTATTGGCTTTACAGCAGTGAAAATATAAAAAGTTAAATATAAATATATATATAGATAAAAATATAAAAAATATATAAGCTGATTCTGTTTGAGACTTAAGTAATTTGTCCCAGGTTTTTCCATCCATTTTAAAGAATACATATGTCTGTCTGATTAGATATTGCTAAGTTACTGTGAGTGTAAAACAGCAGTGCAAAAGAAGAATCCCATGGAAAAAGAAGCAGGGCTCAGAAGAAGTGTGGTTGCCAGCCAGCCAATACTGTAAAAAGAAGCTATTCATATTCTGCACACAACATACAGCTGTTAGGGGCTCAGGATCCGGGAGGTGGGAGAATTTAGGAACATAGCTTGAAATGATAAAAGAGAGCTGCAGAAAGACTTAGGAAACTGATCCATGTAATAATGAGCGGAGCAGTTTCTGGGACCCTGGAGAGTTGCAGATTAAATAATGTACCATTTGTCAGGTAAATACCTTGGGCTTGATACTGATCTCATCCGCTCAGATGTTACAATGCTGCTTTTTCACTGACTCAGAGGAGGATGACCCTGATTTATACCATCACAGCTCAGAGCAAAGTTTGTCCCTTGCACTGGAATAGAAGCAGGTTATTAATGAATTCTGTTACAAGTTTAACCTTGTAGCCTCTAAAGATACTACATTTAATATGGTCTAGGGGGGTTATGAGAGGCAGTGGGATTAGGAAAAAAAAATCCTCAGAAAAAAAATTAATAATTCATTCCTTCGGACTTCTAACTGGCTCCCAGGTCTTCCCATCACCTGGCATTCTTTCAATGTCAAGGATGCTTTCACTTCTGACCATTGCTGGCATGCTCCCATTTTCTTCAAGAAGAATATTTTTCTTCTATTACATAGTCACATTTTCCAGGTGCTTGATTTTCAGCTCAGGCATTCTGAGAGTTGCTCTTTCCAAGTTTGTTGTCAAACCCACTTTCGTTTTCCCCCCAGGGAATCTCTGATACCTGTTTTCAAGAAAGAAAGAGAAAGGGAAATCTCAGTATGCTGTAACATAGAGTGGCAGGTTCACAGCAATTGCTGTGACTACTGCTCTCACCTGAAGGCATATGGATTGCAAGTTATCCATGCAATCACGTGGCAAGGGAGGTGCTACGGCGTAAGAGATGTGGGGGATGAGGAGATCCGCTGAGACCCACTAAAATCCCTTGGTCTTACCCATGATGAACATCTCCATCCCATTTGATCGGGGTGTACTTCACAAATCCATTTCTTACTGTACGATCGCAATCTTTCACAGGACAATCTGGTCTGCAAAACCTTACTCTCTGCTTTCTCAGACCCAACACTAACGTCACCCATCAATCCTCGGGACACTAAAATTGCATATTTTCCCCTCCTCTCTGAGAAACCACTTGCAAGGATGCATGCACATTGATCTGTATTAATTCAAAAAACTGTATGTGGAAATGGCAAGAGTCTGATTTGGGATTGCTTCTTGGCTGGCAGCTGTGCTGTTCTCTTGGTCACTTTCTCTTGTTGGTGCGGAGGGTTCCTAAAAGTAATAATATATTTATGGAGTTCTTCAGGGTACTGTTCAACAAAATGTTTTATTCACATAAATAGGTCAAAAGTACAGAATCTCAACTCTCAGGCTGGGACCAAACCAAAGAATGACCATAAAGGAAGGTAACCCCTGATGAGCTCTGAACTAGCTATTCCCACCAAGAAAAAAAATCAGAATCATAAGTGCCAGTTCAATGCAAATATTAGATCAGTGTTTTATAGGGCAAGCAAGATGTTAGGAACTGCCTTGAAAGGAACAGAAAAAAATAGCAAGCATTTTCATACAACTCCATAAATCAATGGTGCATCCATAGACTGCATATGATATGCTGTCCTGATTCCCATCTCCAAAAGAGTAGAGGAGTTAGGGAAGTGTAACAGAGTAAGTAACAGATTCTATAGAAACAGAGAAAAAATATATAAGGTTCTTATTCCTAGCACACAAAGGAATGAGAGGAATATAACAAAGTGTGCAGCATCCTAGAGATAAGCATCTGTTAAGGTCTTCTAACCTGCTGAAATTTTTAAGCTGAAGAATGTGTTTCAATATTCCTTGATCTTTTCCATTAGAGATAGCTATTAGAACAATACATACTTCTGCATCTATAGGAGTTAAGAATCTGTCCTTGAATGTTGCTAAGAACTTCACACCAGTAATGGAGAAAAATGTCCAGTTCTGCACCAAAGGTCCTTTTTGGTCCACCTGCTATAGCTGCGCATAGCAATGCAATTACTGTGGCATCTGGACCAATAGAGCAATGAATGATTCACCACTACGTACAGTTGTTATCCAGTCAATAGAGAGAAATAGTCAAGTTGCCAGAGTTAAGCAACTATAGAGTACAGCCAAATACATCTTTGGCTGATAGGCATTTTCCTTCATATATTTTTAATTTCTCCCATTTCACTTTTCAGCAGGCCTTCAAGAATGAGAGGCCTTTCAAGCCATGTGTCTCACTCCATTGACCCGATGGGGATCATAGGTACCTATGTTAGAAGGTTGCTTTATTGAGCACTTCATATTTATATGCAAGTGAGGAATCCAGGTGAGATGGACTGCATCTTAGGATTTCCATTTTCCTCTATGGCAATGATAATATTTTTCCCCACTGGTAGCTGCCACTTTTGTTTAGATTTTGATTATAAGCATTTGTGGAAGGAAAGGAATACTTATAGAGGAACATGGAGTCTTTACATGCTATTTAAATAATGCAGATAATTATGACATGTTCCAACTAATTTTTGCCCTGAGTTATTTTGACTTTCTGAATGCAACAAGAGCAACAAAGTAAACGACCAGGAATGGGGTTAATTCTAGCTACAACAGCTAACAAAACTCCTTAAAGGTAAGCTGAGAATAGATGAACAAATTCCAGCAAATAGCACTATCAAATAACCGCAGAATTTACAGTTCAGATCCTCCTTAACTCAAATCTTTCCAGGCCTGGTGTGGGTTTTCCTACTCTGATGCAACTGCTCTTTCTTGCCTATTAAAATTTAAAAGGCTAAAATGTTATGTTTGAAATTTCAATCTAGTGACACACAGCAAAATATGACCTGAGTAGGAAAGCAGAAGAACCTGCCGTTTAGAGTGTCATTGGGGCCAGATTTTTAAAGGTACTTCTTTTTTCTCTGAATTTCCAGGTTCTTAACCACCTTTAACTATCTGGCCCTGAGGCTCTTTAAATGCAAATGATAGGCAGATTAATTCAGTAGCTCACCTGGAAGATTTAAAGAGAAGAAGAGAGGACCTGCCTGCTAGAACACTGAACCTAAGGTACAGCTGTTCAAGAAATACAGCAAAGGACAGGTTTGAACACAAGAGAACATAATGTACGAGTTAAATAGATTATTTCTGAGCTTGTAGCAGACTCGCTCTTAGCTTTCACTCCTTTCCAATTTGGCATCTGGCCCTTCTTAAAATTTCCCTCTACTAACAGTGGAACAAATTTAAACGCACTCCAGAAGTACATTTAATTCAGAGCTTGTCTTTTCCCTCCACCTTTTCTGATAGCTGCCTAGTTGTCAGGCAAAATAGTACTGCCCCACTCAGCAGAATGAGAAAGATACCAGCCTAAATACATTGTTCTCCATCTTCCAGAAAACATTCAGAGCTTTCTTCCATTAACAAGATATTCATTTCAGCTGAAGAACGTATCCACAGGGGAGCAACTGGTCTAGCTCATTTTCATGCTGATATATTTGCTTCTCTGCAAACTGCAGAGCGACAGCATTGCTGCTGTAGCACACAGCTTAGAAGCCACTAAAATGTACTCCTGAAAACAGGCATAAAAGGTTTTCTGTCCCCAAATTGTCTGCTCAGAGAGGCTGGACACACTGCAGAGCTATGAAATGACACAGTACCCTGTAGTCTGAGGCAGATTAATGTGGGTCTGCAGAGAAGCTGTATTACTTCTGCTGATTGACTGAGTGCAAAATTTACTGAAATCTAAATCCCTGATTTCATCCAGGAAATTTGGACCTGGTGTCAAGCTAAATAAACAGCACAGATTTTCAGCAAAGTGAGCCTGGCATCAGAAAACATTACATACACTTTAAAAATCAGGAAAGGAAGACACAGCACCACAGTTCCCAATTTCATATAAGTGTGTGTTCATGGATTCAACTGATGTCTTCAAGATCAGTAGTTATAAACTCATCTGCTGCACACTATATTACTTAATAATAACCCACAAATGGTGACAAACCTATTGTCACTGCCTTGAACTACTAAGCAGGGATCCACAGTTACATGGGTCTTGTTCTAAGAGTCCTCAGTTTGCAAAAGATTGTCACGGGTGATATTTTTTTTTTGAGAGAAATGGACTGAAATAAGTACAAACAGAGTAGCCATTGTTTGTCTAACTGTTCCACATCTCTTCTCAGAAGGCAATTTATATTACAGTTGACAGAAAGTCAGGTTTCAATAGACAAGAACATCAGCCAGATCCTTTGTGCTGTGACACTGAAAAAGTTTTCTGCTTATAGAAGACCTCCAATGTAATGATGATATTCTAAATATGTCAGGGAAACATTCATGACAAGTGTTGCTGAAGGCTGAGAAGAAGAAGGTAAAGAAAATCACGCTGAAATGGATACGGCAAAATCAATCCGTTGCTAACGTTACAATTAAATTTATACATTAAAGAACTGAATTATTTTTCCCAAGTTGTTGCAGAAATGTAGAAAAACCAGAGAAAGTAAATTAGAAACATGCCTATTTAACTTCTTTCCTTCCCTCCCTCCCTCCCTCCCTCCCTCCCTTCCTCCCTTCCTCCCTTCCTTCCTTCCTTCCTTCCTTCCTTCCTTCCTTCCTTCCTTCCTTCCTTCCTTCCTCCTTCCCTTCCCTTCCCTTCCCTTCCCTTCCCTTCCCTTCCCTTCCCTTCCCTTCCCTTCCCTTCCCTTCCCTTCCCTTCCCTTCCCCACACAAATCCCACCAAGTCTTGGCAGGATAGCTGGAATCACAGTCATTCTTAAAATAGGAGGCATTCATTAATAGCTGGAACTGCAGACACAAACAGCTTTCCCCCCAGCTTGAATCAAAGTTTTGCTTTTTTGTTTGCCAGAGAACACATCCTCTCTGCAACTCCATAAGGCAAAGAAACATCTGCAGGTAAAGTTGTCTTATTCACTTGCTATACAACAAAGAAATGCCAGGGCAAACTGTCTTCAGAAAGGACAGTTTCCACCGTAAGAAAAAAAGGAATTTAACATGCTTTCAAACAACGAATACATGTAAGTCATATTCCAATAAACCCATTTTTTGAGCTGTTCATATTTTCTCTACCACGAAAATAGAGAAAATATGAACAGCATATTCTTGAAATATGAAATATGATCGCTGAAATATGGTCACTGGATTATTAGCAATCATTGTTCAAGCTGTACTTAATTAACTTTAAGGATTTTAAATCATTGGAGGAAGGATTTCCACCACATATACTCCATTTACTGGTATTATATGTGACATATAGATATACCAGTAGATTTAGTATTTTTTGGTGGAGACTGTGAAGTTAAAATTCCTGCACCATTTTTATAAACAACAGCACACAAAAAAAACCCCAAAAAACCCTTCCACTGACCGGGGTTTTTTTGCATTTATCTCTCAGGTTGTCCAAGCCAACATTTCAATGAGCCCATTATTTGGGGATATTTGAACTGTCTCAATTTTAATCCATGGCCTAGAAAAAGTCAGTATTAGTGGACAAAAGTAGTCTGTGGTGCTTACTATCTAGGAATGTTTGCACGTGAGGAATTTTATCCATGTCCACAGGTTGTCCGGAATGGCATCCCAGACAAAGACATCCGCTCTCAAGAAATACGAGTGAACCAGGGTGCTTGACAGGCTGGATCCTGCTCCCTGCACGGTCACTGGAGAGGAAGGTGTGATATCTCAGCTAATTCAGAATGCAAGATGATTTGAACATGGCCCATCTTTCCCTCTTTTTTCTGTCTTTCTGTCTTTTTCTGTATCTACCTAGGCTCCAGCAGCCCTGGAGAAACCGGGGTCAGATGTCAGTGGCAGCACTTTGCAAAATCCCACCATGGGTGAGGCTTTGACGCCATGCAAACCTCAGCTCCTGTGAAGCCACACCACCTGACTTCTGCCTCTGCCCTCCTTTGACATGGTCCACTCCTTGAAAACGTCAACTATTTCAACTCAAGATAGTTTGACAGCAGGAAATAAGTTATCACAGCTTCATCCTTTTCCGGGGAAGAAGGAGGAAGAGTAATGTGGCTCTTTTCACTAGAATCTGTTCTATTTACAAACACTTTTCTCTGTTGTTCTATTTCAGTCCCATATAAACAATCATTAGAAATGCAGATTCATTTCTTCCAAATGTAACAGTGTTCTGCAAACCACTTGAGTGCTGTTGACCGTGACTAATGTTAGCTGGCAAGGCTCGCAGGGGCAGAAGCTTTTGGAGGTAGCTAGATCTGCTTGTGGCATTTCCCTTGGAAAAAAAAAAAAAAAAGAGAACCTGAAAAATTATGCATGAAATGTACCTTACAGTCCAAAAACCACTGATTTGCTATTACTACCTAGAGTAAAACCAAATAAACACTGAGAAAAAGCCTCTTACATGGGAGTCCTTCCTTTATGAGAAGGTTATGAGTATGCTATAATTGTAGTGAAGTGTTGTGCAAGCTTTTTAGCCAAGGACTTCCAGGTCACTGTTACCCAATAATTACAATGAATTCAGTTTGCCTCTATTTTACTTTCTCACTTTGCAAACTGGTGTTGCATCAGCTGTCACAAGCCCAGAGCAGACTGATTTGCAAAGCAAGATGCCTTGTAAAAACCAGCAGATTCTTAGAGATATCACAAGCAGGAAAATGAGAGAAATTAGGTAAACTACATTACCGCCATTACAGTTTCATAACAGTCTTCCTCAGTCTTCCTCCTGTGGGTATATGAGCACAGGTCAAAGCTCAACTGATTGAATGTAGGCATCTGCTTCAGGTAAGCTGAATCACACTTTAGATTCCATTGGTTGTTTGACAGATCAAAATTTCTAGGAAAAAAAACTTTTAAAATTTATATTTACCTATATAACTTAAAAAATTAGAAATATATGATACTGCCATCCTTTATGTATAAAGAAATCTGCTGAAATTAGTATTAAATTCAGGATATTCAAGTAAAGTATAATTATCTTAAGATAGCTGCAAAAACTGCACATAAGACAACAGTGTTATTAAAAATAATTATTTTATTTATTTACTATTATAGAGCATTTTACTTGCTATAGTACAACTTTTTAATTTCATAAATACTCTTTACAACTGAGGTTTGGTACATTCTAGCATGTGATCACTGACAATATCAAGACTGGCTCCAAAACCATCCTTCTGGGTGGTCACTGTTGCTTGACAAGTTAATTATTAATCCAAATGCATACGAACACGAATATGCTGGCATGTTTATAGTAGTTAAAGGCCAGTGAAAATTGGGTTTTTAGTCCCCGACATTTCCAAGATTTGTGAAATTTTGACATTTTCCAAGAAAACAGAGAAATAAGTCAATGGTAAAGAAAGAGTCTAAAGAAAGTGAGAAAACTGATCTATAGCCAAAGCACGATCTAAAGTCACTGGGCTCCAGAAAGCACTTACAGACCTGCCAATGACAGTTCTATCAAAACAGATCCATTTCTCACACACATTTTTCAGTAAATTTGATAATTTCTGAAAAAACCATCATTTTCTCTGAAAAGTCCCAGGCTAGCAGCTGCATTCATTCATTCATTCCTTTGGCATTATCCGAAATACAAATGTCCTGGAATTCAGTGTCCCTGCGAGCAAGGTAAGAATGATCTCCATTTTACAGCTAGAGAGGTATTGGCTTTTCCAAGGTTCAAGGGAAGGTCACATAAGAACCAGATACTGTGAGGTATTTATTCTGTGAAACACGCTTGTTCTTGCATTGCTTAATTCTCCAATCACTTTGCCCACCTTTTGCCTTCTTCAGTCTCACTGCTGGGTCTTGTTAGTGTCAAATATTTTAATCTTTCTAGGACTAGATTTTCTTTTTAAATATTTGTACAAAGACTTATGCAAGAGAGTGCTGAAAGTTGACTGTGTTCCTTGGACAGGAAGA